>NC_046157.1:145698231-146055731 GCF_011064425.1 Rattus rattus
TCTGAAGGTCATCTTATCTGCCTGCATCCTGGGGTCCCCTTCCATCTCCAGCTCATCCCACTTGCTTGTCTCACCCTGTCCTCCTGCCTGTCATGCTGACACATCCCACCCACAGAATTTCCCAACAAGGACAACTTCCTTCCCAGCCTCTCACTTCCTGTCTCCAACATAGGTGACTTCCTTCATATTTCCAAAGGTCACCCCCTGAGTTTGTGCTGCACGTTCATCCCAGTCCAGATCACAGAATCCTGCTTGGTCCTCTTTCACCTTCGACCTGTCCTGGGCCTGTCGTTGACGGTCACGGCCTTCACGTCCACTGACCCCACACAGTCTGTCACCTGTCTTCCTCCTTCAGTCTGCAGGCCCAGCCCAACCGTCTGAAACCTGTTCTGTCTGTCTCAAGAGCCCATTCACACAGCAACCCTCCCCAACACACCTGCATGATCACCTGGTCCCACCACTGCCTGCTCACCATCGACCTGAACTCCTCTGAACTCACCTCTGCATTGTTCTATCATACCAGAGGGCATCTGACTCCATTATAGATGGCTGTGCTATCGTGGTTGCTGAATTGAACCCAGACTTCCTGAAGAGCAGCTTTAACTCCTGAGCCAAACTTCCAGCTCATACCTGTCTGCTCTCACTGTTACATTTTATAGATGCACCTGCCGATCCTCTAGAATTAAAAATATATAGTAGCTGCTCTTATTATGGCACATGTACTGAAACGTAAATTCAATGTTTGCACTTGATACATGCAAATATTCTAAATTCAAAGGAAAGATAAGAATGTGTAACACTTCTGGTCCCAAGCATTTCATACCAGATACACCTCCATCTCTAATATAAACACCAGACACTGAGAAGTAATTCTTCCAGGAGAGCTGAGCACAATTTTATTACTCCTAATAGCTCAATGGAGTTAACCATCGCTAGTTCACCTTTTTACCAATGAGGACCAGAAAACAAGCAATTTTCCTGAGTTAGGAAAGGAGAGCAGACATCAGCCTAGGCTCCATCTTTGGACCAGCTTCTCCCCCACATATGTGACCTCTAGTGATATATGTTGGACTTCACGCCCTCCAGAAGACCTTCCGTGAGTTCCTTGAGAGCTGTAAGCCAGCTCCATGATGGTTCCAACTGAGATATCCAGCAGGTCTATATTAGCTACTTTTTCTATTGTTGGGTGATAAAAACACCAAGACGGACAATTTATAGAAGGGATATTTTATTGGGGTCTTATGGGTCCAAGAGAGATGAGAGTCTGTTATCATCACTGTAGGGATATGTGGCAACAGGTTCCCCGGCATGGCGACTGGACTGGAAACTGATCTGATTTACAGCTTAAAACTACCAACAGGAAACAAAAGAGTTTTACTGAAAATGGTGCATGGCTTTTGAAAGCTCAAGCCCATCCTCATAGCATATTTCTTCCACCAGGGCCACACCTTCTAAACATACCCAAACAGTACCACCAACTGTGTACCAAGTACCAGATGCCTGAGAATATGTCAGACATCTCATTCAAACCACCACAGGGCCTCAACATAGAAAAAGGTCAGAAGATGAATGGCTGTTAGAAAAATTATAAGGGCTGGTTGGGCTCAGGGGTTAAAGCACTGACTGTTTCAGGAAGTCCTGAGGTTTCAATTTAGCAACCACAGGTCTTGCAACCATCTATTTGAACAGATGCCCCCTCCTCTGGTATGTCTGAAGATATTGACAGTGTATCATACAAAAAAAAATCCTTTAAGATTTATTTATTTTTTTTATGAGTACATTGTTGCTGTTTTCAGACACATCAGAAGGGCATCAGATCCTATTACAGATGGTTTAAGACACACCATGTGGTTGCTAATTGAACCCAGGACTCCCCAGGGAAGAACAGTCAGTGGGACTAATCACTGAACCATCTCTCAGCCCAAATAAAAATCTTAAAAAAAAAAAAAGAAAAGAAAAAAGTCATGAGTCCATGGGTAAAACTTGGCAGTCCATGGAGATGTATCCTTTAAACACTGTGAATTCCAAGTATTCAAACAAACACTTGGATACCCACATGAAAATATATGCACAAATTGTCTTAGTTTCTTTCCCGAGAAGCAACCCTAAGGAAGAAAGTTTATTCTGGGCTCACAGTCTGGAGCGTAGACAGTCCATCATACAGGGGAACTGAAAGCAGGGAGTTTGAGGAGTTGACCATGTCAACCCCAACCAGGATGCAGAGGGTGATGGATATGTAAGGCTGCTTCCCACCTTCCTCCATTTTTTTTTACACTCCAGGGATTCCAGTAGGATAATGGCACCACCCACCAAGGTCTTTCACCTCATTAACAAATTCAAGTCAACACTCCACAGGCACACCCAGAGGCCATCTCTCAGTGTCTTAGTCACTGTTCTACTGCTGTGAAAGACACCATCCAAAGCAACTTTTACAAAGAAAGCACATGTGATTGGAGGCTTGCTTACAGACAGGGTTAGGTCCATTATCATCATGGTGCTGGAGAAGTCACTGAGGGCTTTACACCCCTGGGATCCATAGGCAACTGCAGAAGACTGGGCCTGGTGTGGAATTTAAAACCCCAAAGCCCTCCCCAGTGACACACCTACTCCAACAAGGACACACCTCCTGGTCCTTCCTTACAGCTCATTAACTGGGACCAAGCATGTAAATATATGAGCCTGTGCGGCTATTCTCATTCAAACCACCACACCCTTCTGGTTCTTGATTCTGTCAGGTTTGGCAAGTAGCATTGTCACACAAATGTCCATAGATTTGTTGATCATCCAAAAACAGCAATAACTGGGTTTTGTAGTGGATGTTGTCAGGGACTGCTTAAAAACTCATAGGTTAAGGATCTAACCCCTGTGGTGACTGAATTAGGAATGTTCCTTTAGGGCCTCATGTGTCTGCATACTAGGTCCTCAGATGGTGGCTCTGAGAAGCTTGAGGAACCTTGCTAGAGGAAAGTATATCACTGGGTGGGGAGCATGCAGGGCATAGTGCATAGCCTTGCCTCACTTCCAGTTTACCATTTCCTTTTGTGGTTAAAGATGGATTTCTCAGGTTCTTGATCCAGCTGCCTGCAACCGTGTCTCCCTCCACTCATAACTCATAGGTTCTTCCTCTGCCACTAGTAAAATCATTTCTTCCATGGGTCTTTTTAGGTATGGTGTTTTTATTACTGCAAACTCAAAAAGTCACCAAATACATCCCCTTATTTAGAGGGGGAAATCTTTGAGTTTATGAAAGTAGGGATCTTTTGAATGGAATGGAGAATGCCCTTATGAGAGACAGAGACAGAGACAGACAGACACACACACACACACACACAACAAAGGGGGGGAGAGGTTCTATTAACCTATACCATGAAGATGGTTCTCTGCAAGACAGCCCTCATCAGAAACTGCATCAGGCCTGAACCTGGACTTGAACTTGTAGCTCCAAATCCATGAGAAGCAGATGCTTATTTCTTGTTAGGCCTGCAGGCTACTGTCTTTTCTAATGGCATCCCTTACTGGACTAAGATGCATCCAGCTATCAGCTGTTGGGTGAGTAGATCAAATGTGTAGCCATACAACTTAGTGTTATTCTACAACACAAATGAAATAGCATGCTACAAGGTAGATGAACTTGAATTAATAATAGGGGTCCATGTGTTAAAATGTCCAGGAAATACACATGTATAGAGATAGAAACTGTAGGATGATGTCATTATGCAAGTGAAGGCAGGTACAAGATAGAATGAGACCTGTCACCTGGGACGAGAAGGAAGGATGGGCAGGAGAAAAGTTTTAGGAGAGGAGGAGAAGACTGGAGCAAGGAGAATTAAAGAGAACATGGAGGCAGATGTTAAGATTTCTCTCTGCACATTACAGGTTGTTATGAATATTCTTAAGGGATGGATGTATTTAGGATTTTCATGTCTAGATGAGCAAACTTGTTATCTAGGTAAGGAGTATATCTTATCAATTGATCAGAGGTTACTGTGTTGTGTGTGTTCTTTCATGTGGCGTATTCAATTGAGTTCAAGAGTGTATATGGGCTGGACACTGGGCCACCAAGGAATTGGGATGTATGTCTGGCATGGTGGCAATCTGCCTTGGGAACTAGACTGGTAGAGAGATTGTTGACAGGCTCAGAGAGAAGCCATCAGCAGTGTGATATGGGTCAGAGCTAACAGGAGACACTTTGCTGATTGAGATGAAGATATCTGCAGAAACCATGAGACATCACGGTACCAACTCTAGTGAGGGTTAAAGAAGCCCTAATATAATTTACATAACAAGAAACAACATTAGTAACGACAGATATGAAGAATGAAGGTGGAGTGCCTGTAAAGGTTCTGGAATTTCTTTTTGAGTAATTAATTATAATATTGGTTGTTGTATACAACTCTATATGTACTAACAAGAATACATACTTACTTGAATTGTGTCGCCTCTCTCAGTTAAACTAAATAAAGCTATTAAAAAAAGTCTTCCCCATGTTCTCTACATGCCTCATGACAAAATAAGTTGTTAGGGAGGGGCCTCCTAGTGTTCAGGTGGGGCAAGCATGAAATCTTGGCATGAGGGGGAGAGGAGGCAAGAGGATCGGGTAAGTGCAAGTCCAGCCTGGACTGAATAATAAGACTGTCAAAATAAAAAGTAAAAAAATAAAACATAACGCAGTCTCAGCCCCATTGCACTTTGCCCCATGAATTCTAATTCTCTCTACCCTCTCCTGGTCTAAAGCACCTAACCTAACTTGTTTCCATTCTTACCATCTATAAATGGCAGGTTTGCCTCATCATGAAGACAGCTCCGTCCCTGGAACCCACCCCATCAAAGGCCCATTGAAACAAGGGACAATGTCCCCGCCAGCGGGGACCCAGTTATTCAGGGTCCCGAAGAGGCTTTCTACCTGTGGGCCAAAATGGGGGTGAAGAGAAGAAGGAGACCAAGCAAGAGTTCTGTTGTCAAGGTCTCGTTTATTGGGATGAACATTGCAGCTTTTAAGGCTTTCCAGGTAGGGGGGGACCTTTGTGAAATATGCGAAGGAGGGGAGATGAGGGTATAGGCAGTGATAGCTGGAGGCAAAGAAGTCAGGCGATGAGGTCAGGTGGTGGAGACACTGGGTGTTGACTGAGGAGATAACTGGTATCTGCTCGAGAGCTGAAGGCATCCTGAATGTTATACTCCTGTGCGTAAATTCATGGGAGAGGCTTTCATCCAACAATCTTAAGACATATGGCAATCATCTTCTTGGGGTGAGAGTCTCTGTGGCCAAACAGCCCAGAGTCACTTTGAACCATGCCAGTCAAAAAAGCGGCTAGAGCCCAAATCAATATGGCTCCGCATCCCCCATTTTTCTTTTATAAAAAAACCCATTAGGTGGAAGTAGTGGTCTGAGAGATCAGACATGCCTCTGAGAGTGCCCAGCTCGGCCATGGTGAGCCACTTCTTTGCAAAGATTAGGACTGCACCCCAATGGCTAAGGAATGAACATGCTGTAACACAACCGTTCTGGCTATCGTGTGTTTTTATTGGGAAAACTGGGCAGAGGGCATTTGACCGCCCCATACGTTTAAGGGGTGTAGCCACCTCTGTCTTAGGATCACCTCTAACCCCAGCCTTATCTGTCATAGGATCCACCTTGTGGCCCCCAAAGGTTCCTGCCTAGATTGGTCAAGGGTCAGAGGAAGTTGCCAAATCCCTGAGGATAGCTACATTGGATCATCTTCTCATTCCTGCTTACTTGAGCCCAGGAAGCCGTAAAGAGCAAGGCCAGATGGCATTAATATAAGAGATTGTGGAAATTGAGCCTCTCCCGATAAGTAGTGGGCACCTCATCTGGTTCTCCTCAGCTGCTATAGCCCATACCACCAAGGCCTAGTCAAGCTCTCTCCTGTAATAAAATTTAAATTCCCAATTGTTAGCAACTTCTCCAGAAAGTTCACCCACTGTGGTTGCCTAACAACAGATTTGGAGAGGGTAACTCCAGACACTGCAGACACAATGGCTGCAGCAGTAAATGCTAATAATAGCAGCCGAAATGTCAAGGTCTTTCCCAGGACAGTTCAGGATCATTTCTTCTCCTGGACAAGCAGTAGTGCACAGAGGTTGGAGCACAGGCAGTGTGGGACGGGACACAATGACTGCAGCAGCCAGAATTTCTGTGATGACAAAGATGAGTGGAATCCTCCATATCCCTCCAAGGACACAGGAATGACTCAGGGACCCGAACCAGGAGAGCTGAATCTTCATGCTCCCAGGAAGCAAGTCTCACCAGCCACTAGGGCAGCTTTTGGCACACCCCCTGTAACATCCTGTAAAAAAACACAAAGATTCCCTCTTCCCCATATAAAATATCTGAACAGGATCATGCCAATATGTGGATCTTTCTATTTCCACCCAGGCAGAAGTGCATGCCTAGTTGTAGATTCACCATAAATCAAGTGTTCCTTGGCATCCAAATTTTAAATTGAAATAAAAGGAGCATTTTTAGCATACAGAGATAACTCCCTTTTTATTTATTAAGATATAGTTAAGATATTATTTATTAAGATAAGTCATGAGGATTAAATTGAAGGACACTGAATTTGTATTTATAAGTTGAATTTTATACCAAATTGTTTCTCAGCATTATTGTTTTGGATATATAAAGAATGAGATTTTTTGACTAATTGTTCTTATGTAAGGGCCTACAATCTGTCTGGTATATTGTCCTCCCTTGTTAGGAGTCCAGGCAATCCAGTTTGAGTTCTTAAATGGCCTATAAAAGGAACAGTACTTGAAGTGCTTAACCACTAAGCCATCACTCCAGCCTCACCAGCTTTATTTACCTAAACATAAGCATTAATTAGAGATGCCAAATCCTATAAATATTGTCCAGATTCAGTGCACTAGAAATCCCCTGAGCTGGTAAGGTGAGGATGGGGAGTTGAAAAGTAAGCAAATGGAGTCTTCCTCTTTTTGTGAGGGGTGTTATCAACTCCATTACCATTTCAAAGAGCTGGGTCTATGGTTTTGTTTAGTTGTCTCAGCCAGAGCACTGAAAGGACAGTGAGCTGTCAGACATTCACACTGAAATCATCACTCACTGATTTTATAGAAAACTTGTCTCTAGTAAACATTAAGTAATTGTAAATTTGAGGGCTAGTAGTATCTATAAAAAGGAAACTTTTTTTTTTTTCGGAGCTGGGGACGAACCCAGGCCTTATGCTTCCTAGGCAAGCTGTACCACTGAGCCAAATCTAACCCCAAAGGAAACTTTTTAATCAACTGTAAACCATAAGCCATACATTGGCTATCAGTATATGAATTGAAAGCTTGATTTTTTTTTTTTAACATTTTAAAAACTGGCTACAGTTAATTAATAATCTGTGCTGAAGCAGGGGAAACTCAAGAGAATAAACAAGTGATCCAATCACACATGTAGCCTTTTCATTAGATGAACCACCTATAAATACAGTAAGCTCATTTCCTATGGGTTGCATGCACAAATTTATAGGAAAACAAAAAAAGAGTAAAATTACCAACTTTTGCCTGAAAAATTTGTACATGATAGGCCAAATATCAGTATTTTGTAATATAACCAATTTAATTGCTGTTTGAATAAGATATGTTTTACCAGGTTTCTTTTTTCTTTTTTTTTTTAAATACTTTCAAGACTCTAGCCTACAATTTGTATTAACACAACTGAAGCTTTATCTCCTGTGCCTTATGTTGCAGGGCAACAAGGTAGAGAGCCATGGGATGTGAAACGGTTTTGGTACCAAGACTCTTGTTGCTCTCTCTCTCCTTCGCTTTTCTAGGCTATCTCCTCTCACTTTTCAGACTGTCTTCTACAAGTCCAGTCTTATCTACATAAACACAGCATTTCTGTTAAGGCTGAGCAAAGTCCTCCTTGTTGTAGGAAGATTAAGTCTAGGCCTCTTCTATTTTGAAAGACTACTTCAAGACAACCCAGGCAACTGAGTCTTTTAGGTTAGCCAATCCATCTCTTAATTCACAATATCTCATTCATGGCTTCACTAAGCTGGTAATAGTATTGATGGGAAGTAATGAGGGAAGGAAGCCAGTGCCTGCCGAGGCCCCCAGGACCTGGAGAGGCCGTGAGAGTGATGGCAGTTACTGGTTCTCTTTTACTCAGAGTATATCCAGCCCTTTTCCCAGTGATTTTAAAAAAGTCTCTGCTCATGTGCTGGAGTCTGGGAAATAATTAACCAGCACATGTAATCTTTTAGTCTTTAAAAATTGAGATGTTATAACATATGTGGTTAGACCAGTAGAACATGCTAGATAAGTATACTTGGGGCTTGTAAATGCCTTATTTTGATTATCAACGATTATGGTATGATTACATATTTCTAATAATTGTTTAGGGAGGAGCATGCTTCCCGAGGAGGCAATGCCCCATCCTGAGACTTCTGTGATAGTGAGTTCTATGGTGTCTCCAAGAGAGACCACCAGTGTATTAGTATATGTGATGTTGCCAAAAGTGGCTACCCTCATAGAAAGGAGGGTTAGCTGAAAACATCCAGCATTCCTATAAATAGAGTGTTTGTTCCTGTTCCATGATATACCAAGGCAAGAGCTGGGCGTTAAGAACAGATACAAATCAGGCTTGTGGGGATATCATCAACAGGTATGGTGGGCTGAAAAAGGGTGATTGGAGGACTAGGAGGTGTTAAGGGGGCTGAGTCACCACCCTGGGGTGCAAGGAACCCTGGCTATACACAATTGAGGGTTAGCCCAATGGAGGCCTTATGTGTTGGGGTGGTTTTAAATCTAATTTTGAAGGTTACTCCGGGGTCTCTATTGGCAACATACATCCAGGCCTCAAAACCCCTATGCCAGTTTTTCTGGGGTGATCTTTTTCCCAGCATCAGTAAAGTTATTGTAAGAGGGTTACCCAGCCCTTGGAAGGCAAGGTGTTCCGCATTCCTGGGTTAGAGTACTGTTTCTGTTAGAATTATGCCACCCCTTTTTTACTGTGATATAATCCCAAGAGGAGGTGGGTTTCAGTGTCGCGTCTCCTGTGGTTTATAAATTGTTTAGGAGGCGATCTCTGTGGGATCCTGGGACAGAAAAGCCAGCTTTAATTTTCCACAAAAGGCTGGGGCGGACAGTGTGCAACCGACATATCTTCATTAAAACTAGACCCTGAGGGGCTTCAATTAGGGGTGAAGCATTTTGTCTGAAAAAGTCCCAGTAAGAATTTCTCCTGCAGCTTCAGTTTACATAAATTGACTCCAACCTTTAAGATAGCCTAATAATTTCTCAACTCTCTTTTGTGTCTTACTAAGTCTTTAGCATCAGGATTCCATCTGGACACTATCGAACTACACACAAAGGTCATGACTGCCTTTTAGAACTTCTAAATTTATACAGGTTGTGATCCCAGATGCACAGTCCCAAGAAGTATTACTTAGTACTAATATATGCAATGTTACATCATTTGCAATAGAAATCAAGCCTATCCACCTATCCCAAAGTGAACCCAGGGCAAACCTGAAATTCTTGTTTCTCAAGCACACTCAAGTGAGCATTATAGATTTCCTGTAACAGCTATATGAAGCATCCCCAAGTGGGATGGCAGAGAAAACAAGAAGAGAGTCCAGAAAATAGAGGGTCTGCTGAAGAGGCAAAAGCTATTTAGTCACATAGAAAGACAATCAAAAGATTAACAGACACAAAAGTACTAAAAACAAAAACAAGCGGCCGCCACAAGATTGCTACTAAAACATGAGCTGATTCAGATGTGAGCTCCATGAGCTGCAGCAAAGACAAAATGAACGGAGCAGATTCACATCATCCCTTCCCAACCAGAATCTTTCCCATTGTCAAAGTCGATAGCACTACAAAACAAAGACTAAGACACAGACAAAGACCACTCTGAAATACAGACCGGAAAGGCGGGTCTTTTCTCCAATCCATGAGAATCGTCAATCTCGCCAGCACCCAGAGTGAGAATCTGTATGCCCCTGGGGTCCTTCACCTCCTGGGACGCCTTCCCGGGGCAGTGCAATCGGTGAGTCCCTGGCACATCTGCGCTCACATTTATCCGTCTCTCCTGAGACACGATCCTCCCTCTCAGGCCTGAGAGATGGAGCAGCTACCAAAACCAGAACTCCAGAACTCCAGAACTGAGAACAACTACAGACCCAGAGTTTGGCAGCACAAAAATACAAAGACACAAAGACACAGACACTACCTCCTGAATCGGAACCGCCTAGGATCCTTTTTTCTTACAATAAGACACATTTAAACACTTTCCAACCTTATTCCAACTATAGGAATTAATTTCGCTCCTTCAATAATAAACCAAGGACAAGTTTCTCACTACAAAGACAAAAAAATATTCACTTAAAATTAACCATGGACACTTTTTCATCAATAAAACAAAAGAACTTGATTAAATCCTTTCTTAACTCTTAATCCTCTCTCCTGAGTGAGCACTTTCTGAGTCTCTCTATGAAACAAACTCCTAAATCCATACCTTCCCATGGCAATTAGAGCCACACTTATTAGGATCGTCCTTACCTCCCTCTCCAGCGGCAAAGACGACTTATCTGCCTGAAGAGTCCTCGATTCCATGCAGCTCTTTATCTCCGGCTAAATCCTGTAGCTCTGCCTTGCCAGGATCCCTGTTGGGCGCCACTTGTCCTCGGCTTAAGGGACCCAGTTATTCAGGGTCCCAAGAGTTTCTTACCTGTGGGCCAAAATGGGGGTGAAGAGAAGAAGGAGACCAAGCAAGAGTTCTGTTATTAAAGGTCTGTTTATTGGGATGAACATTACAGCCAAGGCTTTTGGTGGGGGAGGACCTTTGTGAAATATGAAGGAGGGGGAGATGAGGGTATAGGCAGTGATAGCTGGAGGCAAAAGAAGTCAGCGATGAGGTCAGTGGTGGAGACATGGGTGTTGACTGGAGATAACTGGTATCTGCTCGGGCTGTGCATCCCCTGAAAGTTATACTCCCTGTGCCGAATTCATGGGAGAGGCTTATCCAACAATCTCAAGACTTATGGCGGCAATCACCACGGTGAGTCTGTGCACAAACAGCCCAGAGTCACTTTGAACCATGCAGTCAAAAGCTGCTAGGCCCAAATCCAATATGGCTCTGTGCGGGACATACATCAATCCTCACCGGGTCTTAAAAAGGACAGGAGGATGAGGACATTTTAGGATACAGGATAGGCAGGGCATGCCTCACTCTGGATTCTGGCTGAAGTCTCTCACCAGCCACAAGGCAAGAACTGAAGCACTATTAATATTTGCTGCGAAGATTACCTACATAAAGACAATATCCCTCTTGTGTAGAGATTTTTTTTTTTGAATAAGAATATTAAACTAGCAACGAAGCATGCTTACGGCTAAGCCTATTGACCTTCAAGGATACCCTTGTTCCTTCCCTTCTAAAACCCTCACAAAGCAGATTAACTTTTGGGTACCTTAAAGATACCCAAGCCTCCCACATCTCTGTGATGTGGGGCTTTATCTTATTAACTGTAATCCTGTCTGCACAAATCAGGAACTATCTTCTGATCTCTCATTTAAATTCCTTCACAACTCTTTGAAGAGAGTAACCTCAGAACTCATCGGTATCCCCCTAATGGCTACTGGAGACAAGACACTGAAAAGCGATTCTCCTCTGAGAAGCCCATACCCATGCTTAGGTAGATCTTACTCTCTCCCTGGGTTTCCTCTTTCTGTATTAACCCCACCACTTAAACCCATGTTGAAAATCCCCCTTAATAATCCTTAACTCCACTTCACACTGGCTCATTCTGAAACCAAGGATCTAGCTTTACCTGAGGAAAAACCTCTGAGAAAAACCTCCTCAGGCTGCTGTTCGGTCTCTATCCCAACCCTTCCAGGCCCTGACAGCTAAGGGCACAAAACTTATGACAATTGTAGAACACACTACTTTTATCCCCTTTGCCCCTCAGTTCTTCCAAATCCTTTGTCCTTCCTGTTCCCTCAGGAGCAGCGGCAGCTCTTCAGCTCTCTACATGGAAGCTGGAGCTTCAGGTCTCACACACCCTCTCTCAGAGATGCCCCCACCTATGCCGTGCAAAGGTGCCCACCCATTCTACTTTACCATACACCTGCATTTCTCCCTATGGTACCTTGCTGCCTAGTCTTTTCTTGTCCTTAGAAACTAAAGTGGGTTTTTTGTTTTGTTTTTTGTTTTTTTTTACACTGGCTATGGGCATCACTTTTAATGAAAGTTCACAGATCTTTCTGTATTTTTAGATCAGTTACAGAAGTAGCCTACAGGAGACCAGAGTGACTTGTAAGCTGTTAAAAACTTCTCTGACAAAGAAGTCATAATACTGAAAGAAACAAGTGGACCCAAGAAAGACCCTAGTGTGTATTTACTAAGCTAACACTGTAATAATAGCTTAGAAAACAAACATTTTACCAGTAGCATGCTACAGCACTTACATGTATCTTGTAGGGTATAGTAATTTCCCACTTAGGGTCTTTTATGTTAAAAAAACAGATTTATTTTTGTTGATTTTTAAGTATGTATATATGTCTGTGCATGGGTATGTCACATGAGTGTTGGCACCCATGGAGTCCAGAAGACGACGTCTGATCTCCTGGAACTGGAGCTATGAAAAGAAAGGGTATTCACTTAGTCATGGAGCCATCTCTCTAGTCTATCTTCCTTTGACTTCAACATCTTGGGGTGCCCTTTACAGAAAGTTCCAAACAGACAATTATAAATTTGTTCTGCTTTGTCTGCTAACAATATGCATGAAAGAGATATTCTTCCGGGTGTGGGTCCCTGTACAAAAGTTGGGTGGGTTTATAAGATTAAATGCCTGAGGCCTTGAGTCACTTTTCCCAGGTCATGACTTGGGCTGTCAGTCCACGAATATCCTCCCAGATATAGAAAAAGAGCTTTGCAGAATCGATTACTTTGGCCCATCCTTGGGGAAGGTTATGCACATGTGCAGTAAATGAGCACCAGGAAATAGGCAAGTAGGTATTGAGGATGCCTCAGATGTCCTAAAGAATAAAGATCTAGAGCTGTCTGTCCTCCCTGCATCGTGTGGCTCATGTTGTCTGAAAAGTCTGACCCAAGGTACTCCAAAGACATTTTGAAATTGGTGTAAAACTCCCTGTGACTGGCATAGTAGTACACAGGTCTTTAATCCCAGGAGAGGCCGAGGCAGGCCAGCCTGGTCTATAGAGTGAGTTCCAGGACAGCCAAGGGCTACACAGAGAAACCCTGTCTCAAAGTGGGTGGGGTGGGAAAAGACTCTGTGTGTGTGTGTGTGTGTGTGTGTGTGTGTGTGTGTGTGTGTGTGTGTGTGTGTGTGAGAGAGAGAGAGAGAGAGAGAGAGAGAGAGAGAGAGAGAGAGAGAGAGAGAGAGAGATATTCCACCCTGGCCAGGCACTATGAAAAACTCAGAACATAGGCACACAGGGTAGAAAGGATTTGGTACTTCCCTCAAGGTCTTCTTGTCTGGGGGAACAGGAACAGAGGAATAGAACACATCTCAATCAAAATTATACATGTTCTGAGCATCAGCCACTGAGCCAAGACAGAGCTGTCTCCAAGTCTGAACCATAGTTGTTCTGGAAGGGGTAATTCTCAGGCCTAAAATATAGCAAGGGATCTCTGTTCTATTGCTGTGCAGAGATACCAGGACCAATGCAATTCTTATAAAAGAAAGCATTTCATGGCAGAGAGCATGGCCACAGACAGGCGTGATGCTGGAGACATAGCTGAGAGCTACATCCTGATCCAGAAGCGGGGGTGTGTGTGTGTGTGTGTTTGTGTGTGGCATGGGCTTATGGAACCTCAAGGCCCAATCCAGTGATGCACTTCCTCCAACAAGGCCACACCTCATAATCCTTCTCAAACAGTGCTACTCTCTCATGACTAAATATATGAGCCTATGGAGCTGTTCTCAGTGAAGCCACCATAGGATGTCCAAATTGACACAGGTTCAATTCCCAGCACCCATAGTGCAACTCACCACTGTCTGTAACTCCAGATGAGTTACAGGGGCTGAGACACCCTTACACAGACATACCAACAACCCACAGAGGAAAATAAAAATAATCACTTATTTTAAAGAAAAATCATGAAGAACTAGAGGGACCTGACAGGTTTGCTAAACTGCTATCTTAGAATACAGCCTATGTGGAGGGAGACTGATCTTTGATGGTTTCAGTGGCCTAGGTGGTGGGGGATGTAAGTAACTGTGACAGGAGGAATTAATGAGCAAGGAACAGCGGTCAGTATGGAAGATAGAAAGCAACAACGGGAAAAGATCAGTATCATTTTGATCCTAAAATATTTAGGTTCCATAAACATAGTAAAATGTCCAGGGAAAATCGAAGCAAAGGCTTCACACATGACAAGCAAGCACTCTGTCATGATGATACGCTGTCGGCCCTTCTGTAGAGATTCTTACAGGACTATTTCCAGACTGAGAGACAAGCTAGAGAGTACCTTGTACCACCTCTGCCATTTACGACATCTGTTGTGTGATAGCTTCTAGCTCCCGAGTGATCTCACATATATTCTTGTGATTTTGAACTCCTTTGTAGAATAAATTGTCCGGACATATATACATGTACAATACACACGGCTATGTTAAATCAGGCTACCACTAAACCTTACAACTTGTTTACTTTCTAGAAGATTCCTCCTACAGATATTGTTTCAAAAGCTTTTAAAATGTAAATATAGGGCTCATCTTCAAAAGAATGCAGCTTCCAGCTATGCACACAGACCTAGCAGAAATCAAGCTCACAGATAAAAACACACTTGGAAAGAAATGTCGAAGTCAGACCATGTAACTGGCTATATAAACCAGGCAGCTACACAATCTTGAGTCTCGCGTTTATTACCTATGAGGCAGAGACGGTAAAGCCCCCTTAGGGAAGCAGCAAGCAGATAATTGTGTATAATTCAGTACTTTCTGCAGCCACGAGTGTGAGTATAGAGTTTACCTGACTAGTCTTTAGCCTCCATGTTAAAAGTTTGCCAGAGGCCAGGTGTGGTGGTACATGCCTCTAATCCCAGCATGTCGCTTCCAACCCCGACCAGCAGGAAAGGAGCAGTTTATTCAGGAACCTTTTTGCATGCAAGCAGCAACAATCTCTCTCCAGCCCCCGAGCGCACTCCCTTATAACCTCCCTCAACTCCACCTCAACCATCCAGTCATGGTGCGCCCAGCTCTCCACGATGGGGGGGGGTTACTTAAAGGTGCTAGTCGAAACTCTGCAGCAATCTGGGCGCCATCTTGGGATTGCTACACCCGCTCCCACACCAGCACTCAGGAGGCAGAAGCAAGTGGATCTCTTAAGAGTTCAAGGCTAGCCTGATCTATGTAGCAAATCCAAGGACAGCCAAGGCTACATAGAGAGACCTTGTATCAAAGAAACTAAAAGAAAAGAACCAGACAAAGAAACCCAGAGTAGTTTGATTTTTTTTTTTTTTTTCATTAGCAGAAACTTACAGGTCGGGAAGTGTTCATAATTATAAACTTCTGATCCCAAATCACCTTTGAGAAAAACTCTCCACCTTTTGTTTTTCTACTTGATATCAAATGATAAATGTTCCCCAGAAGAGATAACCTTTAAAATGTATCACAAAAAAATTAAACTAAGTTAATTGAGAAAAAATAAAAATGTATGTATTAACTCAAGCTTTTAAAACCTTGTCCTTGGGGAAGGAGTCTGAAGGGCAGAGAATGGGAGGAGGGGAAGTGGATATTATCCTATTTCATTATGTAAATAAATGTGAATGAAAGTCTCAAGAAAGTAAAATTATGATAACAACAGTAAGGATGTCTGAAAAAGTAAGAAGGAATCATATTATCTACTTAAAATTATATAAAATGATGTGAGTCTGTATATGCATGAATAATTTAAATGAAAATTTCCCATCTGAGCTAACATGCTCCCCACAAGAACTATAGACTTCCTAACAAAACCCTAGCACCAGATAGAAGACTCTTCTTTTCAAGTTGCTGGTCAGGGGCATCCAAGAAAGTCCCAAAACATAGCAGGCTGTTGTCATTGCCCTAGGCTGGTCCCCAGAGGTGCAAGGTGAATCCCTATGACTGAAAACAGCACAGACACAGGGCCCAGGGGCCCCTGAACTGGAACTGACCTGAAGGCCTCCCTGCCCTGAGGACTAGTTTTTATGGCACCAGAAGGTGCCATACAAATTTCCAAAGGAGGGAAGCAACCAACCGTCCTCTCCAGCTTGATGCCGATAATGAAGATGATGAACCGATGAACCACAACAATGACCAACATGACATGATAACCCTAAGGGTACAGTGGTGGCTCCAATACCTTGATGGTACACAATAGCTCTCTAATGGGACTTAAGGTCTGCTCAACAAGAGGGGAATCGCATCTGGTACTGAAACCTAGCCAACTACCCAGATTAGTGCAATCGTGGATCTTGGAGGAGACCCTGCAACCACCTCTTTACTAAACCAGCACATTCCCTAACCACATTCTAAACATTTGTCCTTAACCCATGCGTAAATGTATCCTCACCCTCATCCTAGGAACTTTTTCAACAGATGGAGACTGTTAGAGAAAACCACAACTGATTAAGAGATCACGTGGTGTCCGACCGCAAGGGACTCAACTACTGCACAACCCCTGCACCTGAGTCGCGGGGGTCGTCATGGAAGAAACAGGAAAGACAATAAGAGCTCGAAGGATAGGAAGTTTGCTGTGAGATTGTATCTCTTAGAAATGTCAGAGAAGTCACAGTCATGAAGTCTCATCGTCATGGCTGCCTAAGACATCCTTGAACAAGGATGTGGGCAACAGGCCTGCTAACCCGGAAGGAGGAAGTCTCACGAGGCTCCAACCTTGAACAAAGAACTGCGTGCCTGCGTGCGTGCGTGCATGTGTGTGTGTGTACACACACAAATACATACACATTATATATAATGTAGCATAATAAAAACATTATACAAGCTTAGTTTATATTTACATATTTAGAAATATATGCATATAAGCATATACATATATATATAACAATAATTTTTAAAATAAGCCAAAAATTTGCAAGAGAGCAAAGTGCATAGGGGTATTAAGGAGAAGAAATATGTGATTATAATTTCAAAAATAAAATCATAATTAAAAATAAATTTTAAAGAAAAATTACAATAGAAATAGATAATAGAAGAAAGGGGGAAAGGGGCGGGAAGGAAAAAGAAGGAAAGGAAAGAGGAAAATTTAGTATTGAGAAAGGCTGACTTGCCAGACAACAGAATGGGTCAATAGCGACATCTAGTGCTCAATCAGAATCCTGCACCACTCTTTCGTTTGCAAAGAGGGTCCGTTGTTTATTGTAAAATGCAAATCAGCTTCATTTGTCAACTGCCTGAGATTCCCACGCGTGTTCACTTAAGCCCTTATGCTGCTGTTTCTACAGATGTTCACAGATAAGGACACAGATTGCTCCAGAGAGACCGAGCATCACACAGCCTCGATTGGAGGCGGGGAGGGAAGGGGGGACGCCTCAGCCCTGCCTCCTAATGGTGACACTAAGTGCCTAAGCGGCCCTGAAGGAGAGAGGTTCTCTATGGGTTGGTTTGTTTTTTAATGATGTTTTTTAACATGATAAAATTTAGATGGTGTCCATTTTAAAAATATAATTCTGGATTTGCTTTCCATCTTTCGCCGTTATTCTTAACTCTCTGGTGAATAATGAATTCTGCAGGGAACTATTTAAACTAAAAACTATTTAACCACCTATCAAAGCTATAAATGGAGTGCACGCCAATGATTTTTAGAGACGAGAGTGCTACAACTTCTTGTGGTACTTGGAATTCAACCTAGGGTAACTTGTACCTTGTACCTGGTCTTACCAATGGTTTGGGAAAGGGGGAAAAGTGAAATATTCTTTGCAATGGTCATGTTACTTTCAAATAGATAATACTGATAAGGTGTGGCTGTTCTGTTGAAGGAACTCTAGCATAGAAAGCTAGGCTCCCAGTTACTAGGCCTTCCAGACACACACAGGCACACGCACACCTTTTCCTCCTATCTGCTCATCTCTCCTTCTATCTCTCATCTTCCTCTCTTTACTGTCCTCCGGTCACACCCAGCACCCGCCTCTTTTCTGAAGAACCCTAGGACCTCCGGGGGTAAGCATTTTAAATTTGGATCTGACTCCTTTAGGTGACAATTAATAGAAAGGTACTGAGCAAGGGATACACAGTCCTGCAGTATGGGTAGAGAGTCAGCTTAGTTAACCCAAAAGGCTACACACAGCAGACAGACCAGCAGTATTTTTCCATGAGAAGACAAGCTTCTCAAGTCTTGTGCAGCCACAAAGGTACTGCCCTCAAATACCCACCTTTTTTGCTGAAAGAACTACTTTTCAGTGAGTATTCATCAGATCCTTTAAGAAATGTCCTTGGGGGAGGATGGGGAGGGGAACACCCACATAGAAGGGGAGGGGGAGGAGTTAGGGGGATGTTGGCCTGGAAACCGGGAAAGGGAATAACATTTGAAATGCAAATAAAAAATACCCAATTTAATAAAGATGGGGGGAGATAAGGAAGGACATTTCATATTCATCAAAGGAAAAATCCACCAAGATGAACTCTCAATCCTAAATATCTATGCTCCAAATGCAAGGGCACCTACATTCATAAAAGAAACCTTACTAAAGCTCAAAGCACACACTGCACCTCACACGGTAAAAAAAAAAAGAAAAGAAAAGAAATGTCCTTGGGGCTAGAGAGAAGATTCACTTGTAAAAGATTGTCTGAGTGAAATCCCTGGACCCACATGATGGAAGGACAAGATTCTCACAGGTTGTTCTCTGACCTCCACATGTATGTCATAACATGTGCACACACACACACATACACACACACATAAACACACACACATATACACACACACACACACATATACACACACACACATGCACATGCACACACACAACACACACACACAAAACACACACACACACACAAAAAAATAAAAACAAACAAACACACAAATACACACACACACACACATCAAATAAGTGGGAGTTTTTAGTTTTGTTTTTGATGTTGTTTGTTTGAGATAGGTCTCTCTACATAGCCCTGATTGTCCTGGAACTCACTATGTAGACCAGGCTGGCCTCAAACTCACAGAGATCCACCTGCTTCCAAGGTGTTGGAATTAAACACCTGCACCACCTTGCCTGGCCAAATAAAGTTACTTTTAAAGACAGAACCAAGCTTTGCCATTCTTCTGGGAGACAGTAGACCTTGCTGGCTCTTCCTGAGAATTCCTCACCTACTGGCAATGCCAGTATAGTTCTCAAGAAGAGTCCAAGTACCACCCTCTAACCTAGCATTTCAGCTTCACCTATGATGTGTTCCTAAAGCATGGTGTGTCTCGATTTTCTCTTTAATCATTCACTCATTCATTCATTCATTCATTCATTCATTCATGTTTTCATTTATAGAGTATCACCAGCAACCTAAAACTACCTGAACCCCAAGACCAACATTTAAAACTAATTTTCCTGGATTATAAAAATAGTCTATCTTCTAAATCTAAACCAAAACCAAAACAAAACAAAACAAAAAACAAAAAACAAATAAAAAAAAAAAAAAGCTAGGGGTTGGGGATTTAGCTCAGTGGTAGAGCGCTTGCCTAGCAAGCCCTGGGTTCAGTCCCCAGCTCCGAAAAAAAAAAGAACAAAAAAAAAAAAAAACCCTAGAAGCTACTCATCATAGCTGAAGTGGTTTATCAGAGAACATAGAAAAGAATAAGAAACCTCGGAACTTTTTTAACTTGGCATACTGACAGATGTGTTATCATTCTTTGTCCATTACTGCTCCAGACAACCTTTGTGTGTGTGTGAGCATGTGTGCACACGTGTGTGTGTCTGTGTCTGTATGCATGTGCAGGTGTTGATAGTCACTGCCATATATATATATATATATATATATATATATATATATATATATATACACACACATATACATATATACACATATGTCTCATATACTAGACATTCCCTGCAGTTCTCCCTTCCTCCTCCTTGACAGCTGAAGAAGTCAGTCACAAAAGGCTATGCAAATTCCCCAATTTGTTACAGCTCTGCTCACTTGAGAGCCCAAGACTTCAGGTGAGAGATTCTGCTCTCTGCCCTTCTGCTACACCCTTCTCTGTGTTGAGGTCTACCTCCCCCCACCCACCCCCAGCCCCAGCATAGCTGTAGCCATTTTGTTTCGTGCCCTCCAGCTATTTCATGTTGTTTCTGTAATAGGCCTGCCAGTCATTGCCACAGAAAAATAACTGACTCAGAGCAGGGTCGTGCTGACCATGTCCCGTTATGTTCTGTGTGTTCTGAGGTTTGTTAATCTTAAGAAATTCCACAGCCATAGGACCAATCAGAATAAAGGTCAGTTATAACTGTTCTGTCTAGCTAGCCAAAATATCTTGTATGAGTGTGGACAACTGGGCAGCACTTCCTGCCCCATGTATGAGCTCATTACGGTTTTTGTGGGGTTTTTTTTTCCTTTATAAGCCTGCCCTGAGAAATGTTTGTTGTTGTAGCTCAGATAATTCTGATCTGATCAGTATTAAGGTGTGTGTTCCATACACCATCCCTATCTGACTAAGACTGGTGTTTGTGTGGTTTGTGGGGCGACCCATGGACCACAACACTGCATTCTTGGACTCTGATTCTATGATCAAGATCAACAGAATGTTCAAATTCCTGTGACAACATTTCAGAGTTAAATTTAAGTGTCTTCCAACCTTGCCCTTATGTGTTAAACTAAATTGATCAAGACAGGTCAGCTTGGAAGTTTCAAAAGTTTTGTTCACAAAACAAAATTTCTCCAGTTCCTTCACAAGTTACTGGGGTGTCCACACCTCCACCTTTAAATTCCTTCTAAAGTCTCGGGCATCCTGGTTTACTCAGAGACCACAGTTGAAGCCACTGTTTTCCTGTAACATATTTCTGACATGAATGTACTAGAAATATACTTATTCATGACTTGATGTATTACATATTGGCATCGAATTATACAATGTAGCAAAGACATGCTTGTGCCATCGGGAGAAGGCAGTATGGTGAAGGGGAAGAACTTGAGATGAAAGTCGTAAATAATAAAATACGTCACCATTGCTTATTAGCTATTCGAGTTTGAAGAAGTGACCTCTGGACTGGGTCCACATTAGGCAAAGTGAGTAGTTTGGAATACACAACATATGTGGCCATTAATCCTCCTTGTCAACCTGACTGGATTCAGAACTCCTACAAGTAATGCCTGTGGGCATACCTATGAGGAATTAGCTGGGGAGAGAGGGCCTACTCTGAGTGTGGGCTGCATTATCCGAGGGGCTTGGATCTCAGAGTGAACAAAATGGAAAAAGTGAGAAAGTGAACTGAGAGCCAGCATCCACCTCTCTCTGCTTCCTGCCTGCAGATATATCACGACCAGCCACCAGACACCAGACACCAGACACCAGACACCTCACCCTCCTGCCACCATGCTTCCCCACCAGGATGGACTAAAGTCTCGATTCCTAAGCCAAACAAAGCCACTTGTCCTTAAATTGCTTCTGCCAAGTGCTTGTCACCAGAATGAGAGAAGTAACTCACACCATTTAAGTGTTGATGCCAGAGAAAAACAATTCCGCCATTTTGAGCTAAATTTGAAGCAAGTTTATTAAATACTAAATACTGACCAAGAGATGGACTTTGGTCAGGACCATTCCCTGGAATTTCCCCGCTGAGAATGGCCATGTTGCAGGGGTTTATAAGGGCAAAGACATAGGCCACTGTATTTTTCCATAAGGCATTATCTTCCAAGAACTACAATTCCCAGAATTCTAGGAAGTCACCAGGTCCCTGAGCAGATGGGGCTTACGGGTTAATTTTGAGTATCCATCTGGGCTGTAGAATCCTGACTGTGGAATCTCAAAATCCAGAATTATCTTGCAGTACACCATTAAGATATAGACTTTTAAACTCAAAGTAATTTATAAATAAGAATTCATTAGCTAATCATAAAATGATAATGTAAAACAGTCTAATATAACTATCATGGCTGGAGACAAACTCGCACACCTCCATTCAGCTATCAGACTACTAAAATAATGTTTTAACCCAGTGGTTCTTAGCCTGCTGGTCGAGATCCTGTTGGGGGCTAAACAACCCTTTCACAGGGGTCACCTAAGACCATTGGAGAACACAGATATTTACATTATGATTCATAACAGTAGCAAAATTACAGTTATGTAGTAGCAATGAAAATAACTTTATGGTTGGGGGCTCACCACACATGAAGAACTAAATTAAAGGGTTGATCAGGAAGGTTGAGAATCATTGCTTTAGTCAAATAGAAAATAAATCTATTCTCCCTTACCAATTTTCCCTCCTAATTTCTTTTCAGGTGCAGGAAAACAGTGAGTTGCGTGTACTCCTCTAGGCTCTCCAGTAGCATCGGCCTTGAGGATTTTATCACAACGTGAGTTAAAGAGACTCAGCCCACATCAAAGGCTATGGAGAGCCGTCTTTGGGTTCATTTTGCCTCTGTAAGACAGTGGATAAAAGCTGACAATCAAGAGGGAAAACAAAGGCCCCATAAAGCAGATGTTGTAAACAAGGAACAGGTGTTGATGTTTATTTATACCTGGCTGCTGCATAGATTGACAATGTTAGAATCTCAAACCGAGGGCTTTACCCCATGGACAAGAGATAAAGGAAACAAGGACGAATCACTGAAGAACTCGAGGCAGTAAACACTCGTATGGGGTAATGTTCCACCCAACCAGTAAACAGAAATGCAAACTAAACCAACAAGAAACTATCCAATTTTTTTTTAACTATTTTACATATTCTAAGTTTCCAGTTAACAAGGTGGGAAACTAAATTCTCATACTTCGCTGCTAGGTGACAGCACAAATAAGTCTTTGTGAGACTAATTACCATGTGCGCAAAGGATGGTTTAAATATGTATGCCCTCTGACTCTGTAACCCCATCGAAAGCACTGGATATGGGTGTGAAGTTCCTCACCACGGAGAAAACTAGAAACAGCCTCTAATGTCTAGAAATAGATGGACGGTGATTAAATTCCCTATGCCTACTCAGTTAAATCCGTTATTTTGTAAAGATGATGTCCTCAGATTCTCCTTAGTAACAAAAATCTCTGTAGCATGGGAAACTGCACTAAGCTGTTATTTACAGAGAGGTCTTAGGTTCGTGTGATGTTTTGATTTTTAATTTTTAGTTTATTGGTCAACACTTCTTTAAAATTTTCTTTTTGCTGTTTTTAACGGTGCGCATGTGTGTGGCTGGTGTGTGCACAGGAGTGCAGGTGGCGGTCACTCTGGACAGAAGAGAATATTGGATCCCCTGCAACTGGAGTTAAAGGCAGTTGCAAACTATGAGATGTGGGCTCAAAGAACCAGACGCAGATCCTTTGCAAGATTAACAGATGCTCTTATATGGCTGGGCCATCTCTCCAGCCCCAGTGGACAACGTTCTAAAACTGAAAAAAATCTACATAAATTGAGTAGGCTAGGCTGATTCCATGACAGGCTTCAAATTGGCAGTTAAGGAAACTCGGTCTAAATCTGTTTCCAAGAACTGGGCCGTAGGATGATGTCACAGGTGAGGCAGGTACAGGATAGAAGGGGGCCTATCATTGGAGGAGAAGGAAGGATGGGCGGGAGAGAAGTTTGAAGGAAGAGGAGGAGAAAGGGGAGGGACAGTAGATGGAGAGAGGCAGAGAAGCCGTGGCAGGACAAGATGGCAGGTGATGTTAAGATTCTGCTCTGTATTTACAGGTTGTTATTAATGTTCTCAAGGGATCGATGGTACCGGGCTTTGTATGTTTAAGTGGGCAATTATATCTTACCAATTGGATCTAATATTATTGTGTTGTGTGTTCTTTTATGTGAGGGTTTGAGTGTAGCAAAGTGGGATGTGTTTCCGCCAAGATAGCAGATATCTTGGGGCACCGAGGTGCAGACCAAGCGGGGAAAAGACAACAATTATACTTTTTTATATTTTTACAACAACACTGGGCAATTCCAGGCAAGTCGGGACTTCAGAAGCTGCCCCACCACCTGGCCTGAGGTAAGGACAATGGGTCAGCAATAGTTTCCAGTCCTCCCCAGCAAGTTTCCAGCCCCCACACCCCAGCAATGGAACGTCTGTAGAGATGGACCCAACAGATTAACATAGAGGTCACCTACCCCAGAATTCCCTTTAACTCAGGCCTGCAAGCTCACTTGGTAGTCTCTCTATTCTTGGTAATGGGAGACCCAGAATGCTGGACTTCTGCAGAATAAAATACTCTCTGTGTTTACATACTATTTGAGTCTGGGATATCATTTTTTCGGTGAATCACGGACCCTTACAAAATGTTACATTGGACTCTACTCGAGAAAACAAAAATAGAAAAGCTGACAAAATGAAAGGCTGTATATATAACAAAACTGTTTCCAGGGGCTGGAGTGATGGCTCAGCGGTTAAGAGCACTGACTGCTCTTCCAGAGGTCCTGAGTGCAATTCCCAGGTGGCTCATGGCCATCTGTAAAGGGATCTGATGCCCTCTTCTGGTGTTTTTGAAGACAGTGACAGTGTCCTCATATACAAAATAAATAAATAAATCTTTCTTTTCTAAACATTTTGGATACATGATCCCTATTCATAGGCTCATAGTACATTTGAGTTCAAAGCCCTCAACCAAGATTTTGCAGTTAGGATTAAAAAAAAATGTATATACAAGCTTTGAATCTTCCCATAAAGAAAAGCTGAAATCTCCAAAATTGCTCTAAATACTTGCCATACAGTTTCTAGTATTAGAGTTGGGTTTGTTTGCTCGATTAGTATTTCTGTTGAGGCAGGCATGATCGTCTGCACCCAGCAGTCAGGCAGGAGGAGGGAGCATACAAAGACATCTTGAACCACATGACAAGTTTAAAGTGAGCTGGGCTATGTAGTGAGAACCCGTCTCAAAAACTAAGAGAGATGGTCTACTTTGATAAATGTTTGCTGTATCAACATGAGGCAGGTTTAGATCTCCAGCACCCCTTTGAAAGCCACGTGCTGCAGTGTGCGGGTCAGCCTAGTGCTGGGGAGGAGACCTGGGAAGATTCTTATATGGCCAGCCTGTCAGCCAAATCCAGTTTCCGGGTTGAGGAAAAGATCCTGTCAATAAATAAATAAATAAATAAATAAATAAATAAATAAATAAATAAATATCAAGAAGACACCCAACACCAACCTCTGGCCCTCACATACACAGGTACATGCGCACACACACGCACGCACACACAAATCCCAAAGAGCAAGCATGGGCTGGACTTAGGTCCCCTGTATATTTGTAGCAGATGAGCAGCATGATCTTCATGCAGGTTCCTGAACAACTAGAGCATGAGCCGTCCCTAAGCCTGTTGCCTGCCTGCCTGTGGATCCCATCCCCCTAAATGGACCACCTCGTCTGGCCTCAGCAGGAGAGGATGTGCCTAATCCCACAGCAACTTGATGTGCAGTGGTTAGTGATAGTGGGAGGATGTGATACTCAAAAGAGAAGGGGAAGGTGGAATGGGGGGAAGACTTACGCGAAGGGGTACTGGGAGGAGAGGAAGGGCTGGCTGATACTGGGATGTAAAATGAATAAATATTTAAAAATAAAAATCAGGTTGTAGGCAAGCCAGTGGAGCGTTTTCTTAGTGATTGATCGGGGAGAACTCAGCCCACTGTGGTTGGCGCCATCCCTGGGCTGGTGGTCTTGCATTCAGTAAGAGAGCGGGCTGAATAAGAGCAAGCCAGTGGGCAGCACTCCTCCACCGCCTCAGTATCAGCCCCTGCCTCCATGTTCCAACCCCCTTTGAGTTCCTGTCCTGACCTCCTTCCATAATAAAACAGTAATATGAAAGTGTAAGCCACCTACACCCAAATCCCGTAGGGAAGAGAGCCGACCACCCAGAGCGCAGATATCCCGAGGACGCAGGACAGACTGCCACCTCTGTACACCTCGGCCCTCATCCCTGGTCCAAGGGGAAACTGCACAGTGCCTCTGGACAGAGGGATATAGGATCAGACAGCCCCCCGCTACCCGCGATTCTGGTCTGTGCCCAGGACTGAACTGATCCGGCCAAACAGCTCCCTGCACCCAAATCCCATGGGGGAGAGAGCTGGACCCTCAGAAGTGTGGATACTCCTGAGAAGTCAGAGGAGAATGACCTCTGCCTACAGTCCAGACTCAAGAGGGAATCACCTAGTGTCAACTGTGCCCGAGGGGTGCAAGGACCTACACAAGCAGGACCCTTTGATTCCTGCCTGTGTATAGAGCTAGAAGACAGTCTCCAGGAGCGCCGCCACAGCTGAGAGCAGAGCACCTGTTCTCAGGAAAGGCTGAAAGAAAACAGGAAAACAGTTCTACAGCAGTGCTGACACAGAGGCCTACAGCAGGGCCAAGTCACTCCCAGAAACAGCAAGAAAAGCGAACACCAGAGACAACCCAATGGCTAGAAGCAAGAGCAGGAACCTAATCAACAGAAACCAAGACTACTTGGCATCATCAGAGCCTAGTTCTCCCACCAAAGAAAATACTGGATATCCAAACACCCCAGAAAAGCAAGATTTAGATTTGAAATCACATTTTTTGATAATGATGGAGGACTTTAAGAAAGACATAAAGAACTCCCTTAGAGAAATGCAGGAAAGCACAAGTAAACAAGTAGAAGCCCTTAGAGAGGAAACACAAAAATCACTGAAAGAATTACAGGAAAATACAACCAAACATGTGAAGGAATTTAAAATGGAAATAGAAACAATAAAGAAAGCACAAAGGGAGACAACCCTGAATATAGAAAACCAAAAGAAGAGACAAGGAGCCGTAGACACAAGCATCACCAACAAAATACAAGAAACAGAAGAGAGAATCTCAGGGGCAGAAGATACCATAGAAAACATTGACACAACTATAATACAAAAAGATAATGTAAAACGCAAAAAGCTCCTAGCCCAAAACATATAGAAAATCCAGGACACAACGACAAGATCAAACCTAAGGATAATAGGTATAGAAGAAAGTGTAGACTCCCAACTTAAAGGGCCAGTAAATATATTCAACAAAATTATAGAAGAAAATGTCCCTAACCTAAAGAAAGAGATGCCCATAAACATACAAGAAGCCTACAGAACTCCAAATAGATTGGACCAAAAGAGAAATTCCTCCCATCACATAATAGTTAAAACACCAAATGCACAAAACAAAGAAAGAATATTAAAAGCAGTAAGGGAAAAAGGTCAAGTGACATATAAAGGCAGACCTATAAGAATTACACCAGACTTCTCACCAGAGACTATGAAAGTCAGAAGATCCTGGACAGATGTCATACAGACCCTAAGAGAACACAAATGCCAGCCCAAGTTACTGTATCCAGCAAAACTTTCAATTAACACAGATGGAGAAACCAAGATATTCCATGACAAAACCAAATTTACGCAAAATCTTTCTACAAATCCAGCCCTACAAAGGATAATAGATGGAAAACTTCAACACAAGGAGAGAAACTACACCGTACAGAAAGCAAGAACATAATTTCCTTGCGATGAAACCTAAAGAGAGACAAACATAATTCCACCTCTAACAACGAAAATAACAGGAAGTTACAATCACTATTCCTTAATATCTCTCAACATCAATGGACTCAATTCACCAATAAATGGACATAAACTAACAGACTGGATACCTAAAGAGGACCCAGCATTTTGCCGCATGAAGGAAAAACACCTCAGAGACAAAGACAGACACTACCTCAGAGTAAATGGCTGGAAACAATTTTCCAAGCAAATGGCCCGAAGAAACAAGCTAGAGTTGCCATTCTAATATCAAATAAAATAGACTTTCAACAAAGAGTCATTAAAAAGGATAAGGAAGGACACTTCATATTCATCAAAGAAAAAATCCACCAAGATGAACTCTCAATCCTAAATATCTATGCTCCAAATGCAAGGGCACCTACATACATAAAATAAACCTTACTAAAGCTCAAAGCACACACTGCACCTCACACGATAATAGTAGGAGATTTCAACACCCCACTCTCATCACTGGACAGATCATGGAAACAGAAATTAAACAGAGACATAGAGAAGCTAACAGAAGTTATGAACCAATTGGATTTAACAGATATTTAGAGAACATTCCATCCTAAAACAAAAGGATATACCTTCTTTTCAGCACCTCATGGAACCTTCTCCAAAATTGACCATATAATCAGTCACAAAACAGGCCTCAACAGATACAGAAAGATAGAAATAATCCCATGCATCCTATCAGATCACCATGCACTAAGACTGGTCTTCAATAACAACAATAATGACAGAAAGCCCACATATACATGTAAGTTGAACAATGCTCTACTCAATGACAACTTGGTCAAGGAAGAAATAAAGAAATTAAAGACTTCTTAGAATTTAATGAAAATGAAGATACAACATTTCCCAAACTTATAGGACACAATGAAAGCGGTACTAAGAGGAAAACTCATAGCTCTGAGTGTCTGCAAAAAGAAACAGGAGAGAGCATATGTCAGCAGCTTGACAGCACACCTTAAAGCTCTAGAACAAAAAGAAATAAATAAACCCAAGAGGAGTAGAAGGCAAGAAATAATTATCAAACTCAGAGCTGAAATCAACCAAGTAGAAATGAAAAGGACTATACAAAGAATCAACAAAAGCAGGAGCTGGTTCTTTGAGAAAATCAACAAGATAGATAAACCCTTAGCCAGACTAACCAGAGGTCACAGAGAGTGTATCCAAATTAAGAAAATCAGAAATGAAAAGGGAGACATAACAACAGAATCTGAAGAAATTTTAAAAAATCAACAAATCCTACTAGAAAAGCCTATATTCAACAAAACTTGAAATCTGGAGGAAATGGACAATTTTCTAGACAGATACCAGGTACCAAAGTTAAATCAGGAACAAATAAATCATCTAAACAACCCCAAAACTCCTAAAGAAATAGAAGCAGGTATTAAAAGTCTCCCAACCAAAAAGAACACATGTCCAGATGGGTTCAATGCAGAATTCTATCAGACCTTCATAGAATACCTCAAACTATTCCACAAAATTGAAACAGATGGAGCACTACCAAATTCCTTCTATGAAGCCACAATTACTCTTATACCAAAACCACACAAAGACCCAACAAAGAAAGAGAACTTCAGACCGATTTCCCCTTATGAATATTGACGTAAAAATACTCAGTAAAATTCTTGCAAACCGAACCCAAGAACACATCAAAACGATCATCCATCATGATCAAGTAGGCTTCATCCCAGGGATGCAGGGATGGTTTAATATACGAAAATCCATCAATGTAATCCACTATATAAACAAACTCAAAGATAAGAACTATGGGTCATTTCATTAGCTGCTGAGAAAGCATTTGACAAAATTCAATACCCCTTCATGATAAAAGTCCTGGAAAGATCAGGAATTCAAGGCCCAAATCTAAACATAGTAAAAGCAATATACAGCAAACCAGTAGCTAACATCAAACTAAATGGAGAGAAACTTGAAGCAATCCCACTAAAATCAGGGACTAGACAAGGCTGCCCACTCTCTTCCTACTTATTCAATATAGTACTCGAAGTCCTAGCCAGAGCAATCTGACAGCGAAAGGAGGTCAAAGGGATACAAATTGGAAGGGAAGAAATCAAAAGATCACTATTTGCAAATGATATGATAGTGTACTTAAGTGACCCCAAAAGTTACACCAGAGAACTACTTAACCTGATAAACAACTTCAGCAAAGTGTTGGGGTATAAAATTAACTCAAACAAATCAGTAGCCTTCCTCTACTCAAAGGATAAATAGGCTGAGAAAGAAATTAGGGAAATGACACCCTTCACAATAGTCCCAAATAACATAAAATATCTTGGTGTGACTTTAACCAAGCAAGTAAAAGATCTGTATGACAAGAACTTCAAATCTGAAGAAAGAAATTGAGGAAGATCTCAGAAGATGGAAAGATCCATGCTCATGGATTGCCAGGATTAATATAGTAAAATGGCCACTTTGCCAAAAGCGATCTACAGATTCAATGCAATCCCCATCAAAATTCCTACTCAATTCTTTATAGAGATAGAAAGAGCAATTTGCAAATTCATTTGGAATAACAAAAAACCCGGGATAGTGAAAACTATCCTCAACAATAAAAGAACTTCTGGGGGAATCACAATCCCTGACTTCAAGCTGTATTACAGAGCAATAGTTATAAAAACTACATGGTATTGGTACAGGGACAGGCAGATAGACCAGTGGAACAGAATTGAAGACCCAGAAATGAACCCACACACACCTATAGCCACTTGATCTTTGACAAAGGAGCTAAAATCATCCAATGGAAGAAAGATAGCATTTTCAACAAATGATGCTGGTTCAACTGGAGGTCAGCATGTAGAAGAATGCAAATCGATCCATTCTTATCAGTGGATCAAGGACCTCCACATCAAACCAGATACACTCAAACTAATAGAAGAAAAAGTGGGGAAGAGTCTCAAACACATGGACACTGGGGAAAATTTCCTGAACAAAACACCAATGACTTATGCTCTAAGATCAAGAATCAACAAATGGGACCTCATAAAACTGCAAAGCTTTTGTAAGGCAAAAGACACTGTCATTAGGACAAAACGGCAACCAACAGATTGGGAAAAGATCTTTACCAATCCTACATCTGATAGAGGGCTAATATCCAAAATATACAAAGAACTCCAGAAGTTAGACTCCAGAGAGCCAAATCACCCTATTAAAATATGGGGTACAGAGCTAAACAAAACATTCTCAGCTGAGGGTTATAGAATGGCCAAAAAGTACCTAAAGAAATGTTCAACATCCTTAGTCATCAGGGAAATGCAAATCAAAACAACCCTGAGATTCCACCTCACACCAGCCAGAATGGCTAAGATAAAAAACTCAGGTGACAGCAGATGCTGGCAAGGATGTGGAGAAAGAGAAACAATCCTCCATTGTTGGTGGGATTGCAGACTGGAAGAACCATTCTGGAAATCAGTCTGAATCCTCAGAAAATTGGACATTCCACTACCTGAGGACCCAGCTATACCTCTCTTGGGCATATACCCAAAAGATGCTCCAACATATAACAAAGACACATGCTCCACTATGTTCATAGCAGTCTTATTTATAATAGCCAGAAGCTGGAAAGAACCCAGATGCCCTTCAACAGAGGGATGGATTCAAAAAATGTGGTACATCTACACAATGGAGTACTACTCAGCTATCAAAAACAATGACTTCATGAAATTCATAGGCAAATGGAATGAACTAGAAAATATTATCCTGAGTGAGGTTACTCAATCACAGAAAAACACACTTGGTATGCACTCATTGATAAGTGAATATTAGCCAAAAAGTTCAAATTACCCAAGATGCAATCTACAGACCACAGGAAGCTCAAGAAGAAGGATGACCAAAATGCAGATGCTCCCACTCCTTCTTAAAAGGGGGAAAAATATTCATAGGAGGGGATATGGAAGCAAAGTTTAGATCAGCAACTCAAGGAATGGCCATTCAGAGCCTGACACACATGTGGCCCAAATATATTACAGCCACCAAAACTAGACAAGATTGATGAAGCTGAAAAATGTATGTGGAAAGGGACCAGATATAGATCTCTCCTGAGAGACACATCCAGAGCACGTCCAATACAGAGGTCAGTGCTAGCAGCAAACCACTGAACTGAGAATAGGACCCCTTGGGGGGAATTAGAGGAAGTATTGAAAGAGTTGAAGGAGCTTGCGGCCCCATAAAAACAACAATGCCAACCAACCAGAGCTTCCAGGGACTAAACCACAACCGAAAAACTATACATGGACTGACCCAGGGCTCCTACTGCATATGTAGCAGAGAATAGCCTTGTTGGGGCACCAGTGGAAGAGAAAGCCCTTGATCTTGCGAAGGTTGGACCCCCAGTGCAAGGGAATATGGGGGAGGGCAATAAGGGGGATGTATAGGGGGAATACCCGTATGCGGGGAGGGAGGGAGGAATGGGGGCTTATGGACAGGAAACCAGGAAGGGGAATAACATTTAAAATGTAAGTAAAGAAATATATAATAAAACATTTTTTAAAAATGTAAACCAAATAAACCCTTTTCTCCTCAAGTTGCTCTTTGGCCATCGTGTTTCACCATAGCAATAGTAACCCGGAGCAGGACAAGAACCCAGTTTCTTCAGCCTTCTAACTTGGACTGAAGACCAATTACTCTCCAGAAGTCTGCCCAGCCTTCCATGCCAGATTGAGTGAGACTGCTGAGGTCATGCTGTCTTAGGGTTTTACTGCTGTGAACAGACACCACGACCAAGGCAAGTCTTTTTTTTTTTTTTTTTAATTGAGCATTTTTTTTTTTTTATTGCTTCTAGGCAAGCTCTACCACTGGGCTAAATCCCCAACCCTTGAGTATTTCTTATTTACATTTTCGAAAGTGTTATTCCCTTTCCGGTTTCCGGCAACATCCCCCTAATCCTCCCCCTCCCCTTCTTTATGGGTGTTCCCCTCCCCATCCTCCACCCATTGCCGCCCTCCCCCAACAATCTAGTTCACTGGGGTTCAGTCTTAGCAGGACCCAGGGCTTCCCCTTCCACTGGTGCTCTTACTAGGATATTCATTGCTACCTATGAGGTCAGAGTCCAGGGTCAGTCCATGTATAGTCTTTAGGTAGTGGCTTAGTCCCTGGAAGCTCTGGTTGCTTGGCATTGTTCATATGGGGTCTCAAGCCCCTTCAAGCTCTTCCAGTTCTTTCTCTGATTCCTTCAACGGGGGTCCTAGTCTCAGTTCAGTGGTTTGCTGCTGGCATTCGCCTCTGTATTTGCTGGATTCTGGCTGTGTCTCTCAGGAGCGATCTACATCCGGCTCCTGTCGGCCTGCACTTCTTTGCATCATCCATCTTGTCTAATTGGATGGCTGTATATGTATGGGCCACATGTGGGGCAGGCTCTGAATGGGTGTTCCTTTGGTGTCTGTTTTAATCTTTGCCTCTCTATTCCCTGCCAAGGGTATTCTTGTTCCCCTTTTAAAGAAGGAGTGAAGCATTCACATTTTGATCATCTGTCTTGAATTTCATTTGTTCTAGGCATCTAGGGTAATTCAAGCATTTGGGCTAATAGCCACTTATCAATGAGTGCATACCATGTGTGTTTTTCTGTGATTGGGTTACCTCACTTAGGATGATATTTTCTACTTCCATCCATTTGCCTATGAATTTCATAAAGTCATTGTTTTTGATAGCTGAGTAGTATTCCATTGTGTAGATGTACCACATTTTCTGTATCCATTCCTCTGTTGAAGGGCATCTGGGTTCTTTCCAGCTTCTGGCTATTATAAATAAGGCTGTGATGAACATAGTGGAGCATGTGTCTTTTTTATATGTTGGGGCATCTTTTGGGTATATGCCCAAGAGAGGTATAGCTGGATCCTCAGGCAGTTCAATGTCCAATTTTTCGAGGAACCTCCAGACTGATTTCCAGAATGGTTTTACCAGTCTGCAATCCCACCAACAATGGAGGAGTGTTCCTCTTTCTCCGCATCTTTGCCAGCATCTGCTGTCACCTGAGTTTTTGATCTTAGCCATTCTCACTGGTGTGAGGTGAAATCTCAGGGTTGTTTTGATTTGCACTTCCTTATGACTAAAGATGTTGAATATTTCTTTAGGTGTTTCTCAAGCCATTCGGCATTCCTCAGCTGTGAATTCTTTGTTTAGCTCTGAACCCCTTTTAATAGGGTTATTTGTCTCCCTGGGCAGTCTAACTTCTTGAGTTCTTTGTATATTTTGGATATAAGGCCTCTATCTGTTGTAGGATTGGTAAAGATCTTTTCCCAATCTGTTGGTTGCCATTTTGTCCCTAACCACAGTGTCCTTTTGCCTTACAGAAGCATTGCAGTTTTATGAGATCCCATTTGTCAATTCTTGATCTTAGAGCATAAGTCATTGGTGTTTTGTTCAGGAAATTTTTTCCAGTGCCCATGTGTTCCAGATGCTTCCCTAGTTTTTCTTCTATTAGTTTGAGTGTATCTGGTTTGATGTGGAGGTCCTTGATCCACTTGGACTTAAGCTTTGTACAGGGTGATAAGCATGGAGCGATCTGCATTCTTCTACATGTTGACCAAGGCAAGTCTTATAAATGACAATGACTTACAGGTTCAGAGGTTCAGTCCATCATCATCAAGGTGGGAACATGGCAGCATCCAGGCAGGAATGGTGCAGGAGGAGCTGAGAGTCCTTCACCTTCATCTGAAGGCTGCTAGCAGAATCCTGACTTCCAGGCAGTTAGGGTGAGGGTCTTAAGCCCACACCCAGAGTGACACACCTCCAACAGGGCCACACCTTCTGATATCGACACTCACTGGGCCAAGCATATACAAACTATCACACAAGCCTTGTGGATCAAACATCTACTGGGTCTTCAGTCTCTCTGATGTAAAGACAGCCATTCTTAAATTACCTAGACCCTATTATGTCAGCCAACCTAATAAATCCTGTTGATCTATATTTTATCATTGTCTATATATCTAGATATATTCATCCTATTGGTTCTATTCCTCTAGACAGCCCTAATATAGTGTCCTAATATGGTACAGTCAAAAAAATTCAATGAAATATATTTCAATAGATGTTATAGTAAACTGGGAACCTTACACTAGAATAAAGGTAAAGTTACTATGAATGTGGTATCTGTATGTGGTATCTGTAGTATGTAGCATGTAGTATGTAGTATGTGTAGAATATGGTATCTGAATGTAGGTATGGGTGCTGTGGTTGGTCAAATAAGAATGTCCCTCCTTGGTGGCAATGGGGAGGATGGGGAGGAACACCCACCAAAGAAGGGGAGGGGGGAGGATTAGGGGGATGTTGCCGAAACCGGGAAAGGGAATAACACTAAAATGTAAATAAGAAATACTCAAGTTAATAAAAAAAAAAAAAAAAAGAATGTCCTCCTTGGGGTTGGGGATTTAGCTCAGTGGTAGAGCGCTTGCCTAGCAAGCGCAAGGCCCTGGGTTTGGGCCCCAGCTCCGAAAAAAAAAAAAAAAGAAAAAAAAAAAAAAAAAAGAATGTCCCTCCTAGGCTCATCCATTAATGCTTGGTCATTAGGGAGTGGCTTCACTTGACAGGAATTAAAAGGTGTGACCTTGTTGGAATGGGTATGGGCTTTGAAGGAAGTGTGTCAATGGGGGTGGGCTTTGGGGTTTCAAATGCTCAAGCTAGTCCCAGTCTCTTTTTGTTGCCTACTGATCCAGATCTAGAATTCTCAAGCTCCTCCCTAGCACCATGTCTGCCTCGATGTGACCATGTTTCCCACCATGACGATAATAGACTAAGCCTCTGAAACTGTGAGCCAGCCCCAATTAAATATTTTCCTTTATAAGAATTGCCATGACTATGGTGCCTTTTCACAGCAATAGAACATTGACTAAGACAGGTACCAGATTGGTAACTCAGGTACTGTCATAACTAGATCCCCTGGAGAAGAGATTATGAAATGGAAATTGACATGTGAGTTGTTTGGTAACAAATAACTATGTGGACAAACAGGGAAAGCAGAATCCAAGAAGGGAGACACAGCAAAGGCCTCAGCCAATCTAATAGGAAACTCTGGAATTTAGCTAACCCTTTCTACCTCCACATCGCTTAAGTAGTCGATAGATGTAGGATGCCCCCTAGAAGGAAGAGTGTCTTGGGGTTTCTATCGCTATGTTGAAACACCCACCATGACCAAAAAAAGGTGGTGGTGATGTTGGGGGAGGGGTTATTCAGCTTACACTTCCACAGCACTGCTCATCACCGAAGAAGTTGGGACAGGAGCTCAAATGAGGCAGGAACCTAGAGCCTAGAGCTGGTGCAGAGGCCATGAGGGGTACTGTTTACTGGCTTGCTCCTCACGCCTTGTTCAGCCTGCTCATAGCACCCAGGTCCACCATCACAAGAATGGCAGCAACCACAATGAGCTGGACCCTCCTTCTTGAGTCACTAATTAAGAAAATGCCCTGCAGCTGGATCTCATGCAGACCTTTTCTCAATCCAGGCTCCCTCCTCCCAGGTGACTCTAGCTTATGTCAAGTTTTCAAGCTATCCAACACAGTCATGTCGGGCAATGCAGCTGCCATCAGCTAATAGCAATCTCAACTGGAGGATCAAACATCAGCACTGCTAATAGCTAAGGGAACAAGAATGTCTGTTACAAAGGCCAAGGCCTGAGCAGTAGTGCACCTTCTTTGCTTCAGCCCTGTGCACTCCTCAGATATACTTGCTTTTGCTGGCCAGATCTGGGGGTATCTCATCTAGGAGTCTGGTAGCTATCTTTTCTTATGGAAAATTGCCTGGAGAGTTAATAGAGCAGCATGCAACCCCACTGTTACAGCTGTTGTCCAGAATGGTCCCCTAAACCAGTGCTTCTCAACCCTTGGGTATCACATATCAGATATTTACATTATGATTCATAGCAGTAGCAAATTTACAATTAGGAAGTAACATGGAGATTTAATTTTACGGTTGTGGGTCAGGACAACATGAGGAACTGTGTTAAAGGGTCCCAGCATTAGGAAGGTTGAGAATCACTGCTCTAGATTCTACCACTGTTTGCAGGTGTCCCAGAGTCCAGAAAAAAAAGCAACCGATTCTTTGGAGCAAGTTACAGGCATTTGTGAGCCACCCAACATGATACTAAGAATCGAACTCAGGTCCTCCGCAAAAGCAGCCAGAATTCTAGACCTCCGAGCCAGCTCTCCAGTCCTTCCTCTCAATTATTAACCAGTACTTTTCAAGACTGTCAGGAATACTGGGAGCTAGGAGAGTCTAATAAACAGTTAGGACCAAAAGGAGTCTACTGATTCATGACAATCAAACTAAATGCAATATGGTGGCCTAGATGGGGTCCTGAATGAAAAAAAAAAGTTAGGTAAAAACTAAAACTATCTGAACAAGCTATGGATTTCAGTAAGGACTTCCATTAATAATCAGTCAGCTGGGGCTGAAACGATGGCTCAGTGGTAAGAGTACTAGCGTTTTCACAGAGGACCAGAGTTCAGTTCCCAGGACCCATATCTCAGCTTACAACAGTCTTATAACTCCAGTTTCTGGATCTCTGACTTCCTCACGTACCAGGCAGGTACACAGTACACTTACACACATGCAGGCAAAACACCCATACACATACACTTCATATAATTTATAACTTATGTAGGTATTTAAAAAATAATGTCTGCCATCTCCCTGGGATGGAATAGTAATTTTATAGTTTGATGCCTAGGCCAATGGGTAGAGAATTCCAGAACTGTCTGTCTTTCTCATTAAAATAGTTCTTTACCCACAAGTCAAGTCCCAAGTATGTTCGGCCCAATTATTTATTCTGGAAGTGGGGAGATGTCAATGAGGTTGATCATGAATTCAGTGTTAGGAAGTCCCAGGGAAGAAGCCATGCATAACCTCTCAAATGTTCCTATCCGAAAAAGGAGTTGACAATCCCCAAGGGTCCAGGTAACTTGGACCTTGTAGCTCGTTGTCCTTGGAGAATGTGTGTTCTCTTTCCTCCACACAAACCACCATAGGGAATTAATTATCAGACACTCCTACAACAGATCACAAGTCCTTTTACTTGGGGATCTACCCTGTTTTTTGGTCAATAGTTTATGGCCTTAAAGAGTAACCAAGCTGGGCTGGAGAGATGGCTCAGCAGTTAAGAGCACTGACTTCTTGCCTAGCAAGAGCAAGGCCCTGGGTTCGGTCTCCAGCTCCAAAAAAAAAAAGAAAAGAAAAGAAAAAAAAAAAGAGCACTGACTTCTTCCAGAGGTCCCATCAACTACATGGTGGCTCACAACCATCTGTAATGAGATATGATGCCCTCTTCTGGTGTGTCTGATGACAGATACAGTGTATATAATAAAGATCTTAAAAAAAAAAAAAGTGGGCTGGAGAGATGGCTCAGTGGTTAAGAGCACCGACTGCTCTTCCTGAGGTCCTGAGTTCAAATCCCAGCAACCACATGGTGGCTCACAACCATCTGTAATGAGATCTGATGCCCTCTTCTGGTGTGTCTGATGACAGATACAGTGTATATAATAAAGATCTTAAAAAAAAAAAAAAAAGTAACCAAGCTCTAGTAACCTGGTGGAGATTGTAATCTTTTATTAGGATGGTCATGTTCTGTTCCCCATTTACCCAGCCTTGGGAAATTTTAATGGTAGAGCTTGAGCAATACTCTTCCTATTGACCCATCGAATGTGTCACGTTCTATTGAGCTGTCTCCAAAGCTCCCTGCAGGCCATGCCTGATGATAACGCTACCACAATTTGTTCAGACCATGGAGAGCTGCCACTGGGCCTCTACCCTTCTGTACCTTTGCTCTCAGTGAAATCTCTTCTGTAACAGCATCTGGTCCAGAGAGGTATCAGGGGAATTCTCAGTGACACCAGTGTCCCATGAACACATCCCTCCTCACCACGGTAAATGTTTCCCTAAGAAATGCTTTGCTGTCCTGTCCAATAACATCCAGGAAATATGAACGCGGGTGTTTGACCTGTTAATTACAGGGATTTTTTCCCCCCTGATGCCCAGTAGGATAATTTTAATATAAAAAATATGTTCCCATCTACCACTTAAAACCACCTAGCACATGGATGAATCTGAGAAGTACTGACGTAGTCCACAAGGAGATGCTGATTAAAGTAGGAGAGCCCTGTGGCCTCCCAACCCATCGGCAGTCCCTGGTCCTGTTGAGAAGCCTGTGATTTCTGAAGGGCCCACTTCAGTCAGTCTGAGCCTCTCATACAACGCAGTGTTTACTCATTTGAGCAGAAAACCCAGTCCTTGACTGGACTTAGGCAGGCAGAAGGTCCTTAAACCCATCTGTCTCTCAGTCTCTTCTCCCTCTAACTTAAAGGGATGATGGAAGGAACACCAAAGTTTCTTCTTATTTATCAGAAATATAACACACAATTCAACTTGAAGGCACACAGAGAAGTCTTTTAATTCCTTGGGGAAACATCTCCTGGGTAATTGCAGGTATTTTAGTTACCACAGAGATAATTTTATCCTTACTTGTTTGAAACCAAAAAATAAAAACTATGGTAAATGGTTTACAATTCATAGACGCAGACAATTTTATCTATTTTGACATCAAAGAAGACAAAAGCCAAAACAAATTCTGATTAAAACAATACAACATTCTAAGATGTCTTTTGTTTATTTTATTGTTTATCTTCTAATAGCCCACAGAAGAGACTGAAAATAGTTGTGGGCTAATCTTAAACATGAAGTAGAGAATAAGCACTAAACACTAAAAAATAAAATAAAATAAAATAAAACTTTTACCTTACTTATTAAACTAGGAAGAATTTTCCTGAAACGCACCTGTTAAATTAGTCTATAATATATTAATGAATGGAGGACATGTATTTCCTAGTAAATATTTTAAACATGAAGTATACGCTTGGGGAAAAAAGAAAACTTCTCAGGATATGAAATTTTTCAAGTCTCAAACCCCTGAACAGACTAATACAAATTTATTTTCCACCTGAAGTCAGAAGTGCAAAATCGTTAAAAAATAAAAATATTTCTATTGTTCTCAGAAGTCTACAGATAAATCCCACAAGTCTTTAAAGGCCTTTCAACAAAACGCACCACGATCTCTTGGCAAGCTTTGCTTTATGATCTTGGGAGATGGGGCTTCCCATTCGGTGTTAGCACAGCTCCATTTTGGAAAATCACCCTCAGAGTGAAGACCCAGCAGTCAGCATGTGCCACTACCTGCATATCTGCAAGTCTGCACCAAAAGGTCCCTAGGCGGCTGCGACCCTCAGCTGATAATCAGGAAACAGATTCAAGGCAGGGAGTAGAGGCCAAACGTTCCAGATTACAGATGCTATTCATAAAAATGCCAAGGGCTTTTGGATCAGAAATGGGCAACATGGAAAAAAAAAATCGAGGCAACTGGGTAACTTCAGGGCTGAGGGTTGGTGCCAAGGATTCGGGGTGCTCTCGTCACAGAGGAAGACACGAGCTACAGGAAGTTCTGCTGTCTGGGCTGTATGTCTACACAGTTCTATTGTCTGGCTCACCTAGTCTTCTAAATAACCGTGCCTGATGCTCAACGGGATGCCCTAAACAGCGCCCCAGCTGCTGCAGGTGTTTCCAAATCAAAGCGAGGTCACAGGGGGTTTTATGAAATCTGGGGCACCCTGTCTAGTACTACACTTAATAATGATTACCTCGACGTTGGTGATGTAATTGAGGGCTCGGTTACACCCTTCTCTATTAGTCAGACCCTTCTGTTGATTAGAAAACATCCGTCCTCCACAGAATGAACAACTGGGGCTTACATAACCAATGAAGCCATGGATTCTTGGAACCTGACTATCCAGGAAGAACTGCCCACCAACCACCTCTTTAACCTTCCTTTCTGGATGCACGGTGGTCACCGGGTGTTTTAGTGTAACCAGAGCATCCTTAGGGGAGGGTCCTGAGGAAGACCTTTCGTTTCGTAGGATTCACATTAGTGTTTGACTGGAGAAAGCCCTCTCCTGGCTCACTGGAAACTGCGGGCAGCTGTCCAGCTTGGGTGAGTTACTGTGTAAAGAGCTCTGTTCTTCTGGGCCTCCCTTCAGGGACTTGGAAATGGAAGGTAGGGCAGCTTCCTCTGGCCGTCTACCAGGCAGGGGACCCCAGGTTTCTTGGGGTACATTTGGCTAGCAATCTTAAAGAAGTCATCAGCAGCATCTAGAGCAATGAGCCGGTCCTGCGGATTAAAAAGAAAAGACAAAAAGAAGCTTGACCAAGCCATATGGACACGAAAATTTAATAGACAACGAAGCCTGCCCTGGAAATCAGACCAGGCCAGTAAGGCGTTCATTAAAATGTCAAGTCTTAGAGACTTGCTGTACCTCTTTATTTCCACCAATCTTCTGTAATGTAAGCATATGTGTGTGCAGGAGTGTGATTATGTGTACGTTCGTGCATGCGTGTGTGTGTGTGTGTGTGTTCAGATGTGTGCGTGCAAAGGCCAGAGTTCAACCTTCGGTGTTGTTCCTCCAGAGCCACCCCACCTTTGTTTCACTACTTTTGGAAACAGAGTCTCTCGCTGGGAGCTATGAGGCACCTGACCAGCGAGGCTAGCTCTCAGCAAGCCTAAGCGTCTTAGAAATAGGACACAGCCTATTTCTCTGCGTCCCAGCCCTGAGTGCCAGCGTGCCAGACTTTTGAAGTGGGTGCTGGAGCACAAACTTAACTATCTCCCCAACCCCTCCACCAACCGTGTCAATCTCAGGCTGGAGAGATGCCTTGACCCTTTGACCTAAGGTCGAAACTAACCACACAGCGGGACTTGTCTGAAAAACAGACTCTGGCCACAGCCTGAGCCTCAAGGGCGTTAGGTGAGATCCAGATTATCCTCCCCCTCAAAGCTTTTCAGGTGGCTCTGGTGCCATTGGCTACAGGTGCAGCAGCAACAGCGTCCGCCATTGTATCCTGCTGGAGTTTGTGAGGCTGGGATGGGTGTTCCAGGAAATAACAGAAAAGGTAAAAGCAAAGCCAAACAGGACAGATAAGGAAGACACCCACTTACCACAATCAAGAGATATCTCTCGGAGAGCTCCCAGCTGGCTGGGAAGATAGAGGTCTCTTCTGCCAGTTTTAACAGCATCTCTCGGGCTTTCCTCGTGTTTTTGGAATCACTCATGGTGCTGAGTTTGGTCACTGACAGCAAAGAGTCAGCTTCCCTTTGAAAGCCTAAGACAGGAGAATGTGAAGTCATCACTAGGAAGAGCTCATCCTGTGGTACTATCGCTGTGGTTATTAAAGGATCCTGACCAGGGTGGTGGTGCACACCTTGAATCCCATAACTCGGGAAGCAGAGGCGGGAAGATCTCAGGGTTCCAGGACAGCCTGGTCTACAAAGCAAGCTCCAGGACAGCTGGGCTACACAGAGAAACCCTGTCTTGAAAATACAATGAAATAAAGGACTCTAAGTGTGGATTCTATACAATGAAAACTAAGGTCAAAGGCACTACTGTGTGCTGCTTCCACACTGTGTGAGTGGGAAGCTCTTTACTTAAAACTACTCCATGTTTTCCAGGGCTTTTCTCATTACCTTTTCCCTCTTTTAAAGGAGGTTTGGCTCCTGACTGCTCATGGCACTTTGTTAGTGGCCCCCCTTTTCATCCTCATGGTAATCTAGTCAACTGGTGGAAAATTACTTTCCCAAAGACAGAAAAGACTCACAGAAGGCAACTGCGCAGACTGACTTGTGGAAAGTAAACTATTAACCCACAGCGAGACCGAGCGAGTTAGGGGGACAGAGCACCCACCTTACCCCACTGACCCCAGCTAAGACAACGAGGGCTGCACCCTGGTACCCACCTCTGGAAACCTGGAATGCCAGAGGGTCACATGACCTCAAAGCAGACTATCAGAGACTCTAAAGGTGGTCACTCATTTCTGAACACTAGAGCAAGCTGATTTTTTTGATGTGGAGATATTTATTCAACCCTAGTAGAACTAAGAAAGGCCACTATTCAAGGTCTACCATAATGCCAAGTGTATTTTCCTGTCCCTGCAACTTTTCCCACTTTTTACTTCTTTGAGAACTTTCTGTCTGAATATCTCTTACAAACAATATTTCTCTCACCTGTCATATTTATAAAGCTATTACTGCTTGGACAATCGCTCTCCTTCTAATTCAGTCAATAAATAATGACAAAACCAGTAAGTAGTAACACCCATATGACTTTGCTACCCGGTATCATCTCTGACTTGGGGACAGATGAAGTCATATGGACTGGTGACAACAGAAATATCAAGGTTTTTGTTGAGAGCCTAAAAGAAAAACTGAGGACCTAATCAGCACAAGGTAACTGGCAAACTTTTGATGAAGCATCACCTGTCTCAGCCTTTCGCAAACATCTTCTCCACCTTCCAATTGATTTAATAAAGAACCCAATGGCCTACAGCAAAACAGGATGGGGAGGCAGGACTTCTGGGTAGAGTAAGGAACTCTGGGAAAGAATCTGAGTCAGGAGACAAGGCAAGTGCCGGCGCTCGGGAGGGGGCGAGCCGCATGGCAGGTCGCACGTTGGTATAAATGGGCCAATTTAAGTAGAGGAGCAGCTGGGAACAAGCTGACACTGAGGCCATGCTTTCAGAATTAATGAAAGGTCTCTATGTCATCATTCCATGGCCGGTCTGGGGCAGTCCAGCCAAACCTTGATGGAAAAGTGAAAAGCACGTGACCGGTCGTTTTTACCATTTCAGTCTCTCTCAGACTCACCCAAATCTTCTAAGATTCGTCTCCACCTGTTCCTTACTTCCCTGCGGATCTGCCGCAGGGTGTAGATATCATAGTTGAGTCTTTGCCACTCCTGTAAAGAGATAAAAATTCACATTTACTCACACCCTCTGGCCTAAAACCCCTATTGCATCTCTGAACCTCATGTTGCCTAAACACTGGCTCCTCTCTTCACTAATCAGAACACGGAACATAATCCTACAAGAAAAGGAGGCCTACACAAGGCACAGGTGACAGGAACGTCATCAGCTGCCATTGCTGAGGAATCGCTCTGCTTCTGAGGGATGTCACATCTGAATGTTACTTAGACGTTCTGATCACCACTTCTCTCCAATGCACTGACCTTACCTGAAAATGTGCTTAGCCATAGTAAAGTTTCACGTAAGACTACCGTCAAGATTTACAGTATAAGATATTAGGACAAAGGTTGTCTCAGCAGGTTAAGTACTTACCACACAAGCTTGAGGACCAGAGTTCAGAGGCCCAGCACCCTGTAGATGCCCAGTGGGTGAAGGGGTAGGTCTATAATTCCACTGCTCAGAGGCAGAATTATTGGGGGAGGGGAGCACGTTCCTGGATAGCTAGACTAACCAAACTGGTGAGCTCTGGCTTCAACTGAGACACCCTGCCTCTATGACTAAGACAAAAAATGACTGAGGAAGACTGCTCACATCAGTGTGAGCACACACACACACACACACACACACACACACACACACACACACACGAAAGAAAAAAATATCAGTGCCTGACTACAATGAAGACCTAATAAAACCCATGTATTTGGAGCCATTTATAGATGATGAAACTAAGGCTCAAATAATTTTATTCTAGGTAATAAATCTTAGAAGTTCATGAAAAGACAACAGCCAGACTCTCTGTCTCAGTTTGTTATGAGGATGACATAGAGATCTAGGACTCCAGAGCATCCCGATTCCTGCCGCGTCGCCCATCCTGTATCTTAGCATCACTCTTGATATGGTAAGCTGTGTGGGCACACAGAGCGAGGTCCACTAAAAGGTTTCCATCCTGGAAAGTCCTGTATCGGCTTCTGGGTAACATGGGCATCATGTTGATCCTATCAGGACCTGGATCAGCCTTAGGGTTGAGACCCCTCTGGGGGTCACATATCAGACATCCTGCACATCGGATATTTACACTATGACTTGTAACAATAGCAAATTGTAGTCATAAAGTAGCAACAGAACAGTTCTATGGTTGGGGGGGGTCACCACACATGAGGAGCTGGATTAAAGGGTAATGGTATTAGGAAGGTTGAGAACTGCTGCCTTCAGGTGTCACAGGAATTTGCTTTTAAGGAGACTTTTCTTATCGTGAACGCCTTTCCTTTCCTAGAAAAGACACAACTGCCTTCGCTCTCAGCTTCGAGAACAGCATTTTAAATGTTTGATTTTAAGACTCAAGCTATTTAATATTTTGACTCTTGTAACTGAAAAGGTTTCAACAACGCCATGCGCTCCCTGCTAAATTCCTTTCAAGACAGACTTGCCTTGCAGACTGCCATTCAATTTCATGCCTAGCTAAGGAAAATCAGCTTAGCTGCCACTGAAATGCATCAAAAGGTACCACTTTGAAAAAGGAAAGCTAGAAATAAAGTGGGCTTTGTCCCAACTGCGAATGAGACTGTATCTGAGGACACGCCGTGAGAAGGGAAAGGGCTTTCTGCTACGCTCTTTAAGGCAGCAGGTTGTGGATTTCCTAGTTCTTAAAAAATAATAATAAAGAAAAAAAGAAGAACCAGCTAGAGGCGTGAGTATGCATGTGTGGTGCCTAGAATCAAAGACAAAAAGGTCTTAGAATGGAGGGCAGTTGGGGTTGGGGATTTGGCTCAGTGGTAGAGCATTTGCCTAGCAACCGCAAGGCCCTGAGTTCGGTCCCCAGCTCCGAAAAAAAGAAAAAGAAAAAAAAAAAAAAGAATGGAGGGCAGTTAACTGAGTCATCTGGAAATCATGGAGAGACGGACAGCTCAGCAGTTGGGAGCACCAGTTGCTCTTCCAGAGGACCCGACTGAAGCTGGAATTACAGCACCACGTTTAGCGCGCCACCACCCTCTGACGCACACCACCCTCTGAAGCCCCAGTTCCAAGCAGCTCTGATGCCCTCTTCTGGCCTCTGAGGGCACTGCATGCACATGATACACAGACACCTGTGGTCAAAACACCCATACGCCTACAATATTTTAATTTAAAAGTAAATAATATGCAGTCCTGGCCTCACAGCATCACATTAAAGCATGCCTAGACAACCTCCACCCCCTGACTGGATAAACTGTAAAGGAAAAACTTGAACCATGGTCTTTTCAGCAGGAAGACCTTATAGTACTCAAGTGACAACTCAATACAGCGTACCGTGCTGAGCCAGACTGTGTCTGGATCCAGCCCCACCGCCCCTACTTCACTGCCTGTGCCTCATCTGCAATGCTACCTACACCACAGTGGCCTGTGAGGCTCAGCTGTTCCACGGCCTTCAGATGCAAGTCAGCGTACACTCTCTTGGGATGCTGGGCTTGAATAATCCTAGCTACCCAACAGTCCACATGATGACCCCTCGCTCCTGTTTCTTGCTACAGGCACCCCAAGTCCTGGCCGTGGCTAACTACTGGAAGAGGCTCTGCAAAGAAAAGTTCCAGAGCAGTCAGGACAGAACCAAGGTACGAGGAAGAAAAGTCAGTAAGAGAGGGCCAGTAAGGGCTGAGAAGATGGCCCAGTGGTCAGGAGTACTTGCTGTTCTCCCAGAAGACCTAGATTTGGTTCTCAGCACTCCCATCTCTAACTCCAATCCCAGAGGCTCTGGTGCCCTCTTGTGGTCTTTGAGGGAGCTGCATGCATATGATAAACATGCAGGAAAAACATCCATACACATAAAAAAAATAACTAAATCTTGACAGGGGAGGAAAGGTATAAATGTCTGTTCAGAGGCAGAAACAACAACCCGTAGTCCCCTGTCACAACAGTTCCAGGGGGCTGTCATGTTTTCAGAGCCAAGAGTCTCAACCCCCAGGCTGAGACGTCGCTAGTGACTACCAAGGGTCAAGAATCCCATACCTGGGTCCTATACCCAGACAGTAACACTAGAGGGCGCAACTGGTGCTCTGCCTACCGACATCTCTTCTCGCTGTGGCCAAGCACAATGGAGATAATGGATAAAGGCCACTGGGACTAGCTTCTTACCTACTCACCATCTATTCATGAGCAAGAGAGGCCTTACCAGCTGACTGGTGACACGGCCTTGGGTCCAGCCTCCCCACTGTAAATAACTTGCAAATAGATGATGTCATCAATCTTTCACACATCAATTTCATCCACTATCAATATCTTCTTTTGACATAATAATACAGCTCTAAAACTAGTAGAAGCCTGAGAGGAAGCTGGAGTGAAAATCGGATTTAACAGAATGAGTGGTCAGAGGACCCCGAATCCCCCTTAAACACGGAGCTCCAAATAACAATGTGAACGTGAGGCAGGTGAAAAATGGACACACATAGAATCTTCTCAATTACAATTCCTCATAACTGGAAAGAACCATTTCCTCATGCTAGAAAGGAACGAGTTCTTGATGTGCTTCTAGAACTCTTAAATTCTGACGATTTGCTTTTTAAGCTCGACACAATTTGACCTTAAATATTAAGAATGAGGGGAGTAGCAAAGATCTGGCAAAGAGAATAATGCAGAATTAATTCCGTCAAACGCCTGGGAACTGAGCCAAACCATGTGTGACTGAAATGAACACCTGGGGATGTTCACAGCTACACTTGGGGTGGGGATGGGGAGGTCTTCTCTTCATGTGGCCAAATCAGATTAGAACTGATACAAAAGTTAAATCGGCAGCGCGGAAGAGAGAGAACAAAATCATCTCCCGTCAGTACTGACAAAGCTGGCCGGGACCATGAGCACTGATTTAAGCTACTCAGACCATGTGGTGATTTGAATGAAAATGGCCCCCAGAGGCAGTACAGAGTGCAAGGACTGGAGGGGTGTGGCCTTGTTGGAGGAAGTGTGACTTGGGCAAGGCAGGGGAGTTTTCAGAAGCTCAAGTCAGGCGTAACGTCACTCTTCCGGCTGCCCGCCAATCCAGATGTACCGGACGTGGAACTCTCAACTCCTTCTCCAGCACCATGTCTACCTGCCTACCGCCACGGTTCCTGCCATGATGATAATGGACTAAACCTCTGAACCATAAACCAGCCCCGATTAAATGGTTTCCTTTATAAGAGTTGGTTACGGTGTCTTTCCACAGCAGTAAAACCCTAACTAACACAGACCACTTTTCTCCTGCACACAATCAAAGCTCTGTATTCCTCATGGCTGAGGAGCTGGCTCAGCAGTTAAGAGCACTTACTGCTCTTGCAGAGGACCCAGGTCCAGTTCCTAGCGCACAGTCAGCATGTGTGTCAACTCCAGTTCCAAGTAAGCTGATGCTCTCATCCGACCTCTGTGGGCACCAGATGTGCACACGGCACAAATCTACATGTCAGCAGAACACTGACACATAAACATAAAATAAGCCTTTTAAAAAAAAAAAATTAAAACATGGGCTGGAGAGATGGCTCAGTGGTTAAGCACTGACTGCTCTTCCGGGGGTCCTGAATTCAATTCTCAGCAACCACATGGTGGCTCACAACCATCTGTAATGGGATCTGATGCCCTCTTCTGGTGTGTCTGAAGACAGCTACAGTGTACTCACATACATAAAATAAATAAGTAAGTCTTTAAAAAAATGAAAACACTGTGTTCTTTAACTAGCGTCTCCCCTGGTCACCACTCCAACCTTTGATACCACGATTCTCCTCTCTGCTTGTATAAATTTGCCACTTTAGAGTCCAAATGAAAATGAAATCGGACAGTATTTGTCTGTCTGGCTTATCCTATTTAGATCATAAAACAATGACCTCTATGTTCATCCACACCATTGGAAATGACAGGATCCCACCCCTTTTATTTTGGATATATTCTTACTATTGTAGCCCAAGCTTTCCTGGAACTAGCAGCAATCCTCCTGTTTCCTCTTCCTAAATCCCTAAATGTTGGGATCACGGAGCTGAGACACCCACTGTCCTCTAGTATGTGTTGGCCCTCCATGCCTTGGACCAAGAAGGAGCACATCCCCATCCCTCTCCATCTACATTCTACTTAGCCTTCGAGACTCCGCTCAAATGCTACTACCTCCTCCAGCTTAACTCAAAGTAATGCTTCTTCCCTCAGCTCCTTCATGAACAGTGTTGTAGGTTTACTGTGCGTACGCTGCTACATCAGTACGTGCAGGGCGTCTTTCACTGCTAGAGTGTAGGCTCCTTAAGACACTAGAACCTGAGTTCACCCCTGTCCTATGTAGTACTTTCTACTTCGAGCATTCTCAACTGGGTCTGCTGAGTTCAACTGCACATGCAAGAGGAAGCCAAGTTCTGTAGGTGACATGGTCTTTTTTTAATGTAGAAACAGCACTACATCTTATCAGAAAAGGCCACACATGGGCTAGCTAGGTGACTCAGTGGGTAGAGGGCTCCTGCTGGCAAACCTAAAAATCTAAGCTTCATTCCCAGGATCCACATGGTGGAGGCAGACAGCCAACGCTCACTGCCTGTCCTCTGACCTCTACATGAGCAGGGATGGTATGAGCATATGTGCACACACATGCAGAATAACTATAAGGAAATGTATACTATATGGTCTTTTCCCACTCTGAACACCACACATTTATTTAATAAGGTATTTTGGCTCACATATATTTGAAAAATATTGAATTCAATTAAGATAGAATAAAACCAAACCATCCATTAACCCTCCCCCTCTCTATCTGATCAGGCATTTGAGAGCTGAAAGGTGCTTTCCAGACATGTCTCTCTCACAGTGTCACAGGCCCTAACTTGCCCCTTTATATTCAGTGCTATGTTCAGAAGAAACTCCAGGCGGATTTATAGTAGAAAGCTATTGGGTGAGACTCTGTGAGGTAAACCACTCAGCTAATTGAGTAGAAAACTGAAATTTAAATCCAAGACTATTAGCTTCCCAAATCCCATTATTTCTCAAGGGCTTGCCACCCAGTCAGACCCACATTTAGCCCACGATACTGTTCCTCTCTCACCAGTGTGGTGTGGAAATGAGGATTCGAGGAGACGTAATGGTCCCAGAAGCAGAAGAGCAGCCCTCCTCTGCTCTCTAGGTGCTCATTACTACCCAGCAGCAGGAAGACCAATGCATTCAGATCTCACGCAACCTGGGAGAAACAGACTGGGGAGGCTTGGCAAGGAAGGGGGGTGACACACAGCCAACTACGCAAAGGCAGATCAGAGTCTCCTCTAAACATCCCTGGACCGGACAGTGTCAAGGCCACCTGAGCAGAAGGGGCGCTGCCTTTCAGTACCCTCAAGGCTTGCTTTCTCTGTCCATTAGACATGGTATGAGGCAGGAAAGATAGGATTATATTTCACTGTTCCTAGACAGCTGGTCCACTCATTGCCATCTGCCTCATCCCAAAGGGGACAGGCTCAAGTGACAGGACAGAGAAACCCAGGACATAAAAGGATAAGTATCGGCCTAGATGAACCTTTGAGGAGGGGTCAGTGTCCAGGATCCTGGCACTTAGGCCTGTGGGGGCTCTGGGACTTGTCTTCCCAACGCTTGGCTTTATGGCTTCAGTTGCTGTATGTCGTCACTACTATGGGGCACTCAGTCTAAGGAAGGAGGGCCTAGATGCTGGCAACCAGAGCTGATGGAGAAATGAGCCTTTTCAACTGACTAGGTCAAACCCCGATGAAGGTCTCATTCGCCTCAGAGCCCCTCCTTCTGTAGCAGGAGAGGCAGCTTCTGCTGCTGGAGCTGCAGCTGTGAGCCTGAGGGGACGAGCCTTCTAGCTTTGCTTGCTTCCAGGTGTTGAGTTTCATCACCAGCTGTGGATGTTGTGCAGCTAAACAATTCGCTATTGTGAGCTGTGTTACAGTTAACACCTCTCCATGGGGTCATATGCCTACCCTTGTTTTCTAGGAACTTGGGGGTGGCTCAAAATGGTTGATACTGCTGACCTGTGAAAGTCACAGGACCAAAGCACATCCAAAGCATGCTAATGGCAATGTTGTCTGAACAGGAAGAGCCATGAAATTTGATATGAATATACCCACCACCAATTTTTTTCTCCAATTTTTCCTTACTTCTTGGCACCTTTCCCACAGCCAGACCACCCAACTGTTAGCCATAATTACCCTAAACCATATCCTGAAACAGAAATGGCTGAGGCCTGCTCTCCTGGCCCCACGCACTTGGTTCCCTCATGAGGAAACTCTTCCTATTTTGAAAAACTCAGCCTTTCGACAGGCACTGTAGCACACACCTTTAATTCCAGCACTCAGGAGGCAGAGCCAGGCTGATCTCTGAGTTTGAGGTCAGCCTGGTTTACAGAGCGAATTACAGGACAACCAGGACTACAAAAGAAAGAGAGAGAGAGACTGACTCATCATTTTAATCCAGGCATAGTGGCTAATGACTGCTTCTATGTGCGAGACCAGCCTGGTCTACACAGTGCGTTCCAGACACTGAGATTAATTGTAAGAATCTATCTAGGGGACTGGAGAGATGGCTCAGTGGTTAGAGCACCGACTGCTCTTCCAGAGGTCCTGAGTTCAATTCTCAGCAACCACATGGTGGCTCACAACCATTACATCACAATGTGTAATGAGATCTGATGCCCTTTTCTGGTGTGTCTGAAGACAGTTACTGTGTACTTATGTATAATAAATAAATAAATCTTTTTTAAAAAAAGAATCTATCTAACAAACAAACAAAAAACCCTCATTGTTTTGTTGTCTGACAAAATGGACCTGGTTCAGTAACACGTGAGTCCTCCCGACTGGTCTTCTAGAACTATCTCCTTGAGAGAGATGATTGAGCAGGTGAGGGTATTAGCCACTGAGCCTGATGATCTGAGTTCAGTCTCTACAACATACACAGTAGTAGAACTCCTGCTGGAAACTGTCCTCTGATCTCTGTGCAGGTATGCACCATGGCATCTATGAACATGTATAACACACACACACACACACACACACACACACACACACACACACACACCAAATCAGCTAATAAATAGATAACTTATAAATAATAACTATCTACTTGTCAAGGGAAACTTGGTGTAACAGATCTGTTTCCTCCAGGTTGGAAATCACCACCCTCACGAGAACCTCAAGAGACCCATAATGCTCTTCTCCCTGAGGTTCCAACTATGACTACGTCAGAAGACAATGGACTAGGGTGTGGTTTCCTCGTGGTGAGTCACCCATCTCCTGTAATTAACCCCAATAAACTCATCAGTCTGAGCTTGGACAGAATCCCTTCACTGGTCCATCAGAGCCCTCTTTATCTGGGGTGAACAAACAAACATTTATTTACCATCTCCCCAGGAAGTCAGACATCAGATTCATGAGGCCATTAGCCCTAGGTCGCTGCTGTGCCACCAGGCCCCGAGGCCATCCTTTCAAAGACAAATAAGGGAAAACTTTGGGGGCAGATTGTATACATGGCAAGCAGACCCAAATACCATCCTGGGGTCACTGCCTTGGAACACCTTGGAATGACACATCTGCCCTGGGTGCCAATTCAGCTCCATTGACTGTCCAGTGTCCACCCAGAAGGAAGGTACTGACCTAGGGAGGGTCAAGGAGGGCATTGACCTAGGGAGGGTCAAAGGCAAACGCTGAGCGTCGCTTTTCCCACCCCCTTGTTTATTTCTGCTCCGTTATCTCTCTCCTCTGGAGTTCTGCAAACAGACTGCACTAGAGTCCAAGGACTCTGACCTACTTCCTTACCTGACTTTAATCTGGTTAAGCCAAAAGGTAGCTCTCAGCGCTGCCCAAGTATGCCGTCAAAGCCATGGAAAGGGGCTACTAATTGGTACAGGGCTAGCTCATTAGGTCTAACATGGGGGAGGGGGGGTTGTCTCAGGCCTCCTCAGGGTCTCAGGGTTACAGCTCAGAATGTGATTTCACAGACGCTGCCAGGGGAAGCCATGTTTCCCGTGAGTCACGAGTTGCCTAAGCAACTCCCTGGAGCCAACACAGTTCTGGGGCTCCAGCCACTGCAAGGGAAGATGGCAATCTACTGCTGTCACCAAAGGCAAAGGACAATAAGACCACGTCCTGCTCACAGGAAGACTTACTATTTCTAGCGAGGCAGAACTGGCCACGTCACACTTCATACGCCTAGAATGTGTCATGATATAGGCCACTTCGAAGATCCCAGCCAAGTTTAAACGTGTGGGTGGGCTGTGGACAGCTACTTATATTTTACTAGGTGCTACAGTTCAGGGTAATGCAAAGTGCACTGGAGGACACATTTAAATTGCAATATTCCGTGTTGTCAGATGTCAGAATCTGAAGCTGCTCACGTCCCCTGTATAAACTGGTGTGCTGTTTGCATAGGACCCTGGGTATTTAGGGCTTACTCTTAACAGAATCTGAAGAAGGACGTGTCGATAGAGGCCTCAAGGGAAAACAGCCACGTAAGCAGCGACAGTCCAGGTTTCACCTGGGAGTCCTCTGGCTAAAACATCTGTTGATCATTACAAGACCGCATGCTGGTACAGACAGGTGTGTGGTCTCCTCATCAACTCCTCTAGGAAGCAGCCTGTTAATCCTGGAGACACAGGCCCCTCTAGGTCAGGAGACCTTTGTCCTGTCAGTCACCTGCCTGCCTCCTTATCCACATGCTAGGTTCTCATTAACTGAACGAAGCCCTTAAGGCAATTCCAGAGGACTTAAAATCCCACAAGTATAAGGTGAAAGGTGGTACCACAGTAATCTAGAAAGAAGTATGTTTTAATATAGCTGGAAATGAAAGATTATGGATTTCTAAATTTATTAAAGTTTTCATACAATATTTTGATCACGTTCTTCCCCCTCCCTCAGATCCTCCAACCTCCCTACCCATCCAACCTCATCTTCTCTCTTCCTCTCTCTCAAGGAAAAACAAAACACAAAGTTGAAAACAGACTTAACACCCTCCACCCCTGTAAAAGAAAGAGAGAAGGAGGAAAAGAAAAGGAAAACTATGAAAAAGCAAAAAGCACACACACAAAGAGGCTACCATTTTGGGTTGACCAAACCACTCCCAGCATGCAGCCTTGTCCTGGAGTTGCTGTGCCCAGTGACATTCCACCAGGGAAAACTGGTTCTCCCTTTCCCAGCAGGCACCAGTTGCAAAAGCTTCTTGGTTAGGTAGCAGTGGGGCTTTATGGCTTCCCCTTCTCAACACAGGGATTTGGGGTCTGGCTTGAACCCAAGACTGTGCGTGCTGTCAGTCAGTCTCTGTGAGTTCGTACGTATGTCAGTCTTGTAGCGTCTGGACTGTGCTGTTTCCTTGGAGCCATCCCAACACCTTAAAGCTTCTGTTTACTCTAAAAATGTCCCCAACTGGGTGGGCCAGATTGCTCAGCAAGTAAAAGCCATTAGCAAACCCGACCGTCTAAGTTCAATCCCCAGATTTGACCATGGAAGAACCAGCTCTGACCTACACATACACACACACACACACACACACACACACACACACACCAATTTTTAATTTAAAAAAAAAAAAGGCCCCAACTTCTACTTTAAACACAAGGCATACACCATGTCCAATTTGTACTGGCCCATTAGTAAGTGGTAAATTAACTTTTCCCTAAAACATAATCTCTCTTCACTAACAAGTTAATAGAGTAACCTTTGTAGCTATCAGATCTGAACTTTAAAAAGATGTTTCCTGGCTGGACACAACTGATTTTAAAACATTTTTTAAGAAGATTTACTTATTTATTATATGTAAGTACACTCACTGTAGCTGTCTTCAGACACACCAGAAGAGGGCATCAGATCTCTTTACAGATGGTTGTGAGCCACCATGTGGTTGCTGGGATTTGAACTCAGGACCTCTGGAAAAGCAGAGCTCTTAACCGCTGAGCCATCCCTCCAGACCCACAACTGATTTTAAAACCAAGTTGGGCAGTTTCCATAGTGATCTCTCGGGAGCTGCCTAACATGGGAAGGTCACGGCTGAGACCCAATTTCAAGCAGAGCTGTCACTTATCAATTTCTTGGTAGGTTTCAGTTTGGGGTGAAAAGTTGCAAAGATACTTGAAAAAAACAAAAACCCAACACCCTGAAAACCACAAACGCATGCCAAAGCACTGGCCAGTGAGCATCTCCTTACGGGCAGGGTGTGAAGGCTATTTTAAGGGTGTCAAATTGTGAAGAGGGGGCGGAGAGATGCCGTGGAGGCTGGGAGCAATGGCTGTTCTTCCAGAGGACAGCAGTACGATCCCAGCACCCACGCGGCAGCTCACAACTGTGACTCCAGTTCCAGGGGATCTGGCGCCCTCACACAGACATACATGCAGGCAAAACACAAATGCACATAAAACAAGAATAAATAAATCATTTTTTTAAGAGAGGAAGATTTCGGTTCTTTAGAGAGAGAACTGTGAAGATCGTGACTGTCCCTTGAGAAGCTCACCTACCCTTGGATCGGTCTCACATTCCAGAAGCCCACGCCCATACTCTCAGGTACATCTCACTATATCTTTGTGCCCCTGTGATTTTTCCCACTTATAAGCTAACATTCTGCCCATTTAAAAAAAACAAAAAACAAACAAACAAAAAAACCCCATAAGATTCATTTATCCATTTTTTTTCTTGGTGTAGCCCTAGCTGTCTTGGAACTCACTCTGTAGACCAAGCTGGCCTCAAATTCACAGAGATTCACCTGCCTCTGCCTCCCAACTGCTGGGATTGTATCAGATACCCTGCAAATCACATATTTACATTATGATTTGTAACAGTAGCAAAATTACAGTTATGAAGTAGAAATAAAAACCATTTCATGGTTGGGGGTTAGCACAGCATGAGGAAGTGTGTTAAAGGGTCACAGCATTAGGAAGGCTGAGACCCACTGGTGTGGAGGAAAGTCCAACGTTAGGGACTCACCCGTGTTTCACAGTGAGCAACGAGCCCGGCTGCCCTTTGGACCAGAGGGAGGCCCTACCTCCACTTCCCAGAACCACAGGTTCCACAAACATCCTAGGAACACAGTCCAGGAAAACCAAGGGCAGACAGTGCTTCTGCCCCGGGGGAGGGGGGCGCTAAGAGACTTGAGTCTCACATCAAGTTGGAAGAGGAAGTCACGACTAAGCTTTCTTATGACTCCCAAGAAATGAGGTTCCCAGGTCCACTGTGCATCCAGAATTAGTGAGAAAGAAAAGTATTTGCAAAGGACAAAGTTAAAATCCTCACCTTGGTTGTGTGGTTCTTCCTTGCTCTCTGCTGAAGCCACAGGGCCTGCCTCTTCTTCCCACACAAAGGGCACTCACTGCCGTGCCTTGGACCCTCTGGATAGGCTGTTTCCTCAGCCAGGAAGGTCCTGCAGAGAGCTCACCCCGTCCCATCATTCAGCTCCACTCCTGCCCCGAGTCTCTCTCTGCGCCTTACTCTGTCACTACCCGACATCATACTTGCCTGTTCTCTCCTTAGCAGAATATAAGACCCTTAAACACAGACCCTGTGTTTACTGCTCTGTCTGTCTAGATAACAAAAGAAAGAGCTATGTTTTACTGGCATGCTCACCATTATGGGTTTGCATTGTGTCCCTTAGACATTCATATGCTAGCATCTTAACTCTCAGTTCCTTAAACCGTGGCCTTCTTGGAAGATAAGATGTCATAGGGGAGAGTCCTATTCTAATGAAACTATAAAAAAAAAAAAAAAAAAGAAGGAAGGGAAAGGAAGTAGGGACATAGATCTGCACACAGAGGAAGCACACTGCACACTGATGTAAAGACATGGGATGGTACAACATTATCATGTCTAGGAGCCCTCAGAAGAAACCAACCTGGAGCCTACAGAACCACATTTCTGTCATTAAAACCACCCAGTTCATGGTACTTTGTACGGCAGCCATAGCCAGCTAATAATATACCCACTGAAATCACAAAATGTCTCAACTCCATCTGTGAAGTATGAGCTTTAAAGCCAGGTCTCTACAGCAGAAGTTCCTTACTGATCGTCACAGCATCCAACGCAGAACAGCGCCTCAAAGGGCACGGGCTCTGCATCCAAGACGATCTCCATCCTTTACCAGCAAACCACATAGCCTCAGCGCCTTCTGGTTCATCCACTACAGAGTCAAAACCACTCACCTCGTGAAGCTCAGAACATAAGAAAGCACTCTATAAGAAGCACGTTGCCCATGCTATGGGCTTTGGATATGGTTTGTTCCACCAAAACCTGGGTTGAAATTTTCATTGCTAATGTAACAGCTCTGAATGGGATGGGACCTTCAGGAGGTGACTATGTCACAAGAGCTCCACTCTCATGAGAGGATTAAGAGCGATCTCGAAGGATTGAATTGGTGTCTTAGTTATTTCTCTGTTACTGTGACTGTTATGGTTCCGGAGAGATGAGGGTTCACCATGGTGGGGAGGTATCTGGGGGGAATCAGAAAGCTGAAAGATCACATCCTCAACTGCAAGTTCAAAGCAGACAGAGAGCAAATGAAGTAAGGTACAGATATTGCTGCATACTCTCAACGTGTCCCCTAGTGCTACACACTCTCAAAGCTCTCTCACCCCCATGCTATACACTCTCAAAGCTTCCCCCCACCCCAGTACTATATACACTCTCAAAGCCCCAACCAATGCTATATGCTCTCAAAGTGCCCCCACACTGTGCTATACACGTTCAAAGCCGCCCACAGTGACATACGCTCTCAAAGCTCCCAGCCTGTGTTATACACTTTCTTTTTTTTTTTCTTTTTTTTTTTTTTTTTTTGGAGCTGGGGACCGAACCCAGGGCCTTGCACTTGCTAGGCAAGCGCTCTACCACTGGGCTAAATCCCCAACCCCTGTTATACACTTTCAAAGCGCACCCTTTCCCCTGTGATACACTCCCTCCAGCAAGGCTGGATCACCTAAACCTCCCCAAACAGCACCTCCAAGTGTGTGCATACCCCAGACTGTGGAGGCCACTCTGTTCAAGCCACTATAACTGGTTGCCTCAGAGAGGGAGCCCACTTGCCATTCTTCTGTCTGCCATGAACTGAAGCGGCACAAGGCCCCCATCAGTGCCTTGAACTTCCTACTTTCCCAACCAGGAGCCAGAACAAAAGCCTTTTGATTACCACCAAATCTCAGGTATTCTGCTTAGCAACAGAAAACAGAGTAAGACGGTGAGTGTTCACTACCAGGCCATAAGCACAGCGTCAGCTTCCACGACTGACTGAAAGGCAGCAAGTGAACAGCCGCCTGCACTTGGAGGTGGGGGAGTCACTCTGACATGTCTCAGTGTGCACACCTACTAGTTTCTACACAGCCCAAAGATCACTTTGAACAGGTAAGAAGTAAAAACCAGACCACAGGTTAAACTGTTAAAGTGAATAGCTTACGGGGCTGGCGACGCGGCTCAGCAGGGCAGAGTACTTCTGTTCACGCCAAAGACCTGAGTCCAGTTCCCAGCACCCATATCAGGGAATCCACAACTCCCCACAGCTCTAACTCCAGGAACCCAGGGCTCTCTTAGTGACCAGATTTTTTTACCGGGTGACAGGAGAGAAGTTCACATAAAGGCACAGACAGACAAATGAAGGAAAGACAATGAGAATGTCTCGGACTGAAGGGAAAAGGACGGATAAACGAGCAGAGGCTCCGCTCCTTTGCTTCCCAGTGGTTTTATATAGCTCTGTGTGCAGCCAGAGGAGTCAAAAGAAGTAGGAAGCAGCAGAAACAGAAGAACAAGAATTGCCCTTTAGAAACTAGGGCAGAGAAGCAGGCAGAGTCAGTGAGGTGAAGGACTGTGTTTCAACACCACCCAGGGATCTGCCAGGGGAGAGGAGGGCACCGGTTCTCAAATTCCCTGCATTGCCTATCAGATGGGAGAGGCATTCTGGGCATCCCCGGGTGTCATCCACAGTCTTCCCTCACCACCTCTGAGACGGGTCAGGTGCTAACTGTCTGTGCTCGGTGCCTTGGCCTCCAACCTCAGGACTTTGTCTCTGTCCCAGGGAATCCTGGATCCCAAGCTTCTGGCAGGGTTCAGAAGGTGGTGACGCTGTTTCTACTTTAATCCAAGGAAGTCCTCAAGTCAGGGGAACCTTTCCCGTGGGTGCGCCTGGCAGCGGAGCAGGAAGCACTGAGATCAGGTCCTTCACATCACATACGACTATGGATGGGTTCAGTCTCTGCTCTCAAAACTGTAAAGTAGCAGCCCGGAGTCATTTATACCATCTCGCACAGGGAACACTGAGAGGGGGACAGAAGAAATTAAGAGCTGGAAAAAGAAACGAGACAGGCTATAAAATGATTAGGCTCAGCAACACTCAGATATGGAGATACGGAGGAAGCTAGCACTCAGTGCTCAACTCTCTGGTGGCATTAGATTCAGGCAGATTCACTGCCTTCCACTACGTAAACATCGATGATCCCACTAAGTCTCAAGAGAGACCGCCAATCCAACGGTTACACAATGGCCCTGATTAAACTATAAATCACTCACACACACACACACACACACACACACACACACACACAAACATAAAGTAATGAATTGAGAAGAGGAAGGAGGGATGGAGGGGAGAGTAAACAATATATGTACGTGTATGTGTGTATGAAATTATCAAATCACAAAATCAGTAGATAAAAAATAATTAAATTTTAAGAAATTAATGCTTTGGGGCTAGTGAGATGTCTCCAGTGTGTAAAAGCACTTGCTTGCTGCCAACCTGAGTTTAACCCATGGTACCCATATGACGGAAAGAGAGAACCAATCCTAGAGATTGTCCTCTGGCTTCCACACGTGTTCCATGGCATCCACATGTGTGAGGCCCCCATACACAGATAGATAGATAGATAGATAGATAGATAGATAGATAGATAGATAGATAGATAGATAGGAAATGAATGCTTAATAAAATTGCACTGCAGGTTGAATTCATCCCTCCACCCCGAGCCTAATTCCTCCTAACATCTGCTTTATTAAACTCCCAGTTGAACTAAGCCTACACAAAGCAAGTGGACACTCACTTGGATAGAAAGCTGAGAGGGAATAAAAACAAAAAAACCAAGGTTGTAGTCCTTGTTGGGAGAACTGTGCGTGCTCTGTATACAGTGCCAAGGATACAGTCAAAGGATGACGTGACAAACACCCTGGAGAGGTAAGACAGGAGAATTCCCTAAAGATTATGAAAGTGACAGCTTTGCATGCAGAGGACACTCCCCTTTTTGATCACAAGAGGGTAGGGCAATCCTACTTCAAAGACTCTGCTTCAGCCCCTTCATATAACCCATTCCTTCCAAACCTCTGCCTGGGGACGCAAAGAAGCAATGAATCAGACTGCACACACAGCACACACACACACACACACACACACACACACACACACACACACACACACACACATACACACACACACACACACACACACCCACACACACACACATACACACACACACACACACACACACACACACACACACACACACACACACACACACACACACACACACACACACACACACACACACACACACACACACACATACACACACACACACACACATACACACACATACACACACACACACACACACACACACACACACACACACACACACACACACACACACACACACACACACACACACACACACACACACACACACACACACACACACACACACACACACACACACACACACACACACACATACACACACACACACACACACACACACACACACACACACACACACACACACACACACACACACACACGGGAGAGAAAAATACTGAGACTTACCAACTTTATGCACAAAAAGAGCATACTCAGTATAATATGATAAAGTATTTTCCTTTTTTTTTCAGGCTATCAAGCCTGGATTGAAACACCAGATCCCTACCCAGCCCATAGTCTCGAGTCCTCTTTTCTGGCAAGCCTCTGCCATCCCCACTCCTAGAGCTCCTTGGAGTCCCCCAAAGTTTATGTGGTTGCTTGGAAAGAGACCAGAGCAAACAGCTAAGAAGGTCGTGTCCTCAAGGGACATCTAGATTTACCCTTTTGCACCCATTTTCAATATTTTCTCTGGCACCGTCCACTGAAGCTGGGGGCAGGGGAGAAAAAAGAAACTCAGGGTAAAAATGAGGACAGAAGAAACAGAATCACATTCAGTTGGACAACTGAACAGAAAAGATTCGGTGGCTGTAGAGAAGGCTGCGTCTACCACACCCGCCTGGGATCGCTGGCCCGGTACCTGGGCCTGGGAAATCATCGAGGGTGTCAGATCTCCTGGTTCCAAGGCACACACTGCACAGCCAGTACTAGCAACCTGTGTTCCCAAGGCACACTTCTGCATGCTGGGAGCTGCTCACAACAAAACACATGGCTCAGGGGAGGAGGAGCTAAGCTCCTCTTAGCTCAGGTCCACAGAAGTGCTCTGATAGCAATGACAGTAAACTAGTAAAAAAGCTGGGTGTGACCTTTCCGCACCTGATTCATAATTAAACTCGGCAATTATTTGTGCATTCATTAGCTGGTATTCATTAGCTACAGGAACTGACTCTTAAACTGCACAACCACAAAAGTGGCACAGCTAAACCAGCACGCGGAACAATTACCTTGTGGCGCTGGGACCAAGGGTTGCTAGTACTGGCCGTGCAGTGTGCGACCGGAACCAGGAGATCTGACAATACATCAACAGGAGTCCATGAGTCCTGCACCCTGATGACTCCCTTCCCCAGCACCCTGGGGACCTGAAGGCTGAGGAGCAGCTCTCCACCCCCTCCAGAACTGAACGACCTCCTATTTCCCACCCAGATGCAATCAAAGCCATCAAACAAGCGTGCGGCTCTTTTGCGTACTCCCACAGCTGAGTCAGACGACATCAGGAAGTCCCAGTGAATCAGAGCCCAAGGCTTTCTGGAGTCCATGCAATTAAGAGCCAATTTCATTCATTCTAAGAGAAGCAAGACTGACAGAGAGCAGGAGTCAGAGCAGGAATGTTTACGAGGACAGAGCGAGGGAAAGGGCTAGGATAAAGCTCTGGAGTAAACAGCTGGCTTTGGAAGACTGATGCAACGCCTCGAACACAGATGTGACCCACGGCTTCATGCACGCTCAAGTCAGTCCACTTGGAGGAGTTCCACAGAGCCTGCTTTGGCCACTCCTAAGCACACATCCTCCCCCATCCCCGCCCATTTCCAGAACACTCTGGCTAAAGCAAAGCGAATCCATTTAGAAAGGCATGGGGTAAAACAATCGTCAGAGACCATGTTATAGATAATGAGGAGAAAATTTTCCTTAAGTGAAGCCTATTGCTACGAGGTAACACACCTGAATTGTATCCACGCAGTAAGAAAATGACAAAGTCAGAGGAATGTAAGCCTCCGCTGATCAGCAGTATCTACGCACGCAGATGAGATATCCTCACCTAACCACCCGGCAACCAGACAACCTTTCCCAGATGTATCCATCCACAAACCCTCCTCACTGCTGGTCAAGACGCACGCCACCGACTGCGCGCCATTTGTGAAATACTGACCTGTACCTTCACTGGGCAGATTCTTTTTTTTTTTTTAATCTTTATTAACTTGAGTATTTCTTATTTACCTTTTGATTGTTATTCCCCTTCCCAGTTTCCAGGCCAACATCCCCCTTACCCCTCCCCCTCCTCTTCTATAAGGGCTTCCCCTCCCCATCCTCCCCCCATTACCGCCCTCCCCTCAACAATCACGTTCACTGGGGGTTCAGTCTTAGCAGGACCCAGGGCTTCCCCTTCCACTGGTGCTCTTACTAGGATATTCATTGCTACCTATGAGGTTGGAGCCCAGGGTCAGTCCATGTATAGTCTTTGGGTAGTGGCTTAGTCCCTGGAAGCTCTGGTTGCTTGGCATTGTTGTTCATATGGGGTCTCGAGCCCCTTCAAGCTCTTCCAGTTCTTTCTCTGATTCCTTCAACAGGGATCCCGTTCTCAGTTCAGTGGTTTGCTGCTGGCATTCGCCTCTGTATTTGCTGTATTCTAGCTGTGTCTCTCAGGAGAGATCTACATCTGGTTCCTGTCGGCCTGCACTTCTTTGCTTCATCCATCTTATCTAATTGGATGGCTGTATATGCATGGGCCACATGTGGGGCAGGCTCTGAATGGGTGTTCCTTCTGCCTCTGTTCTAAACTTTGCCTCCCTATTCCCTGCCAAGGCACTGGACAGATTCTCCTCAAGACAATGTGTCAGAGGCGGGAAGGTGGCTGAGGGGTAAAATGCTTGCTGCCCATGCTGGAGGCCCTGAGTCCAGATCCTCATCACCACATACATTTGGGCAGGGTCTACCAACGAACCCAGAGACCAGGGAACAGTGACACAGGCAGAGGCTGGCCTCTGAGCTCCAGGGATCCTCCATCTCTATCACCTCACTGATGAGCTTTGAAGGCAACACCACCATGGCCAGCTTTTAATATGGGAGCTGAGGATCTGAACTCAGATCCTCACGCACCTAACCCACTGGGCCACCTTGCCAGTCCCAGGATATTTGGCCAAATACCTGTACACTGTAGCCTAAATACTTTGACATAGAAAATTAATCTTAACAAAATAAATAGATAAATAAAAATAAGCTAGACGGTGGTAACACTTGGGAGGCATTAGGCAAGTGGACTTCTGTGAATTTGAAGCTAGCCTGGTCTACAAAGTGAGTTCCAGGACGACCAGGGCTGTTACACAAGAAATCTTGTCATAAATAAATAAACAAACAAACAAATAAATAAGGTGGCCAGACATGATAGTACATGCCTTTAATCCCAGCACTTGGGAGGCAGAGGCAGGCCTGGTCTACACAGTAGCAAGTGCTAGGCTAATCAAAGCTCTATCATAAGACTATCTCAAAAATAAATAAATAAATAAATAAATAAATAAATAAATAAATAAGATGAATAGGAACTGAGGAAGAGACTTGGGCACTAAATCAAACCTTCCCTATTGTTGTTAGCAAGATGAACTGACATCCAGACCCAGAAGTTAGCTCCTTTGGAAAATGGAAACAATCTTCCTAGTGCCACAATTCCCCACATAGAATACCCTGGATACTTTTTTTTTTTAAGATTTATTTATTTTATGTATGCGAGTACACTGTCACTATCTTCACACACACCAGAAGAGGGCATCAGATCTCATTACAGATGGTTGTGAGCCACCATGTGGTTGCTGGGATTTGAACTCAGGACCTCTGGAAGAGCAGTCAGTGCTCTTAACCACTGAGCCATCTCTCCAGCCCCCCTGGATACTTTTAAACCGTAGTCACACATTCCAGTTTCCTGAAGTTGGAAAATGTCTCAGTATTATTTTCTATAAAAATCTGTGTCTCTTCCTTTATCAGAACTGCCCTGATAATGTTGTTTCTGCTTACGTTTATAATAACAGGCAGTTATTAGAAGAAATAAGAAGTATACAGTTCTCTGCCCTGGGTCCACAGACCCTGGTCACCTTCCTTTGCCTGTTCTGTAATCAGCAAGGACGGAAGCCCATTTCCCCTCAGACAATATTAAGAAGAGTCAAGTAACATCTTTGCTTTTCTTGCTTATTTGCTCTCTGAGAATGACTAGCTCATTCACTCACAAGACCACTGTGAGAAGCTTCTCAATGCATCCACGCCTGCTGCAGACGGGCATCTCTGGTGCCCTCGATCCTTAAAGGTCAATGGACCTTGACTTGGTATTAATCCTCCATCTCAAATGTATAAGGGGTGTACTGGCTGGTTGTGTGTCAACGACACAAGCCAGAGTTACCACAGAGAAAGGAACCTCTCTTGAGGAAAAATACCTCCATGAAATCCAGCTATAAGGCATTTTCTCAATTAGTGATCAAGGGGGGAGGGCCCAGTCCATTGTGGGTGGTGCCATCTCTGGGCTGGTTAGTCTTGGGTTCTATAAGAGAGCAAACTGAGCAAGCCAGGGGAAGCAAGCCAGTAAGCAACATCCCTCCATGGCCTCTGCATCAGCTCCTGCTTCCAAATTCCTACCCTGTGTGAGTTCCAGTCTGGACTTCCTTTGGTGATGAACAGCAATGTAGAAGTGTAAGCTGAATAAACCCTTTCCTCCCCAACCTGCTTCTTGGTCATGATGTTTTGTGCAGGAATAGAAACCCTGACTAAGACAGGGTGTCAACTGGTTGTTTGTTTTTAAAAGAAGACTTTAAAAAAAAAGCATTTACTTTTATTTATAGGAGTACACTGTAGCTGTCTTCAGACACACCAGAAGAGTGCATCGGATCCCGTTACAGATGGTTGTGAGCCACCATGTAGTTGCTGGGGAACTGAACTCAGGACCTCTGGAAGAGCAGTTAGTGCTCTAACTGCTGAGTCATCCCTTCCAACCCAAAACAAGACTTTTAAGGCACATTTGTAGTTTTAGTGTCTTCTCTACTCCATCTGGTGGAGGAATAAAGACACAAGTCTTACTAGCAAACTGCCTTGGGCCTACCTGCCAACAAAGACATGGCCATCCTCACCACACAGACTAACCCGCAGAGGTGTGGCACTCTGCTTCAGGGACGTGAAGCCGTGAGTCCGGCCTACTTCACAGAGCTGTCGGTATTTGTAAGTACATTAACCACTTCCACAAACCTTCCTTCCTGCAGCTTCAGAAGGAAGCCACTGAGGACAGAGCCTCAAAAACAGCACAACAGGAATGGCTGCCCTCGCCTTTTAATCCCAGCAGGTTCTGCAGACTAAAGCATTCTGTATCAAGCCTGCCTGAGACAAGCTTGAGAGATTTTCGGGTCAGCCTGGACTACATAAAAAGATAGTCTCCTAAATTAAAAAAGAGGACAAAGGCTGTTGAGATGGCCCAGCAGGTAAGAGTGCTCACTGGCAAATCTGCCGACTTGAGTTTAGACCCTAAGACTCTTCTGGAGACTGATGGATAGATGTCTGCCAAAGATTATGAATGTGCTTAATGCCACTAACCAGAGCATTCAAGGGGGTTTTAAAATGAGCCGAGAGACTGTTTGCCTGGCGAGCATAAGGCGCCGAGTTCAGTCTCCAGAACCACAGGCTGGTGAGAGGGATCAGTAGTAAAGGAGCTTGCTGCCAAACCTAAGTTCAATCCCCAAACCCACTCCAACCAGTTGTCCCGTGACCTCCACAAGTGTTCTGTTTTAAGTAACATAAAACATCAGGTGTAAGAGCACATGCTCGTAACATCAGCACTCAGGAGGCAAGGGAAGAAGGGAACTATAACTCCTTCAAATTGTCCTTCCCACATGCACATGTAGCCCCCACCCCCCAAAAAAGATAAAGAATTTAAGCCAGGAGCAGGGGCAGATGTGTGTAATCCTGGCACTGGGAGAGTGGGGACAGGCAGATCCTAGGGTTTGTGTTTTTGGTTCTTTTTTTTTTTTTTTTTTTTTTTCGGAGCTGGGGACCGAACCCAGGGCCTTGCGCTTCCTAGGCAAGCGCTCTACCACTGAGCTAAATCCCCAACCCGATCCTAGGGTTTGTGATCCACAGGTCTAGTCTACTTAGTTCCAGGCCAGTGAGAGACCGTGTTTAAAACACCAAAGTGGACATACCTGAAGAATACCACCTGAGGTTGTCATTTGGCATCCACATGCACACTCAAACAAATTACATGCACACAGACACACGTATAAATTTAAAGAGAAAGAAGATAAGTAAATGGTAAGTTTTGTTATGTATATTTTACAGAGAGAGAGAGAGACAGAGAGAGGGACAGAGAGAGAGAGAGAGAGAGAGACAGAGACAGAGAGAAAGAGAGACAGAGAGAGAGAAGAGAGACAGAGAGAGAGACAGAGAGACAGAGAGACAGAGAGAGAGGGCAGGCGGGCAGGCAGGCACTGTAATCTATGTCTCAGCTTGTCCAGGAAAGTCTCGGTTTATATTTTTGGCTGGATATTATCAAACATCCCCTTTCCTCCTAGTTAAGACTTGATGACGTGACCCAAACTTGAAAACAAATAGCACAGTTACTCTAAAGTTGAATAAGGTGTCATCTAATTAAAACATCATGACAGTACATCTCTTACCCTCAAAGCTGTGTGATTCCAAAGCCAGTGATCTTCAAAAATGTCATCGGAATAGCCCCACGGTCACCGAAGTTGCTACTCTATAATTCCACTATATAGGGTGTGTCCCCATAAACACACAGACTCTACCATCTACTTACAAGTAGCCCAGAAAATTTTTCCCAAAAATAGCCCAGAAGATTTTTCCCAAACTTACTGGAGAGACCAGAAGGGTGTTTCTAGTCAGACAGGTTTCTGGGTCACCTAGCCCTGAGCTGGGACCCCAGTTATCCCTCTCATTTCCGACAACCCTGAGATGACTCAGTTTCCTGAGCATACCTACTGGGAGTCCTCCACCCTGAGCTTCCGAGAACTCAGCACTTGTCAGGACAGCGTGCCACACGCACACTGCTCGGCACACAGCACGTACTCCATAAATACAGTTACCCGGAAAACGGGGCGAGACCCCTGGCTCCTCAGATCCTATGCTTTTTAAATCCCTCTCTAAGTCACCTAATCCAAAACAGTCACTAGCAAAGTAAAAGACACAACAGACGCATTTGGGACCAAGGGCTTGGCTCAGCCTTAGAGCAATTGCCTAGTGCCCTAGGATGAACCCCAATACTTCAAAAAAGCAAACAAACAAAAAAATGCATTCAGAGATTATTTGAACCCCCCCCCAAAAAATCATTTGGAAGAACCCAGAATTATTTGGAGAATGGCTTACTTAAACTGCCCCCTGTTGTTTTGTTCCTTCTCGGTCGGTGTGAACTTGCAGCCCTATTTCCAACACTAGCCAATGCTCAGCCATTTGTAGGCAATCAGGTGTCCCTGAAAGGGTGAGGTTTGCCCAATTCTGGAGATCTGCTGGGGCAGTAATGCAGAGCCCAACTAGAAAATCCAAGTCTCCGAGTGCCTCAGGGATCCTCCATGTGTCTGGTCTGTGATCAAGTCAGCCCTTTCTTTCTCTGCAAATATCCCAATCAACTATACTCTGTTGTTTCTTTTTGGATCAAGGACACGGTAGCCTGAACATAGGATTCAACACTAGAAATAGCCCCTAAGGAAGGCCAGACACTATTTTAAACATTACAGAAACGGTGTGCTATGCCTGGCCACACGGTGCCAGCACCTAGTCCTTATACTATGGTTTTGTCTTTGACAAAAATAAGAAAAAAAAACCTAGTAATATTAGTAATATTTTGCTAGCTGTTCTCCTTGGGTTTGGCCCGATGTGGTTTCTACAGGATTATTCTGTCCACACAAGCATCTGGTGACCGTGTGGCACCTATTGATATGTAAACACTAACTGAGTGACCAGTTGGCAGGTTCCTGTCATGACAACTGCATACATTTTTTGATCGTGTAATTACTTGTAAGCCTAAAAGGTAAGCATAGAATTTGTCATCCGTTATGCCATTAAAAAAAAAAAAAAAGAAAAAAAAAATTAGGGGTTGGGGATTTAGCTCAGTGGTAGAGCGCTTGCCTAGGAAGCGCAAGGCCCTGGGTTCGGTCCCCAGCTCTGGAAAAAAAAAAAAAGTATTTAAAGGTATTGAGGAGAATGATCTGACATTTAACATGTATCTTCTTAATCAAAAGTGTCGAATCTGAACTGGGGACGTGACACAGAGGCAGAACACCTGCCTGGCAAGTTCAAAATCCTGGACTTGCTCCCAGCCCTGCAGAATTAAGTACCGAGTCCTCGGAGAGCCCTGGTCGGAACTTGGCAGACGGGCCAGCTGCATCGGTCACCATGGAAAGCCATAAGCTGAGAAACGCTTCCTGAAATGTGGTCCCCGGACTCCCACCGTGCATGGCACTTCTTCCACTCATGAAACCGCCTTTCCTATGCTGGCTTCAACACACCTCTGCTAATGCTCTCTGAACCCTGACCTAAGTCTGAATTTAGGCACTGGTGGTGACTATTCCTCCTAAGTTGTGTATTGCATCTTGGGACTCATTTGTAACAAGTATGTGGCCCTGGGTAAGTTGCTTAAAATGGAAGCAATAACTGTGCTTACTTATTGAATTGTTACCGGGGGGGGGGGAAAGAAAGAAAGAAAGAAAGAAAGAAAGAAAGAAAGAAAGAAAGAAAGAAAGAAAGGAAAAGAGGAGACTGGCGCTAAGCACTGTTTTTCAGTGCACTTACTATTTTTTTTACAAATGAATGAATCGGGTGCATTGATCGTAAATCGCTAGCAATTATTAAACTCCTTAGAACTGAGTAGTAGATGGAATAGCAGTAGTTTAATGAGCAAGAACATACGGATTATGATTTACTGACATGAGTATGAGGGATGTAAAGCATTTCTCAGCATCATTCAAAGGATCCGTTTTCACCACTTTCAGAGCTGTCAGTGTGTCATTTCTCCTGCTCTGAGTCACATTTCCACTAGTGCTCGAGAGCTTGCATAAATAAAAGCAAGAGCGTTCTGCCTGTGAGACTGAACGATGTCACTTTTCCCATTTTTTTAACACTTCAAGTTAAATCTGGAGCCTCTCCTTCATTGTGTATCTTGTCTGCTGCGTCCTTTTCCCTCTGGAGTAAAGTCAGCCTCAGCTGGTGTAGAAGAAACCTCCATACTTCTCCATCAGCCCCAGATTTAACGCAGAGACTGTAGCCAGCACACACGCTGTTCTGAAATTGTTTTTCATTATTCAGGGAATCCTAAGTGTGAATGTTCCCAAGTCTTTGGTGCTGGTGTTATTCAAGGAGAAACAGTTCAGTCCTTCAATATACTGTTTGAACTTCCAAACAACACATTCGAAAATTATCTAGCATCCCTTGTATTAGGTGGAATTCTTTTTCTTTCAGAACCCAAATCCTGTTTTATTAAAGTCTGTACCAAAGTTACCCTCCATGAGCACAGTAATAAGCATAAAATTTGTTCAGATTTAAAATACCAGCTTACCAACTTTCTAGCTTTGTCTTCATAAAAAACAGTGGTTAGTCCACTGTGCAATCATTCTGCACAAATCAATGACAGTAACTAGTAGTGGCTCCATTCTATCTGTCCTTAGGTAGCAGTAATCTGTTAACATTTTGCTTAGCTGGCAAGTTCTTTTAAAATCTGGCTATTTCATATGAAAATGTAGATTTTTTTTTTTCAGTTTCACTCTAAAAAATGATAGTCCCAACATTTTAGGCCCCATACCCTCAGCATGGCAAGCAACTGTCTGGAGCTTAGCATCTGTGCCAATTAGGCAGCCTGAGTCCCTAATCCCTTTCAGGATGCTGGGTGGGGGAGGGGATCCACATCCTTCACTGAAACTCACCTGTTCCCTGGTGAGATCTCAGATTGCAACCTCTATTCTGTACCCTGAAATGTTCTTCTAGTTTCCATTTAAGTTATTTTATTTTATTTTATATGCATGAGTATTTTGCCTGCATGTATGTACGTGCACCATGCGGGTGCCTGGTGCCCATGGAGGCCAGAGGAGGGCGTCAGATCCCTTGAAACTACGGTAACAAACAGTTATGAGCCACCATGTGTGTGCTGGAGATAGAACCTGAGTCCTCCAGAAGTGAAGCCAGGGCTGTTACCCACTGAGCCTTCTCTCTAGCACCCCTAGTTTCTATTTCAAATGCATACCCTGTGACCCAGAAATGCAACTGCTGAAAATCTATCCGGACGTCAACTGCAGTCAGCCTTTAATGGCAAAAAGGCTCAACAGCAATGCGGACGCTGCATAGGCAGGAGTAAACTCATGCAGCAGCACACCAGACAGTCTCCAAATGCAGTACGAAGGAAAACACTAAGCTACAGACATGGAGATGTGTCCGGAGCACAGTAAGCAGGAGAAAAAGCAAGGTGCAGAAGACGACCTGGTCCACAGTCCAATCTGTGAGAAATGAATACTTTATATGATTTCACTTCTATTTTTAAAAGGAAATGCAAGCTTTTTAAATCAATCGTATATTACTTATTTTTTTTTAAAAAAGAGAAGTTCTGTGAACAGGTATTTTAAATAATTTCATGTGTAATAACTATCAAATCAGGTTATTTGTCTTGGTAACAGCCTCTGAGAGTCAAGCTCAGTATCATTTCTTGAGCAAGAATAAACAAACAAACCCCTGTGGGTGGATATAAGGGCTCGCTTCAAAAGCTGCAACTGGGGAGAGTGTTCTATGGCTCTTATGGCCTCTTGAACTATCTTCAAAAGCAGAGACACTCAGAAGACAGAGACAAGAACACCTCCCAGGAGAGCTGCAGGGCTCAGCAGCAAAAAAATGCCGAGGGCAGTGGTTCCCAACCTTCCTAATTCTGCAACCCTTTAATACAGTTCTTCATGTTGTGATGACCTCCCAATCATAAAATTATTTCACTGCTACTTCCTAACTGTAATTCACTAGTTATAAATCATAATGTAAATATCTGTGTTGTCTGATAATCTTAGGCGAGCCCTGTTAAAGAGTTGTACAAACCCCCAAATGGGTTTTGACCCACAGGTTGAGGACCACTGCCCTTAGTAAGATTATAAACACCAACAGCTGTTGCAGAAAGCTCTAGCCCATCAGAACCAGAGAAACGCCATCTTCCCCAATTCCAACTCTTACCAAAGGCAATCAAATCGCACCAAAACCAAAGCACCAAAACATGTGCAGGTCTAAAGTTACCACTAAAAGCTGGGCAGGGTGGTGCAAAGGAACACACACCAATGACTCGGGTCCCTCAGAACTAGGGGAAATGCAAACTGCCCTTCACATTTCAATCTGAATTATCTAACGGCAGCTTGTTAAACCTGGGAAGATAAGAGATGAGCGGTGTAAGATATCAAGCCATCCTTCTCATTGACAGCATTCGTCACTGTCAACATGTAATATATACTGTTAAGGTAAAGGTTCAAAATGAGTCTTACCAGGTTATCAAGCAAATCTATTCAAGACTAACCATAACTAACCAGTATTAATGCATACTGCTAAAATACGTCTTTCATTTCACATAACTCAGCATATATATATACCCATATCCTATAGACCGAGTTCCTACTACCAAACAGGATGAGACACAAAGATTTCTTGAGCTCAAGGGTTCAAGATCAACCTGGACCACATCACCTGACTTCATAGCCATGCTCCATTCTTTCTTTCTCTTTTTTTTAATATTATTTATTTTATGTATATAAGTACACTGTAGCTGTCTTCACACACACCAGAAAAGGCCAACAGATCCCATTACAGATGGCTGTGAGCCACCATGTGTTGCTGGGATTTGAACTCAGGACCTCTGGAAGAGCAGTCAGTGCTCGTAACCACTGAGCCATCTCTCCAGCCCAACTCCGTTCTTTCTTTATAGCTGGTCTCCTTGCAAATAATATTTCTTTTTACTTAGTATGTGTACATGCACCAGAAGTTAACATTAGGTCCTTAGATGCTTGCTGCCTTGGCTCTGTGTGTCTGCATGTAGGTGCACACTCACATATGCACCATAGTGAGAGTGTGTGTGTGTGTGTGTGTGTGTGTGTGTGTAAGTCAGAGGACAACCTCCAGCATCAGTCCTTGTTTCTACCTTGTTTGAAACAAGGTCTTTCCTGCTGTTCGTTGCTGTGTATTTCCAGGCTAGCTGGCTTGTGAGATTCTGGCAATTCTGGCTGTGCCGTCATCTCCCAGAAGGGGCATGCTAGGATTACAGAGTCATGTGACTTCTACAAAGGTTCTGCAGATCCCAACTCAGGTCAACAGCCTTGCATAGCAAGCACTTTACCACTGAGCCATCCTCCGGCCTTCCACCTTACCTTCTGAGACAGGACCTCTCAATGAACCGGGAGTTCACTGATTCAGCTAGCCTGGCTGGCCCAGTCAGTGATCCTCCTGTGTCTCAGCCTCGTCAGCATTGCGATTACAGGCAAGCGCTGCCGTGCCCGGACTTTTTATGTGAGCTCTTGGGTATCCAACTCGGGTCCTCACACTTGCGCAACGGACACTGCACTGACCGAGTCAAGCCCCACCCACGCCCTGTAATGTCCATTTCTGTACATAATAAGCTGCACATAGAAAGGTGTCAGAAGGTGCTTTACCTCTGAGTCTTTGGTCTGCTGATTACGGACGACTATCAGATTATACAAGATCCTGTCATCATCTGCCTCTGTGTGAGACACGTCGTGGGGCATGCTCCATAAATTCTTTTCATCGTCCCTCTCCAGAGTCGCTCCAAAGGAGGAATATGGATTGTTACCACTGTGAAATAAGGAAAGCAAGCATAAGGATTTTGTTATATATGTGTGTATTATATATTATATACCATATATGTATAACGTTATATATGTAAACCTTACAATATAAATAAAACGTATAACTTATCTATAACAAAAAGGTTTAAGTCTTTTAAATAATTAAGCATAAGCACAATCCAATTAATAACAAACCAACTTACTTAATTAATCAACTTAAAAATAGCCTAAAAGGGATGGCAAGATGGGTGCATAGCAACGCACGCGCACGTGCACGCACGCACACACACACACACACACACACAGATAGAGAGAGAAGAGAGAGAGAGAGAGAGAGAGAGAGAGAGAGAGAGAGAGGGGGGGGGGGAGGAAAGTTTTGTTCTGTACTCTTGTTTCATGAAATATACCCATGTTTGGTCTTGGGGAGGCTGGTGATGAAGCATCACACACAGAACATGCCTGTGCATAGCCCTAGTTAACTTCTGAAGGACAGGACAATCAGCCACACTGGGGCTGCTCACTTCATCTAATAACATGTATGAGGGTGACTACACCTTAGTCACGGGACTCAGTAAAACTGTGGGCATATGGACGGGACTCCTGTCTCCAGTTCTCAGTAAAAGCAATTATAGGAGATTGCTACTGGGTGATCACATGGCTATAAAATTAAAACCTATGGCAAGTGCTGTAAAGGGGGCAGTGGGAGAGCACATCTAGGATGCTGGCAGCAGACCCTGGCATAGTGGACACTGGGCAGGCAAATGGAGACTGTGAGGAGGCAGGTACCAACAGAGCTGCCAGCAAGGAGGCGTGTGAGGGAAGTTAGGTGGGTACACTGGAAGAAAGGCAACCCTGGTCAGCAAACTGAGGGAAGCTGGAGAGGAAGCTCAGGGCTAGAGACACGCATGGGTCAGGCTCCTAACCTTTTCCTAGGCTAGTGCGGGCCTGACTCCTGAGCTAAGGCAAGACTGTGGAGAGCAGCGTTAGCACCTTAAAACCCAGGTAAAAAGTGTGGAGAATGCTCGGGCTCTGGCAGGAGAGGATTCGAGAGATTTTCTGTAACTATGTAGTTGAGGAGCTAGGCATGGGCACAGCAAGCCTGGGCCATCCTGTGCTACACAGAGATTCTTCTGTATAAAAAGAAGAGGAAGGGGAAGGCGAAAAGGAAGATGTAGTTGAGGTATGCGAGGCCCTGGTTTGATCCTTAGCACCAGAATAAGTGCATATGTCCATATGTAAGCAATTCAGATAGCTTAAGCAAGAGACGATAAATGTGGGAGGAGGGAACCAATGAAAGGGGTGAAGCAAAAGCTACCTTGGTGCTCTGTGCATAAAGACCTCAATAAGCACAGAGGAGCGAGGGCAAAGAATCGCATCAGAAAAACAGCTCAAGAAAGGGCAGCAAACGTGGGTGGGCATACACTGCAGTGATACAGTGACATGTCATGAAGATGCAGGGGGATCTGGTGTCAGGCTTTTGTCCCGTGAGCTGTGACAGGTCAGATCAAAGGGTTGTAGAGCAATAACCCTGACGGAGGAATAAGGAAATTGCATAACTGGGGGCAGTGTCACAATCAACTGTCATATGAGGAGGGCTGTGTGCCTTAGTCACTCACTGTTCTTGTGCTGTGAAGAGACGCCATGACCAAGGCAGCCCCTGTAAAAGAAAGCATCTAACTGGGAGCTTGCAAGCAGCTTCAGAGGCTTAGTCCATCGTCAGCATGGTGGCAGGGAGCATGGTGGCTGGGTTCTTTTGGCCTACTAGTTCTCACAGCCTGTAAACCATAGCACTCAACACTTGTATCAAGGGTTCTTCCATTCCACTCCTCCTGTTGCACAGCCGTCTGGGACAGGAAGGGTGAGGGTCACTAGCCCACTTGACAGCTAAGAACTAAACTTCTCCAAGGAAAGGCTGACAGTCTTCCCGAGCGAGGTTCTGGTCTGGGAGTCCAGACTGAGCAACCCTGTCAAGAGCTGAGAGACTGGTTTTACTCAATAACACTGATCCTTCTCTTGGATGCCCACTGGGTAGCCAAGTGCAGGATAAAGCTTGGTGTGTCTGTCTTCTGTATTCCTCTGTCTCCATTGTCTTTGTTGTTATTGTTGTTGTTGATGTTGTTGTTATTTAGATTTTTTATTTATTTACATTTCAAATGTTATCCCCTTTCCTGGTTTCCCTTCCGTAAAACCCCTATCTCATCCTCCTTTCCTTCTCCTTCTTCATCGAGGGTGTTCCCCACCCATCCACCCACCCCTTCCCGCCTCCCCCTGACCTGACATCCCCTACACTGGGCGGGTCGAGCCTTGGTAGGACCAAGGGCCTCTCCTCCCACTGGTGCCCAACAAGGCCATTCTCTGCTATATGTGCAGTTAAGCCCTGGTTCTGTCCATGTGTACTCTGGATGGTGGTTTAGTCCCTGGGAGCTCTTGGTTGGTTATGCTGTTCTTATGGGGTTGCAAACCCCTTCAGCTCCTTCAATCCTTTCTCTAACTCCTCCAATGGACACCCCGTTCTCAGTTCAATGGCTGGCTGCAAGCATCCACCTCTGTATTTGTCACGCTCTGGCAGAGCCTCTCAGGTGTCTCCATTGTCTTAAAACTTCAGATCAGATTTTTGTTCTGATCTGCACACGGACATGTTAATCATTTAAGGCGAGTCTGTTGAAACACTGGCAATACAATGTTGATTAGCACTGTATTTACCTAACCTATCCCATCCCTCCAGACCAAAGGCATGAAGATAAGATATCCAGGGTATTTTCCAGACTGGCAGAGCATCCAGCTGTCAGCTTTTACAATATCCGGCTCTGGAGCCCCTGGAGTCCAGCCTAGAAGTTTCCAATATTCCCTAGACCTATAGTCACATGGGTTCCAGGAACACAGAAGCCTCACTCACAGACAGAGCTCAAGATGAGCTCATCCCCTAAGTGGGATCAATTACTCAATGACAGTAACTGAATGCCCCTAGCCCTAAGGCAGGGCAGTCATCTCTTGGGAACTGAATTGTCTGTCCCATCCCATCTCCTGCCCCACCCCTTCACACACACACACACACACACACACACACACACACACACACACACTCGCATGCACACATGCCCACACACACGCACACTCGCACGCACACTTCATAGAGAACTGTGGCTATGAGCTCTCTAAGAGCACTAGACGGGTATGTCTGGCCAGCTCCTGGGTCCTCAGGCTTGGTTCGCAGCCACCTAGATGACTCCAGCAACTCTTATCAATTTACCTTACTCAGAAAGCAGCCAGGAGAAACCAGACTAAAAAGAATAAAGCAAATAACCTGAGGGAAAGCATCTCGGGAACCTTGTGAGGCCCAGACCATGAAGTGCACAGGGGTGTGACCTGAACCTAGGCCAGGAGCCCTAGGAGTCTCAGGAGGACACATGAAGGAAGGGGGGTCCAGCCAGCAGCTTCCCTCTCTCTTCCTCCCTCCTATAACCAAGTCTAAACGGTTCTAAAGAACATGAGAGCAGCGCTTTGCCCCGGCCACCATCTGCTGATGATAAATATTTAATGAACCTCGGGCATTTGAGAAACTGCTCTGATGTTACAGCCCAAGCAGAAGCCACTCTCACTCCCAAAGGGGAGGCCTTGCACTTCATCCTACCCTCACCTCAGGGCATAAGACCCAAACAGGGCAGGAGTCTCCTTTCAACGGTGTAAGTAAAAGTCTGCCTGGGGACGTGGTTGCCAAGTGCCTGTCAGCATGAAAGCCATTTACAGGGAAAGCCAGGCAACTCCTCACCACTACCAAGGACCCTGTGTAAAAAGAAGATTTTGAGAAGAGCTACAAGATACTACACGTACAGGATGACTGCTGGCCAGAAGTTCCAATGACCTCACTGCTCTGATCCTGGGCCCTGGGTCAGCAATGGCTGATCTAAGACTGAAGCTATGAACAGGGAAGGGACCAAAGGCTGAGTGAGTCTAGAAAGGCAGACCTCAGGAAGCTGTGTGATCTCCCCTCGCTCTGCCCAAGGCCTCCTGACCCACTCTCCACTAGGGCCTGGCCAGCCCCTTAAGTGTCACTTCCCAGTAAGGGAGCCGGGGGCTCTAAGAGCTCTTCCTGCCCTCTCCTGTCTTCCTGCCCTCTCCTGTCTTCCTGCCCTCTCCTGACCTTCTCCCTCTCACTCCTTTTCGTCCTCTCCTCCTCTGTTCCCTTCCCTTCTGCTTTCTTTCATTCTTCCATCCTTTCTTCATTTCTTCTAAAAAAGTCTAGCTTTTTCTTTTCCTTTTAAAAAAAACCTGCTTGATCCAATGTTTAAACACCTGCTCCCCAAGCCAGGCATGGTGGCCTACATCTTTAATCCTAGCACCACGAGGCAGAGGCAGGCATACCTCTGTGAGTTCAAGGTCAGCCTAGTCTACAGAGGGAGTTCCAAACTGTCCAGAGCTGCATAGTGAGAGCCTGTCTCTAAAACATATAAACACATACTGCCTCGCCTCAAGTTTAAACCCTATTCATTTAAACGTTGTGGGGGGTTTTCTGGGCCCTGGTCCCCCTTCACACATGACTTCCTTCAACATCAGAGATGTGACATCCCTGGAAATGAAGGATGAGAACCTCAGGTTCTTGGCTACTGGCCCCTGAGATTTGTGTCTCCTTGGGCTTTCCATCCCCTTGGCTTAGGCAGACCCTAGAGGTGCAGACCTGGGTACTCCACTTCCAAGGCTGAGATCCCTGCAAAGCCAGCAGGGCAGCACAGTGTCCATTGCCTCCAGCTGAGGAGACACTGGAAAGGCTCCGGAAGCTGAGGCCCCATCCAGCCCCTCCCCTCTGCTTGCCTGGACTCCTGGCTTCCTCATCCAGCCTCCTGACCTTAAAGTCTGTCCACATAAGGAAGACTCCTAACTCAGCACCTTCATCTCTCTCCCAATGTTGGCCTTCCTCTCTCCAGTGAGATGTCCAACGGACACCATACCTCTAGGTATCTCTCCAGGTATCTCTACAGGACGCAAACATGGACCTTGCTGCTAGTGGACTCTCCACTCCCACCATGGCATCTCCACTGTCCCGTTGCTCAGGCCAAGACCACAGAGCTACCCTGAACCCCTCAACCCCTATTTTCAGTGCATCAGAAAATCCTATTGTTCTGTGTTCAAAAAAAAATACCCACTCCTACACCTAGAACCATGGCTGCTTAGGTCTGCCCTAAGAATTCCTGTGGCAGTTTGCTTTTTTCTAGTCGATTCGTTTTTTTCTTTTTTAATTTTATGTGTAGTATGAGTGTTTTACCTGTATGTATTTGTGTGCACCACATATGTGACTGCTGTCCAGAAAATCCAGAAGAGGGCATCAGATCCCCCCTGAAAGTGGAGTTACAGATAGTTGTGTGGATGCTGGGAATCAAACCCAGATCCCCTGCAAAAGCAGCAAGGGCTATTAAGAGCGGAGTCGTTTCTCCAAGCTGGTTATTCTGTTCTTAGTCCAACAGCCAATGTGATTGATTCTCCCAAAGTGTAAGTGAGGTCATGTCATCCCTCTGTATCTGCCCACCCCGGGGTTCTTCCAGACGCTCGCTGCCTGCCCCCACTCTACCCTTCTACACATCACCTGCTCTTGAGGCCTGCCCTGACCAATTCGGTTCTGTCCTTCCCCTTTCTGCATACCTATGGTTTCCAGTTTACCTGTTGTATTTACTGTCTCTTGTGTCCTTTGCTGACCATCATTAGAAGACATATGAAGACCAGGTTCCAGCCAGTGTTGGCTCGGTCAGTGGTTTATTGGCAGTGTTTATTTAACACAGTACCTGACACACAACGGATACTTAATAAATATTTGCTGAATTACTGAACATTTGTTTCCCAAACCCACAGGGCTCCAAACAGAGTCGAAGCTGGCAGCTCTGTCATTGGGCTTCAAGAAAACTATTCACAGTGTTCAGCTGGTTAAATTGACGAAAATCAGGCTTACAGTCTTGTGGGAGGACCAGATGATAGGCACATGTGTTTCTGTCAGATGACAGCCAGGACTCTGAAGAAATACACAGAGAGGCTCAGAGAGGGGAGGAGCAGGGGTAGACGTGGCAGTCAAGGGAATAACTGTCTGATAAAATGACTGGGCAGAGATCTGAATAAAGTGAGAGCTATCCATGCAGGAAGCCAGAGAAAGAATATTCTAAGCAGAGAGGGTAAGACTCACAGAGGCCCTGTTTAACATATCTACAGGACAGAGGGCCATAGGAGAGGATGAATAATTTTGTGGTTTGTGCTGACCTTAGAAACAAGCTTAATAGTGTTAAACTGGGAACCACCCTCAAGCCCATTAATAGAAAGACTGACTGTACCAGAATACAGACCGTACAGCAGGAAGGACCATGAAGCAAGCTCACCATAACAGGTGAGTGTGGACACACACAATATTTGACTCCATGGGTGTGAAGTTTAAAGGCAAAACTAGGCTGAGTCTTTAAGGTACATAGAGAGGTGGTAGGGCTGAAAAGAAATACAAGGAAATGACTCTGACAAAAGTCTAGATATGGTCGGGGAGGGATATGCAGCTAATGGCATCTATCGCTTATCTTTTTTTTTTAATATTTATTTATTTTATGTATGTGAATACATTGTTACTGTCTTCAGACACACCAGAAGAGGGCATCAGATCCCATTACAGATGGTTGTGAGCCACCATGTGGTTGCTGGGAATTGAACTCAGGACCTCTGAAAGAGCAAGTCTCTTATCTTGAGCTGTGGTTATAGTTCTTTATATTGGCTGGAGAGATGGCTCAGTGGCTAAGAGCACTGACTGCTCTTCCAGAGGTCCTGAGTTAAATTCCCAGCAATGGAATCTGATGCCCTCTTCTGGTATCTGGTATATCTGAAGACGGTCACAGTGTGCTCGCATACAAAGTGCTCTATACCGAATGTCTTTTGTCTGTAATGTCATTTAATCATACGTATGAGCAGGGCAGAGTGGCACACGCCTTTAAACCCAGCACTCAGTGGGCAGAGGTAGATGGATCTCTGTAAGTTTGAGACCAATGTGATCTATGTAGTGAGTTCCAGGATAGCCAGGGCTACTTAGAGAGATCCTTTAGAGAGATCCTGTCTCAAAAAGGAGAAGGAGAGGGACGGAGGGAGGGAGGGGAGGGAGGAGGAAGGAAGGAGGGAAGGAGGAGGGGGAGGAGAGAGAGAGAGAGAGAGAGAGAGAGAGAGAGAGAGAGAGAGAGCTAGCTCAGGATACTCCCAAACATTGAAAAAGTACAGCCTTTAGGTACAGTGTCTCACCAAAATTATTTTCTCAAAAGGCAAAAAAGAATAAATGTATAGTATATAACTATAAAAAGAATAGAATCTATATTATATAACTGTATCAGCTCAAGTATTTATTAGCCCAGCTAAAAGTCTTCCCGTATCTAACAGAATAAACTATTTTAAGCAGAGTCTACTTTTTACACAAAGGTGAAGTGATAGTCACTTCAAGACATTTGGAAAGTTCTAGGAAACCTAGATCAGATCATATGATATGCAAGAGAAAAAAAAAATGTCACCTTCTAGGGACCGTCCAGTGTCACATGGCTAACTGAAAGAAATGCCACCTTCTAGGGACCTTCCAGGTTCGCATGACTAACTGAAAGAAATGTCACCTTCTAGGGACCTTCCAGGGTCACATGGCCAACCGATACAAGTCACAAAAGGAGAACAGGGATGCTGCTGTGGGTTACCAAGGAAGAAAACCTTTAAACACCGTCCTTGTGACTGCTGGAGAGATGGCTCAGTAGTTAAACACACTGACTGCTGTTCAGAGGACCAGGTTCAACTGCTCTCACCCACATGGTGGCTTAGAACCACCTGCAACTCCAGTTCCAGAAGACCTGACATTCTCCTCTGGACCTCCTGGGCATCAAGCAAGCACATGATACACAGACATTCATGCAGACAAAACACCCACGCACTAAAACGGTGGTGGTAAAATGCCTCTAATCCTAGCACTTGGGAGGCAGGAGGGTCCCCGTGAGTTTTGGATACGCCCAGGCTACATAGAAAGTCCCAGGCCAGCCAGAGCTATATTTTAAGTGTCTCAATAACAAACAAAACTGTCCTGTAAGTAGTGAATGGCTGATCTCTGAGTCCCTGTCCCAGGAATAGCCCCTATTTTCCAGCTTTGCTCTAGGTCTCAAGGAGCTATGTATGCCAGCCCTAGTATGGGATTTGTGGGATCCTGCGTGTCTCTGCTGACTCCTGTGACTCACTCTCTGCGGGCCACAGCCTGCATACACTGCAGAGGTGAGGGCTGAGATGAGTTAACCCTTCACAATCTGCTAAGACCTGGCTCTTCAAAACCAACAGTGCGCTGCCAAGAGAGAATCAGGCCTTCTCGACCCCAGGCTGAGAGCTCTCAGCGACATCAACACATCTGCCATTCGGTCAACTCAAAGGTCAACTCAGAGTCCAGCCTGTAAAAAGAAAAACTGTGACATATAGGAAGTGATACACTTCTAAGCCTGGGATGATCCCATCCCCTTCAGGTGCCATGAGCCTCCCTCGCCCGCCCTCCCTCCACGCAGAACAGCGAAAGCAAGCAGCTCAGAGATTCTGGACCCCAGGCTACCACAGTTCAAGGAGAGTCTCATACCCAAAACACAATTCTAGCACCCGCATACACTGCATCCGAGAAGGGCTCTCCTTGCGCAGTGACACCGAAATGTAACAGGCCTGTGCATGCCTTTCAGCAAGATAGCGAAGCTCTCTATGCCTCAGGTTTTCAATTGCCAAGCGGAGTTATCCACATTATCCACAGAACCCACATCTACAGAATTTCCCATTCGATAAAATTTACCTATAACCCTAAATCAACACTAAAACTGATAGTTCTAAGGTCATACGTAGGCAGGCACAGAGCAATGTTCCCAATTAAGGTTGGATAGGCAGCACCCTGCTCCTCCCGCATACTGGAGACAAGTGCCCTCTCTGTCATATACGTAACCAAATCAACTCAAGGGTCATGTGAGTCTACCCTGTAAAATGAAGAATATTTTATTGTGTCGTACTCTGCGTTTCTTTTTCACTTGTCACTGGTGACCCGCTGCTTACAATGCTCCCAAGGGTGGTACCTGAGTGTGAAGTGTGTGGGAGGGGGAACGGGCTCCATTGGTACCATACTTATCTCGAGCACACAAATCCCCGGGCTAAACCCCCAGCACTGAACAAGCTAGGCATGGTGGTGAGGACCTGTGATCTTAACACTTTCAAAGTAGAGGCAGGAGGATGCTCAAGGCCGCCCTCAGCTACACAGCAAGTTTGAGGTCAGCCTGGGTTATATAAGACCCCGTGTATAAACTCCGTTCACACCTGACATGCAGCAGCTGCTCCCCATGAGTAAAATGTCAACGGCCAACAGTGACGTGTCACTCGACAGGGATTCGTGAAAGAAGAGTATGTGTCGACCCGGTGGGGGTTAGTATCTACTCATCCAGTGTTTGGGGTAACTTCACAGAATCTGACAAATGACTGTGCCTCATGGGTTAGGACAATATTCGACTGGCAAACTGACGGAGCCTGGTCCACAGCGCCTGCTACACCAGGAGCATGAAGGGCAGCCCATGAAAGATCAGGGCAAGCTCTGGAAAGATGAAATGTCAGCGATACTTCCTCCTCTACTCTCCCTGTCAGCACCCTCAAGTAGGCTGGCCCAAACTATGTCACGTCTACATGGCCTGAGGGACATTTGGAAAAACTCCGTTCCTTCCTAAAATGCCCTCTCTGTGGACACAAGGTAATTATCTAGAGCTAAGCGAGGTCTCATTTATTTTCTATAATCGACATCCGGGCACCCCAGACAAATGAAGGGCTACATTTCTTCTCCGCTCCTTGCCCACCAGTGTGAGTATCATGAAGGTGATGTCTGGAAGCCTCTGTGTCCACTGGAGTGGCTTAAGAGAGAATCATCCACAGTTAACCATTTAAGCCAGGCCCGAGGTCCCAGCTACTCGGGATGCTTGAGGCTGGAGGACCACAAGGTAAAGGCCTGCCTGGACGACAGCAGAACTAAAGCAAGCCTGGTGGTTCTCTCTGCTTCTTTTGTCTTTGAATACCCACACAGTGATGGTGGTGCTTCTCAGTTACCAACAGGTAAACAAAGATGGAGTAACAATTTCACTTCCCTGAGAGGGTACCAAGCAATGCACTGGAGAGATGGTGTTACACGTGACATTACACCAAATATTTGTTCTATCTTGGCCTCTTCCAAGGCCTCTGGTAATGTGTCAAGAGGCTGTATGATATCAGAGGACTTGGGCTTGCTCGCGCTCTCGCTCGCGCTCTCTCTCTCTCTCTCTCTCTCTCTCTCTCTCTCTCTCTCCCCTCTGCCTAACAGTGTCTGCAGCTAAAGCCCTAGGGCCACAACTCATACTCAGGTGGAATTTTACATAGCAAGGGCAGGCTTTTATAAAGGATGGAGGAAAACCATGTTACAAATGTGAAATCAAAAAACAATGCTTTTGGGGTTGGGGATTTAGCTCAGTGGTAGAGTGCTTGCCTAGCAAGCGCAAGGCCCTGGGTTCAGTCCTCAGTTCCGAAAAACAAAAAGAAAAAAAAAAAAACAAAACAAAAAAAAAAAAAAAAAAAGATGCTTTGGATGGCCAAGGCTGTAGCTCACTGGTAAGAGTGCTTACCTGGCATTCACAAGGCTCTAGGTTTGATCAGTGTCCCTTGGCTCACTCATTTTTCCAAAATATTCTGTAGTGAGTTTAAGTTGAAATATTCCGTAGTGAGTTTAAGTGTCCCCACAAAAGGTGTATCCAGGTGCTAATCTCCAGTACCTGCCAATGAGCCATTACTTGGAAATACGGGTTTTAAAGATGTTATTAATTAAAGGATCTTGAGATGAGATCATCCTGGACTCTAGGGATGTCACTAAACTCAATGATCCGGTCTTCCTAAGTAAGAGAAAGAAGTTTTAAGGCTGAGAAGGAAGAAGCAGCAACCCATGGCTCCAGCCATATATGCAGCAGAGGATGGCCTTGTCTGGCATCAATGGGAGGAGAGGTCCTTGGTCCTGTGAAGGCTGAATGCCCCAGTGTAGGGGAATGTCAGGGCAGGGAGGCGGGGGGGAGCACCCTCATAGAAGCAGGGGAGGGATGGGATAGGGGGTTTCTGGAGGGGAAACCGGGGAAACCAGGAAAGGGGATAACATCGGAAATGTAAATAACAAAAATATCCAGTAAAAGAAAAGAAAAGAGAGAGAAGCATGGAAGACAGAGGAAGAGGTTAAACCGAGCTGTGACCACCAGGAGACAGCAGGAACCCCAAAGCTGGAATCAGCAAGAAATAACCTGCTCTAGGAATCTCTTGTCAGAGAGTCGCAACCCACAGATTGAGAAGCACTGTCCTAGTCTTTCAAGCAGCTGTAGCCCCAATAACACCCGGATCTCAGACTTACAGGCACAAAGAGCTGTGAAGGAACACATTTCTGTGGCTGTAAACCACCACGCTGTTATTGTGACAGCCTTGATCCATACCCCACGTTCCTCGTAACTAGAAACTTAAAATGTTAAGGCAACCAACATAAAGGCATTGAATACTTGAGAGATGGGTGGCCAATGATATAGCCATCTCAGAACAAGCCATCTGCACTGTGGCTCTCTCCTCAATGCCATGGTCTGCGGATGCTAATCCAATCACCTTTCCCCTCCTCTGGGAACGTGGTCAGTGTGGGAACAGTGGCACCCAGAACTTAAACCCTATATGGACAGCTGATATGATCGTGCTACTGTGATTCAGTTCTTTTTTTTTTTTTTTTTTTGGTTTCTTTTTTGGAGCTGGGGATCGAACCCAGGGCCTTGCGCTTCTAGGCAAGCGCTCTAACCACTGAGCTAAATCCCCAACCCCTGTGATTCAGTTCTTATAAGACTTCCATCCCTCGGGCAGTGAACAGCGAGTCTATGATCCAAAGAAGCCTGTGCTTTCTTTCACACTGTAACCTGCGCTAAGATCAGGTCCAGTCCTTTCTCCAGGCCTAGGTTTGTTCTTAAACTGTCTTGTGTTAGCGATGTCTACTTCAGGGGCTGGGGCAGTGGGAGAGCACTTGGCTAGTACGTACAAGGCACTGAGTTCCATCCCCAGAACTGCGGGAGAAAAGAAAGAGGAGAGGGGAAGAAGGAAAGGAGAGAAAGAAGAAAGGGAAATAGAGGAAAGGGGGGAGGAAGGGGAGGAAGAGGGGGGAGGAAGGGAGGATGGGGTGGGGGTGGGGGAGACACACTCCTACACCTCTTCAGCTAACAGGACTCTCCAGTTCTGGAAACGTAAGCACACGCTGTCGTGCCTGACTTTTTACATGGGTGCTGCAGATCAAACTTCAAGGCAAGCCCATTACCAGCTGAGCTACCACTCCAGCCCCCCACATACAGGTTTTGAACCAGAGGCAAGGATTCACATCTTCTTCAGACAGGGTCTGGTCTATCAGGCTGACCGTAAACTCACTATATAACCAAGGTGGACCTTGAACTTGGTGTGTCTGTCTGTCTGTCTGTCTGTCTGTCTGTCTGTGTCTCTCTGTGTTGTGTATGTCTCTGTGTGTGTCACTGTGTCATCCTGGCTGACCTGAAACTCTATGTAGACCAGGTGGGCTCAGACCCACAGAGATCCACCCATCTCTGGTATGGAGTGCTGGGATTAAAGGCATGTGTCACCACCTCTCAGAGGCCTTGACCGTCCTGTATTCCTGCTTCCACATCTCCCAAGCACCATACTTACAGGTGTGTGTCATCACAATGTTGTGTTGTTTCCCCTTAGGATTCCTTTTGTTTTATATGCATAGGTGTTTTTGCCTGTATGTACGGCTATGCACCATGTACATGCTTGGTTCCCTTGGAGTCCACATTAGAGCATCAGATTCCCTTGGGACTGGAAGTACAGACAGTTGTGAGCCACCATGGGGGTGGTGGGAATCAAACCTGGGTCCTCCTAGAAGAACACCCATTCTTTTAATAGCTGAGCCATCTCTCCAGTCCCACAAGTGGTTCTCAAATACACTCTCTTATTGGTTATAACCTTGGATTTATTATTTAATTTCTCCATGCTAGGATTCCTCACTTATGCCTAGATAACATCTACCTCTTTTGGTCACAGTGACAATTAACCAACAATATATGCAAATAAATATCTCTTGTGCAAGAGCCTGAATGCAATACGTACTTTGCACATAAGGTTTAAGAATTCTAAAAGCAGATTTCATTTAGAGGTCATCCTTGGAGGCGGGAAGAGGCTGAAGCTGAAGGCATAGCCAAGGGTGACAGGGACAGAGACGTCATCATTCTTTCTTAAGGTATGTGTCACAATTGTTGATGTTTCACTACTCATCATAATTTTTTAGAATAATTTTAAAGCCCGGCAGTGGTGGTGCACAGCTTTAATCCTAGCTTTTGGGAGGCAGGTGGATCTCTGTGAGTTTGAGGCCAGCCTGGTCTACAGAGTGAGTTCCAGGACAGCCAGAGCTACACAGACAAATCCTGCCTCAAAAAAACAAACAAATGAATAAATAAATAAATACAATAAAAATAGTTCAGAAAATCTTATAGATACCAAGCAATTCATAAATGGACAAATATAACAAAAAGTCAAAAATGATTTTATTCCACTCTTACTCCATTGTGACTCCACTGTTCTAGGTACCACAGGGCAAACAAAAGTGAGGATGCAGTCATCAGGTGCTGACCTGAGACCCCTAGTCTCACCGGACTTAAAATATACACCTTATAACTGTGACGCTTGGCTGAAGGCAGGAAGAGGCCCAAGGGTAAAAGTAAAGAGACACCTTAACCTCTTAGGGAGATTTCCCAACATAAGCTCCAAAAGGCAGTAACTGAAATAGGCCTTAATCCTGATCAAAGTTTCTCAGAAGAAAAGGAACTAGGAAGGCTGGAGAGATGGCTCAGTGGTTAGGAGCACTGACTGCTCTTCCAGAGGTCCTGAGTTCAAACCCCAGCAACCGCATGGTGGCTCACAACCATCTGTAATGGGATCTGATGCCCTCTGAAGACATCTGATGTGTCTGAAGACAGCTACAGTGTACTTAAAGATAATAAATACATAAATCTTTTAAAAGAAAGGAAAAAAATAAAAAAAAGGAAGAAACAAACAAACAAACAAACAAACAAAGAAAAGGAACTAGGAAACTGGAGAGATTGCTGCACAAGCAGGAGGACTGAGTTCAAATCTCCAGCACCCATGTAAAAGGCCAAGCATGGCCACATTCACACTCCTGCAGTCCCAGTACTGTGTGGGGTAGATACAAGAGAAACACGGGGTCTTGCTGGCTGCCAGCCTACCTCTATATTCACAACAGAATAATTCATGGTTTGAAGGCAGGATACCAGACATCCTTCTCTGGCTTCTGCTCACACACTCTATACACACACACAAACGCACACACCACACACACACACACACACACACACACACACAGTGGGGAGGGGATACAGAAAATAAAAAGGTTGTCTCTGCTATCAAGTATGACATCAGCAAAGGTGGCAGGTAGGAAGCCAGCTCACTGGTTGGTCACAGACAGAGGCAGTGAATGCAAAATTAGACTCCAGGGAGGAAGAAATGTGACAGAGCAGTTCAACATCATGGCAACAGGTAGCGAGTACCACTGAGAGAGGACCAGTCAGTTCTCTTCACTTGCAACCTTCAAAAAACACGATATCCATCGAACTAGACGTCTGATTTCAGGATTGGATTGGGGAAAGGCCAGGAGCCCAATAAACAGATACTATCTATATGGGTGTGCCCCGCCACTGAACCTAAGCATAGCTTTTATTCCTTTTGCTTATGTGCTTATGTGCATATGTGCAGAGAGTGCAAGTGTGCATGTGTGCACCTGTGGAGGCCCAAGGTTGATGCCAAGAGTCCCGATTGCCCTCCACCTTTTATGTGGAGGCCGGTCTCTTGCTATCTGAAGCTCTCAAGTTTCAGGTAGTCTTGCTAGCCAGCTTGCTTGGGGACTCCTCCTCTGTCCCATCTTCCTGGCACTGGGATTACAGTCTGGCTGACACATCCACCCAGCATTTCACATGGGCTCTGGAGATCCAAATCCCTGTCCTCATGCTAGCAGAGCACAATTTTTACCTGCCGACAGCCTCCCCAGCCCTGCGCATAGCTTTTAGAGCTGTTTCACAAACTAGGTCCACAAACCGTCCACAGCCAAACCACCGAGCATAGTCATAATTACTAAAATGCAGAATCCCAGGCCTGCCCCAGACTTGTTTATCAGTGTCTTTGGGATAGGTACCAGAAGCTGTGTTTTTAGCACACTTACTACATGTTTCCATTTAATAATAATAATACAACAACAACAACCGTAGTCAAGAAGGATGTGGGTGTCCAGGCAACTGCCCTTATGACATTTGCATGTGACGCAGAGGACATCAGAGAATGGTAGTTAAAGATCATAGCATCTCCAAGGTGAATGGTTGGTTAGTCGGGGGGGATCTGAAGGATGTTTTAAGAGAGAAAGGAAGGAGACAATCAGGGGAGAGAAAACACAGAGGCACATCTGAGAACAGAGACTCTTTGCCTTCCCAGAGACATAGTCCCCGCAAAAGCTAAGGACCAAGGTCAAAAATCTGCTCAGGCCGAAGCAAGCTGAGACTGGGAGACTGAGCTGCATGTCCTGGTCTAACAGGCGTCCGAGTGCAGTTCTGAGAAAGGTCTCGGGTGGCCACACATACAGGCGGCAATGTGGCCTCCCCTGATGGTGTTAGCTCTTCCAGGCACTTTAGCTCTCAGAGCTGTAAACGACCGTTCTCAGTAACAGTGCGAACCATCTGGTCACAAGACTTCACCTCATCAGTAAAGGCTTCACCTGGGCTCTGTAGAAACAGAACAGCAGGTCCCATGGCCTAGTAATTCCACTCGGAGAGCTTCACCCAAGGGAGCTGAAACCATGTCTACACAGAAACCTGCACACGAACGTCCGCACACTACTCATAACAGGCAAAAGCAGATATAATCCAAACAGCCATCAACAGGTGAACAGATAAACACAGTATGATAAATCCACACAAAGAAATAATATTCATCCATAAAAAGAAGTCAAGTATTGATACATGCTCCAACACAATAAAGCCTGAAGCCATCTCGCAAAAGGCTGATTATGATCACACTTACAAAAAAAAATACCCCAAACAGGCAAATCAGTAAAGCCAAAGATGTAGATTACTGGTTGCTTGGTAACCACTGTGGTGAGAATAAGAAAAGCGATGGTTAGCCGGGATGCTCTTTTTTTTTTTTTTTTTGAAAGGGGTTAAAAATACACTGAAAATAAACAGTACCAATAGGAGCTGAAGAGATGGCTCAGAGGATAACTGTGCATGTTTCCCAGCCTGATGACCTGAGCTCCTTCTCCAGGACTCACATGCTAAGAGAAGAGAACTGGCTCTCACAAGCGGTCCTCTCTTCTGACTGCCACACATAAGCCATGGCTCAAGCATGCCAACACACACACACAAACACACACACACACACACACAAACACAAACACACACACACACACAAAATATAGCTGTGATAGCTGCATGATTTTGTGCATATACTAAAAGCCAGTGACATACATTAAAACAAAATGGCGGTGGATAGTTCACCAGGCAAAGTATTTGTCATGCCAATGTGAGAGCTAGAGTTTGGATCCCCAGCACCCACATACATGCCAGGCAGGCCTAGTCATCCACCTGTAATTCCAGCTCAGGCGGCAGAGACAGGATCTCCTGAGCAAAGGGACGAGCTAGCAAGCTCTGAATTCCGGTGAGAGACCCAGCCTCAACATACAGGGGTTCGAGAAATCGAGAAGACACCTGAAATCAACCCCGGGCCCCTATATGCACACACATGCCCATGTGAGCACCCATACAAACACGGCTGCATATCACTATCACACACATAAATATGCAATAATAGTAAACTAAAACAATGAATTCAAACAAGATCTTGGGTAGAAAAGAACAAGCAAGTACCCATAGAGATATGGGTGCCACTACCCGGTGCCCATTAATAAGCTGGCCTTCCGAAATGGTTGTATCGAAATGGCGCCGGAATAACACTAAACCACATGACACAAGCCCACTCATACTCACATGCCCAGAAGAATGACATGAAAATTAGTACTAATTAACATTTATGGACTATTTACTATGTTGTCAGACACTCCATTAAGCCCTTGGCCAGTATGACCTCCTTTCCTTTCTCCCTGAAGTCCTCTGAAGTACGTACTAGCATCACCACCCTCAACGAAGACATGAGGAAACTGTGCCACAAAAAACCTGAATAACTCACGGCCAGTCACCCACTTACGTGCGTGACTCGTCCCAGGTAGCTGGACTCGCCAATGCTTGGCTATGCTGCTCCAACTGATGATACCTTCCTTTTTTGTTGTTGTTGTTGTTGTTGGCTTTTTGTTTTTGTTCTTTTTGAGACAGCGTTTCTCTGTGTAGCCCTGGAACTCTCTCTGTAGACCAGGTTGGCCTTAAACTAACAAAGATCTGCCTGCCTCTGCCTCTAAGTGCTGGGATTAAAAGCACGAACCACCACCGCCCGCCACCTTCCCAATTCTTCAACATTTCTTTTTAGATAGGGTTTTGTGTTTAAACTTCCTTAGCCAAGGCAACTTTGAACACCTGATTCTCCTGCCTCCCAACCTAAGTGCTGAGATTATAAGCCTGCTCCACCATGCCGGACTAACTTCTAAAGAAAAGAAAGAGAGAGAGAGAGAGAGAGAGAGAGAGAGAGAGAGAGAGAGAGAGAGAGAAAGGAAGGTAGGTCACAAACTTCACGAACTGTCACCCAGTGAGCATAAAGCAAGACAGGCGAGGGTCTCGATTTCAAAATAAAAGGTACCTAAAGTCCAGCAATTCTAGGGTAAAAAAGCACTGGGGGGAGGGGGGGGACAAAATGAAAACTGGCTGAAACTAAACTCAAGACTATATTTCGTAATAACCTAGAGCCTGGAGTCCAGAGATAAAAATCTACACTGTTACCTATTGCCTTTTAAATTAAAGGTAGATAATTCAGTTTCTCCAAGCCCAAAGTAATCTCAAATCTAGGCAAGAGGGCTATTAGCAAAAACAACCAAACGTAGTACGGTAGCCTGGAGAGGTGGAGAACACCTTTAATCAGAGCACTCAGGAGACAAGTGGATCTCTGAATTAGAGGTCAGCCAGGTCTACAGGTCAACATAGTAAGATAGTGTGTGTGTGTGTGTGTGTGTGTGTGTGTGTGTGTGTGTGTTGTTGTTGTTGTTGTTGCTGTTGCTGTTGTTGTGTGTATGTATATAGTGCCTTGTGTGTCTGGATATATTTCACGAAACACCTCACCAAATAACAAAAGGATAAATCCGAGGCCTAAATCCCAAGCGGGAGATGGAAAGGCGCAGCGTGATCAGACGAGGCTGCTTTAGGAAAGGGAAGAAGGCAAAAGGTCACCGCTGGCCGTGAGCTCGGGGAGACTAAGAGTAGATTGTTCCTACAGGGGCAAGTACACCGTGCTTAATGCGCTGGAAAATAGGAGCAGACAGGCAGGATGGGTTATGTAACTCCAAAGTCAGGGGAAGTGTCTGAACTTGACAGAGTAAGGAAAGGTAAACCACGCTGTGCTTGGGGAAAGAGTTGTGCAAGCATGATTTATTCGTTGCGTGTCCCTTAAGGAAGAGAGGCTCTGGCTTCTGAGCTTCTTCACCAAGCCTAGAATTCCACCCTATATCCTGTGCCCTAATTTCATTCTAAATATTCTGTTCCCTGGGGCACGACTTGGTGGGACTTCATTCATTTTTTTTTTTTTAGAACATAAGGTTAACCTGGCATGGTGGAACTTAATTTCAGCAAACTCGCAATAGAAAAAGAAAATCATTTTAGGGAACAGTAAAAATCACAGTCCCGGCTCTTCTCTCTCTAGGAGCCGGTACCCACAGTTGGGTATGTCTTATTTCTGAGTGCCTTTTCTTCTATCCCTTATGCTTTTATCTATATTAAAGTATTTCTTTTAAGTCAGACAAAGCTATGCATAGAGTTCCTTCACAAGGCCTCTTAGCGCTTTTGCTAATGAGCATTAAATTTCCTCACATGTCACAGCTTAAGCTACACCGAAACAGTCGATAGGTTGTCTCTCAGCACGCCTAGTTTTATCACGAGAAAGATTTCCTCAGTCACTGAAAGAGACTTCTTTCGGTCATGACACTGGACGAGCTAGCCAAACTTTTTTGCTCAGTGCCACGGAAACCCACGTTCGTCCATCTCATCCGATGAGACCCCTTCTGGAAACTTCTCTTCCTAGCCTTGCCCCTGCATCTGTCAGTGGCATTTCCCAGGGGCATTCGCTGTCTCCGAAGAGCCAAACAAAATCTTGAGTCAAGGATCCAGAGCTTAAAACGTCTTGTCCGAGACACACAGTGCGGGGACCCGGGGCCGGGTGGCGCCGCTGCGTGACCTCACAGCACCCCCTTCCCCGGTTCAGAGGACACCCGGGTCCCCACCCCGTGAGGCAGCCCGGTACGCACCTGACCAGCGGCTCCTTCTCGGGCCGCGCGGGCTCCTCCAGGCACCGGCACGGGCAGCAGCAGCAGGCGCTCCGCAGCCAGCGGCGCAGCCCCATGGGGAGCGAGGCCGGGCGCCGGGATCCCGGAGCCGGGCGCGCGATGGCGGCTGGGGCACGGGGACAGGGACGGGGACGGCCGCGGCGTCACGGGCCGGGCCGTGAGCATCACGCCGCGGCCGGCCGGGGAGACGCAAGCCGCGCGTTTGCCGCGGGAGCTTTTCCCTCTCTCTTTTAATTCCCTGGGTGCCGCCCGAGCGCATGCGTCCCCGCGACGCCCCGCTGCCGCCCTCTAAGGAGCGAACGCGCTCTAGGCGCAGCGCAGAACCCCGGGGGTGACCGCTGGGCAGCGGGGGGTCTGAAGCGCGTGGCCGAACCCAACCGTCCTTTTAATTGGCTTCACTGCAGAGGAAGTGAAAGGTCTCCCTCCCACAATACACGCTTTGAAAAAGTTTTTTTTTTTTCAAACGTCCAGTCCCTGAACAGTCTTAGGGGGGTGGAATAAAAAGCAACCGCCTGTGAGTTCTACAACTGTTACATTATGATAGAGATGTATTTTTGTAAAGTACCAAGTGGATGCTGGGAACCGAATCCTGACTTCTGTAGCAATAAATGCTCTTAACCACCAAGCCATCTCTCTCTCCAGACCCCAATTTTTTTTTAATGTCCAAGCAGATTACCGCACCAATTTTTGTTCTTTTTTGTTTTACCTTTTGAAATTAAAACATTACACCCCCCTCACCCCACCCCACCCACGCCGCACTTCCTCCTTTCCTACCTCCAACCCTTCCCATGCACACATTTGTGCCTGGCTTGTTTAACTAATGTCATGTAGACCGTACTGCATCCCAGTGTGTGCCTTTCTGTCTTCCTCACCCAGACCTACTCTTATGGATGCCAGTGCGTTATGTAAGACGGTGAACACGGTATACACGTAAACCAATCCCAGACGGTTTTACTAAGGTAGGGCTGCAGTACACGTCCTTGATGTAGTTAGGAGCATCTACATCAACTGAATAAAGATGTGGCAGTTGACTTGCTGTGTCATAAGATGCCCCTTTAATCTTTTTAAAAAATTAAACAAGATTTTAAAGATTTATTTATTTATTTTGTATATGAGTACACTGTAGCTGTCTTCAGACACACCAGAAGGGGACATCAGATCCCATTACAGATGGTTGTGAGCCACCATGTGGTTGCTGGGATTTGAACTCAGGACCTCTGGAAGAGCAGTCGGTGCTCTTAACCACTGAGCCATCTCTCCAGCCCTAAACAAGATTTTAAAATGATTTATTTTTGTGAGTACACTGTTGCTGTCTTCAGACACACCAGAAGAGGGCACCAGATACCATCACAGATGATTGTGAGCCACCTTGTGGTTGCTGGGAATTGAACTCAGGATCTCTGGAAGAGCAGTCAGTGCTCTTAAACCCTGAGCCATCTATCCAGACCGCCCCTTTAATTTCGATGAATCTTGCCAAATTGCTCTCCAGTGAGCAATTCAAATTTAGACTCTGGCATACGGATGTCTTATCTTCAATATAAGATACAACGGGTGATGGTTTGTGAATGCACAGCCCTGGGAGTGGCCCTATTAGGAGGTGTAGGTGTGTCACTGTGGGTGTGGTCTTTCATCCTAGCTGCCTGGAAGCCAGTATTATGCTAGCAGCCTTCAAATGTAGATAGAGAACTCTCAGCTCTTTGTGTACCATGCCTGCCTGGATGCTGCCATGTTCCTAATTTGATGATAATGGACTGACCTTCTGAACTTGTAAGCCAGCCCCAATTAAATGTCCTTATAAGAGTTGCCTTAAAAAAAAAAAAAAAAAAAAAAAAAAAGAGTTGCCTTGGCCATAGTGTCTGCTCACAGCAGTAAAACCCTAAGACAGAAGGTATTTTTGCATTTTTGTTTTGTCTTTGCCAGTCTGATTTATTTGAGATGTATTTACTCTCAGCTATGTTCAAGGCATGCTTTAAGACGAGGATACAGCAGTAAATAAGACCAGCAAAGAGTGAACATTCTGGGGTGAGGGGGTTGGACAAACGAAATAAACACTTACCAAGTATGTTAACATTAAATTAGTATAGACTATAGAAAAAAATAAAAAAAAAAAAAAGGGGGGGGGGACAAGTGCCACAGAGCAGTGTGTGTCTAGAGGTCAAACCCAGGGTCTTGCTCACACCAGACTCAAGCCCTGAGCTACAGCCCCAGGCCCCCAGTATTTTATTTTGAAAAGGTCTCATGTAACCCAGGATGATTTTGAACTCCCTATATAGCTGGATGTGACCTTGAACTTCTGACCCTCCTGCCTCTCAAGGGTTGAGATTACAGGTATGTGCTGCCACGCCCAGTTTATACAGTGCTAGAGATCTAACTCAGGACTTTATGTTAGTCCCACACCATCCCAGCCCACTGACTGTGTCTCTCTAACGATTGAACCAAGAGGTTAGCATTGAGCCTTAAGAAAGATCATGTCCAGTTTATGCCTACTTTTAAATTAATATTCTCTCTTATTTGAATTTTAGGACATAACAGTTGGAGTTCCCTTCTTAAAGCACACTTATTACATCTGTTTATTCGGCAGGGGCGGGGCGGCTATGAGCGCTCTGACACACATGTGGGGTTCGGAGGACATCTTGCAGGAAGGAGTTGGTTCTCTTCTTCCACCATGTGGGTCTCAGGAATCCAACCAAGTTTGTCTGGCTCCCCTTTCACTGAGCCATTGAGAGACTGCCCTGTTTGTTGGCTCTTTAAGACTCATCACCTCGGCTCAGTGGTAGAGTGCTTGCCTAGGAAGCGCAAGGCCCTGGGTTCGGTCCCCAGCTCCGAAAGTGTGTCTTCCTGGGAGTTGGCTCCCTTCCTGCTTCTCTCATCTTCATAAGCTACAGGAAACCACTGTGCTTCTCCACCTTCAGCTTCTCCTCCACCTTCAGCTTCTCCTCCACCTTCAGCTTCTCCTCCACCTTCAGCTTCTCCTCCACCTTCAGCTTCTCCTCCACCTCCAGCTCTGTGGCTGAGCACACTTCCCCTTTCGGATATCCTTCGCAGGGAAGCCGTGAGCTTCCCCTTTCACAGTGGTGCCCCACTGCTCTTCCGCTGCTCCTCCGCTCTGCTGCCTGCCTTGAGGCCAGCACCTCGCCAACCACACACAGTCGCATCTGACATTTACCAAGAGCGCCTGGGTACCTGATGTCAGGGGAGTTGGCAGTCCCCTGGGGCAACTGGTGACTTACAGGGCCATCAGCTGCTTGTTTTGAGAGCAGAACTAGGAAAGGGGCCAGCCACTATTTTTAGAGTTCTCTGTGTCAAGGAAAACCCTGAGTCGGTCTGGGTCTGTTTTGAAAACAATTAGTGTAGTTTGGAGTCCTTCCTCACACACCCCCAACCTTTCGGAATTTACTGACAATTGCTGAGAGCGGGAGGGGGAAAGGGCTCGTGCAGAAGGGAAAATGAGAAAATCCAAATGTTTAAATCCCAATGCTACATCATTGGTGGGTTCCACCAAAATTCTCTAGTGTTTGTGTGGGAAGTTCTGCTGAATTTTGGTGACGCTACTCAGGAGTTGCACCTCTCCCTAAGAGATGTAAGGCACAGTGGAGAACCATGGTGGTTCCGAGAAATCACATCAAGAAGTCCCATGAGGGCCAAGGACATGGCTCAGTGGGGAAAGGTGCTTGCTGCCAAACCTGGCAGCCTGAGTTTGATCTCCAGAACACACATGCACGGTAGGAGGGACTGACTCCCCAAAAGACCTCTGACCTCCACATGCACATCATGGCATACACACACACACACACACACACACACACACACACACACACACACACGCACGCACGCACACGCACACGCACCGCTAGAGAGATAGTTCAGCAGTTAGAAGCACACACTGGTTTTGCAGATGACCTGAGTTCAGTTCCTAGAATACACATCAGACCACTCACATCTGCCCCTGACTCCAGCTCCAGGGGAACTGGAAGCCACTGGCCTCTATGGATAAATGCACTCATGTGGACATTACCCACACTCAAATGCACATGCATACATTTAAAAAGGCCAGCCATAGCCATGTGTGTGTGTTTGTTTGAAACAGGGTTTCTCTGTAGTCCTGGCTGCCCTAGAACTCACTTTGTAGACCAGGCCGGTCTCTGCCTCCTGGTTTAGTGGTATAGGCCTTTAATCCCAGCTCTCGGAGGACAGAGATAGGCAGATTTTGGTGCGTTTGGAGCCAGCTTCATCTACATAGACAGTTCTAGGTGACCCAGAGCTAAACAGTGAGACCCTGTCTCAACAACAACAACAACAACAACAACAACAAGAATAAAATAAAATAACAGGGGCTGGAGAGGGGGCTCAGCAGTTAAGAGAACTTGCTCTTCTTGCAAAGAATGTATGCTCAGTTTCCAGCACCCACATGGGAGCTCACAACCGCCTATAACTAACTCCAGAGAATCCTAGTGCCTACAGGCACCTGCACATATGTGATGAACTTACACACATGAAGAAAAAACTCTCACACACATAAAACAATGTTATTAAAAAAAAAAAAAAAAAAAAAAAAAAAGAGGACTAGACCAATAGCGCAGTGGTTAAGAGCACTGACTGCTCTTCCAGAGGTCCCGAGTTCAATTCCCAGCAACCACATGGTGGCTCGCAACCATCTGTAATGAGATCCGATGCCCTCTTCTGGTGTGTCTGAAGAGAGCAACAGTGTGCTCACATAAAATAAATAAATCTTTGAATAAATACTGGATTTTTTTAAAGTTCCATGACTAAATATCACCAAGAGAAAAACAGGGTGAGGGGTTCTTAGAGTCACTGTTTTTATCGTTTGCTATTGTTTTGTTTTGTTTTTGAAACAGGGTCTCATTATGTAGCCCTGGCTATCCTAAAACTCACTCTGTAGACCAGGCTGGCATGAAACTCAGAGATCCACCTCCTTCTGCCTCCCGAGAGATGGAATTAAAGATGTATGTTGCCTGTAATTTTAAAAACATGCTCCCCCTTTCCTAGGAGGGCAGCCCTTGCTCCTGGCTTAGCTGCCGCTGACCCCCACCCCCGACTTGCTGACCCCACTCCCCATTTGCTCCGTGGTCCCGACAACCGCCAGCTACCTCCTTTTCTGGGAGCTGCCCCAGCTACTGGGAGTGATCCCAGTCCCTACCGACTTAGCTTCGCCAAGCCACCATCAACAATCCAGTTTCTCTGTATCTCTGCCCACCTTTGCTCTGAGAAAGAAAAACATTTAGACAGCTTTAATCTCTTAGAACTTGTCAGATAGCACAATTGTTGGGCGCAGAATCTCCTGCCCTAACCTTATCAGCTAACTTGTATCAGCTAGCCTATATCGGCCACCAGTTCTAGCTACCCCCAAGACCTTACATGGTTGTTAATGTGTTTCTCACACCAAAGCCTGGCCGAAAAACCCCTTTCTCTTTCCCAGTGTCTCCTCTTCCTCCTGGGACCCGGAAGTTCTACCTTTACCCTTTGCCCAGCAATTGGCTCCTGCCTTCTTTATTGACCAAATCAAAAACCAATTAGGGAACCAGACCTTACTATCAGCACCTCCCCCCTACAGACGTGTGCCACTATGGCCAGCTGATGCACGTGTTTCTGCATCTACAATATCCCCATCTCTCCTTTGTCTTTTAAATACTCTCAATTCTGCAGGTTGCACATGACTGAAGATACCCTACCACCCCTTGCTCCTTATCCTCTAAAGGAACAGGCTATGACCAAAACAAGCTGATCAAATACACCTCCGACAGTTTACATCTTAAACACCAGAAGCCAATGATAGAGGACGCTTAAGGTTGAAATGTGAATTACTTTAGGAGCAGTTACTTGAAGAGGAGACTACAGGCCATTGCTACTCAGGTGCCTGGAACATCCCTACAGGACTTTTCCCATTCTCTGTGAGTTACTCAATATTCTTTCTACTTACTAGGGACAACTTTTGTGACACTTTACAGTCTGGTGAAGGGCAGGAAAAGGATCTAGGTGACAGAGGGAGAGCTAATCAAGGAGCATTTCCTGTACTTAGGCGGTGTCCAAAGCACAACAAGGTTTTGTGTTGCTATTTCTCTGCTTGGCTTCTCCACCCTTCTGTCCATCACCTGTGGTTCCTAGAATGCCAGACACATCCTAAATTTCTAAGCTGTTTTTACTCAGTGCTGGCTGCTACTCAAGTTCACCTCACTCCAAAAACACCCCCCAAAAACCTTAATACTATAGTCTGTGCTCCTTCTTCAGCTCCAGTATGAAAATCATTTCTGTTCCCCTCAAAATTCAGCGGGGTCTCTTCACCGAACTACTTCAAACCTGGAAAGAGCTCAGCTTTCAGAAGGATGCCCTCCTGAGTTCAATCCCCAACACTAGGGATTAAAAACATATGAGGAAACATGCAAATGGTACCAAGAGAGTCTTATTCAAGAAATTTTGACTCTCACAGACTAACCTTGTAAAAATCAAAGTTTGTCAACAACTCCCAGTACCTGGGCTAAATTTGAACGGCCATCACTGGACAGAAATCAGCTGCTAATTACCACTAGCGACAACACTCGGACAGGTACAAGTGCAAAAGGAAGTCCCTTAATCTGTACTGCCAGCTATTGACATCACAACTAGACCCAGGCCCTAGGGCATAAAGGCTTGGTCTGCATTTATCCTGGGCTGAGTTGGTGCCACTCTCATGCCTTCAGCAGTCCTGGATTGCACATCCCTCTTAGTTAACTCAGCACACAAGGAATACCTCCCTCCCCACCACTCAACCAATAGGCCTGGGCCTGGCTCTTGTTGGCCCACAGTAGACCCGATGGTCTGTGCACAGATGGAGGGAACCGCTTCATAGGCTATGCAAGTGTCATGTGCATCTATGCAGTGCTCAAGAGAAGAGCCAGTAGCAGGCAGGAAAAGTGAGATCTTGGACTAAGAGCAGGAAAAGGGTGGTTTCCTAAGGAAAACATCTGTGGGCACAAGAGGCATGGCTCCAGGAAGGCAAAAGACTTCTATACTCTTCCCTATATTTAACTGCACTGTTTAACCAACAATGTTCTATATAAACTCTCTGGGCAGAGCTAAATCGTCCCCGACAAATGCTGATACACCAGGTGAACTGTGACTCTCTGTGCGTTACAGATGCGGCCGTCTGCAGTGGAAAGGGTTGACCTCACAAGGAATGCAAGTCCTAAGTCGTGTCAGGCGCCAAACCCCACAATCCAGCCTGCAGAAGCTTTTCACGACAGGGAAGCAAAGTGTGCATTGCCTCTCCTCCGGCAGCAAATGATAACCACCTAAAATTATTTGCCTGTGCAAATATTTATTACCAACCTTTTGAGATTGGTTCTGAGCCCAATATCTTACGAAATACATCTAAAGATGACAAATGGGCTATTGATACTCGAAAAAATGAATCCAGAACAAAAATTGGAAAATTATGAAATTCACATGTCTGTGCCCAGCCTTTGATTCCTGCAGCTCGAGGTAAGGTCTGTCTTACCTCAGCCATCTTCCCACAAGCAAGTCTACACCCATAGCTGTCCATACCACTCTACGGGTAAAGCCATATCCACTGAAAAAGGCGAGAGTCACGAAGCTATCACAGCTTTTTTTTTTTTTTTTTTTTTTGGAGCTGGGGACCAGAACAGGACCTTGCTGCTTCCTAGGTAAGCGCTCTACCACTGAGCTAAATCCCCAGCCTCCTATCACAGCTTTTTGTCACAGTTGCAGCAAGGCTGAGCCCAATGCAGCAATCGTGGCCCTCCTGTCTCTAACTTTTGCATTTTGGTCTCTGCATGTGGTATTCTTAGGGACTTCCTCCTTTTCTTTAAGATTCATTTATTTATATATGTAAGTACACTGCCACTGTATTCAGAACACCAGAAGAGGGCACCGGATCCCATTACAGATGGTTGTGAGCCACCATGTGGTTGCTTGGAATTGAACTCAGGACCTCTGGAAGAGCAGTCAGTGCTCTTAACCGCTGAGCCATCTCTCCAGCCCTCTTGGGGACTTTCTGCATTATGATTCATTGTATGTCTTCGTCTGAGAAGATTATGTCTGAGTGTTTCTAGGAAAATCCTAAAACTAACTTTATGCGGCCCTTTAGTCTTCCTTATGCCCTGGAGATCTTTAAGCACAGGTAAGCACATAGCTAGATGAGGCCTTTACTCCAGGAATCTTCTTGGGGTCTCTGTCTCTGAGCAAACACAAACAGTATAAATGGTGCAGGGTAAACAGAGACAATTGACAAGCTCTAACTGGCCAGGAAAAAAAAGGGGTTATAGATTCAAGACCTTCCTTTACAATAGGATTAGAGCTCTCTGACCCCTGGAAGAACAGAACTCAGCAATTAAGATAGGTTGAATAAAACCTATCATCCTACTTTATAGAAAAGAAGTTAGGTATCAGTATTTGCTATTCATAAAGAAAGGTTCGTATATCTTCTGTTTGTCTGGAATGCTTTCACACTACAAACACTGCCAGCCTAAAAGCAGACTGTCATATAGTAAGTTGGTGTGCTTTGGAGGGGACATTCTTTAGATTCTTCACATTGGAGTTATAGACTGATAATGCAAATAAAAACCTGTTCTGTTTGTATTTTCTGGTTGTGACTGAACTGGTAATCCTGGACATGTAATGAAAAAAATCAAACAGATAAGCTATACTTCTTGGGGAATCATTAGTCTGTCTTTATTCTGTGAAACCTGTATAAACAAAGAAGCAATGTGGTTGTTAGTCAGTCAGATGCAGAAGAGGTCTGATTGCTACTCAGAGCTGCAAGATTCCCCTGACCATTCCACCTGACTCCCTCCCTCTCCTCTCAGCCTCCTTAACTCCTCTTGGGAAGGAGCCCTGTCAAAACAACAGCTGGGTACCCCTACCATCAAACCACCTCATCACCTCACCACGGCAAGCACTGCTAAAGCCTCCTGAGTGTTCACAATGACAGAACCAGGGAATGAGATCTAGATTCTGATGTCTTCTCACCCTGCAAGGACATCTCCCTCCTCCCCCTCCCACCCTGTCCCAGCAACCCATGTTCTCCAAGGTCTTATGACATTAAACCCAAGGATAAGCAGAGCAGGACCTCTCACACTGTGCCTCTTTCCAATTAAACACCAATAAGCAGCCACTGACCCCTACTTGTTGCATGAAGTCACAAAATCACAAACTAAAAGAAAAGCTACAAGAACCGTAACAAATCTCAGCTCTTGGGAGGCAGATGTCGGCAGATCGCTGTAAGTCTGAGGCCAGCCTTGCCTGCATAGCAAGTTCCAGGCTAGCTAATAATTTGTTCATATTTGTTCCTAGGACCTTATAAAGACTTGCCCCAAGTCCTAAGCCCAGATCCTACCAATCTCATTGGCATGAATAAACACGTTTATGGCTATGAGGTTTTTGCCTCCTGTTGCTTTATTTATCCATTCCACCTGCTGAGATGTAAACAGGCCATGGGCCTGCAACTCTCCCACGGGATGTCTACAAAGATGAAGTAAGGTAAGCCTATCAGGGTTGCCCTAAATCCTGGATAATTCTCCTTGCTGCCACCTTGTGGCTCTCACTGTAAATGAGCTGAAGTCTACAGGATAGAGCCAAAGACCAAAACTAGATCAGCAAACTGGCTTTCATTCCTCCAGCAAAGCTGCAGCAGCCCCATGCCTCAAAGGACTCGCTTTTAAAGTCTCAGCAGCATTTAAATGAGGTTTCAGCTGACTCCAAGCTGTTCTCAGTCTGTGAATGCTCAGCTAAATGGAAAAGGATTCCTCTCTTTTAGCTATCAAAGTAATAGGCAATATGTGTGTGTGTGTGTGTGTGTGTGTGTGTGCGCGCGCGCGTGCACACACACACATACATTTGGGTTTTTTGAGACATGGTTTCTCGGTGTAGCCCGGAATGTCCTAGAACTCATTCTGTACACCAGGCTGGTCTCGAACTCACAGACTCTGCCACCCAAGTGCTGGGATTAAAGGCATGTGTTGCCACTGTCAAGCTGTTTCTTAAATTATATAAAAGAACTCCAACAAACAAAATTGAAATTTTAAAATGAATTTATTCCCCTTTTATCTATTTAGATAATTTGTCTTGACGGCCTAATAAACACAATTCTACAAAAAAGATCCCTCTTTTGGTTAAATGTGCTGGCGAGAGATTTTTAACTATATATTCATGATTGGAGCAAGATATGGTGGTCCACACCTTTAAGCCTGTTAGCTGTAACTCTTTTGTTTCATGCCTGTCAGTCATCCCATATTGCCAACACAAAAGCAGCTTGACGTTAAACAGAGGAAAATAGTTTGCCTCAGAGCGAAGTCAAGTTGACTGTATATTCTGAGGTTTATTTTCCTCCTTTTCTTTTTCTTCCTTCTCTTTCTTCTTGAAAATTATCCAATTGTAGCCTTCACTCAGAGCCAAGCAAGGTTAACGAGTTACTTCTAAACTACTAAAAACCTTGGAAGAAGGCTGCCCGCCCCACAGTGCTCCCTGCACATGCTCAGAAGCTCACTGTGGTTCTCTGCCTATAAACTGAGCCCAAAAAATATTCGTGGTTGTAACTTACAGCTCTTGACTCTGAGCTACAGACCCAGCCAAGTCTTGGGGTTTGTGTTCAACAAATCATCCCTGTTTAATGAATGGTTTGTGCATCAATTCAGACCTCAACAAATCCCAACACTTAGGAGACAGAAGCAAGTGGATCTCTGTGAGTTTGAGGCCAGTGTCGTGTCGTCATCTATACAAATGAGTTCTAGGCAAGTCAAAGATACACAATGAGAACCTGTCTTTTTTAAAAAAAAAAATCTGAATATAGTTTGCTAACTATATTCTAGTACTTCCTAACGACACTGTAGACTGTACATGACACTCCCTAGTGATGTTGCCCCCACTGTATTTTGTGATGTCACAAGGAAAACTGCCCCCATGTAATGTCACACGGCCGTATATGACTCTGCATTATACAGTTCTAAGGAGGTGCCCGAGACTCCGTAGAGATGATGTGAGCAACACAGGCTGGACATGGCCAAGAACCAGAACATATCTGGTTCCGAGGGGGCCTGGAGGAAGGGAGCTTCCCCTGAGCACAGCCTGTGAAGCTGTCACATAAAGGTGGCTGTTGCCAATGAGGACAGGCTATGCTGTGTGCCAGGTCTCAGGGAAATGTGTCATTCACTTAAATGTTTGATTTGACCAAAGCGGAGTACGGCTCTCACTGTGAGAAGTTTGCTAAGTACCTCTAACCTCACCTCTTCCTTCTGAAGCAGAGCCTCTGCAGGATTTTCCACCATAAGTTCTGTCCCAGCCCACCCCCAATCTAAAAAGGCTGGTTACTGCCAAGGCATAGTGAGACATGCTTGTAATTCAGATACTCTTGACCCTGGAGCACAAGGATCAGGAGTTCAAAGCCAGCCTGGACTACCCTTTAGCACAAGAGGGAGGGGAGGGAGAGAAAAGGAGGACTTAATCACGTCAGGTAGGGATATTTTACTGAACCATCCCTCCCTATCCTTTAAATTGCTCTTAAATATCAGGCACAAAGACTGGGTACCTGACTTTCTTGCAGGTCCCTTGGATTCATCACGAATGCCCCAGCCCCAGGGAGACCCATCTCTGTCCACTTAGTTTCCATGCAGTCTCTAAACATGAGGAATTGGTGCAACGGGCTGAACTCCAAAGGAGAGGATAGTTCCTCCACAGGTCTTGGCATCTTAAAAAGGTAAAAATGCTCCCCCCCATCCCCCGTCCCTGACAATGCACATCTTAGAAGAAATGGAAAAGACAAAGTGGAGAAATCCTTAGTTGTGGCCCCACGCATATGCAGGAGAGGTTACTTTAAAGACATAGAAAGTAAACAAAGACCACAGTTCTCAGTTACGACTGGCACCCAGAGCCAAGCTTCCCAACTCAGCCTTCCTTCCTTTGCAGGAATACCTCAGCAAGTGGCCAATTACCTCTGACCCTTTCTCTCCCCTCACCCTTCTCTGAGACAGGGTCTCTCCATGTAGCACCGGCTGTCCTGGAACTCACTCTATAGACCAGGCTAACCTTGAACTCCCAGAGATCTGCTTGCTCCTCCTCAGCACTAAGATTAAGGGTGTGTACCACTATGTCCAGCATGACAATAATCTCGACAGCCTTCCTAAATCCATTTTCAAAACAGTGTTAACCTGGAACCCACAACTGCTGGTTCGGAGTAGAATCCCTCCCCTGTGTGGATCCTCACAGCAGCACACGTGGATTTGTTGTATGATGGGTAAAGATTGGTTTGTCTCGCGTCACACACAGCTACTGTAATGGCTGACAGGGATCAGTCCGGGCCCTCGTTACTTGGTTTTGATTCACTGTGGAAAAGCTAAGGCATGTCACTAGGCTTTCTCAGCAGACCCTCATCATTGCTGCTCAGGGCTGGAGCCAGCTGAAGCCCGCTCAGGGCCTCCCTTGTCAATACAGATTTAGAGTGGTCTCTAACTTATCCATGCTGTGCGTGGCAGGAGGCTACTGAGGCTTCCTGCTTAGTTCTAGCAAGAGACACAGGACGGACTACTGACAGGAAAGGAGTTGATAGTACAGGAGAGCGTGTTTATTAGCTCCTTTGGAACTGAGAAAAGCACCCATGGAGTTCTAGAAAAGAAAAGTGTCAACTGGACACTTCTGGAAGTCTCCAGAAACCTTAGTCCTGGGTAGCTCTGGTTCACTACCAGAGTGGCATCACTCCAACCCTTGCAGTCTAGACGTCCCTGAAGAGGAGTCGATGTCACAAAGGAGAAGTGTGAGCAAAAACATAATTATCAGCTACCACCTTCAGGGATGGAAAGGAGTGGGCTCCACATGAATGGTGTCTGTTTACCCAGAGGCTGGGTTCTTGTCAGAAGAACTTCAGATTGTTCAGGACGTGTCTCTTCTGTTGTCTGATCCTCTACCGGGTATGTAATTCCACCTCAGAGAGGATCAAGGGGACATGGTACACCAAGTTCCTCAATTATCCTATACTCCTCAGGGAACAAACACATAAGCTAAACTTCACCAGCAGGTGCTTTCACATTTACTAACCACAGAACCTGCCTGGCGCCCAGAGACAAAGACAGAGAGTATGACTGGGGCAGCCAATGGGCTGGTGCCAGCTGCAGGGCAAGCAGTTACTGACCTAGGGGTCAACGTGGGCAGAGGGTATCTCCACTATAACAATAAATATCTGGTTCTGCATCTCATCTGACTCCCGGAATCTGTGTCATCATTGCTTCCGAGCCTTCTTACCCCATATGGACCGTTGCAGGGGTTGGGGGGTGGGGGATAGGGCAACAGATTCTTTCATTATGTAATAAACTACTAGCCTCTGTAAAGTATATATACATACATACGTGTGTGTGTGTGTGTGTGTGTGTGTGTGTGTGTGTGTGTGTAGCACTGGAAAAGAGGGGAAATCACTCCCAACAGCAGGGCCTAGCTGTTTTATGCACAAGGTATCCAGGCACTGCTGTTGAACAAGCTTCCCATCTCTGTTACCAGCCTGGCCTGTCTTTCTACCTGCTTTCTAGTCCCTTGATCCCCAGACATGCAGAGGGCCTCTGATCTAAAGTCAAAACCTTAGAAAATGTGTTACATTTCCAACCTAGGGAGTCTGAGGGACAGGCTGCAGGAGCCTGAGGCTCAGACCACAGGTCAAGTTAGAAGAGAATCACTGCACGTCATGCTTAGATTTAGCAACTCTGGGGGTTGGGGATTTAGCTCAGTGGTAGAGCACTCAAGCGCAAGGTCCTGGGTTCGGTCCCCAGCTCCGAAAAAAAGAAAAGAAAAAAAAAAAAAAAAAGATTTAGCAACTCCGAATATTCAATCAGCTTTTAGTACATAGTTGGGGGCTATGGAATTACGTGTGGGGAGTACAGAGAAAGTAATTTATCTGAATTCATCCACCCAGAAAATTGGCCATCTCTGACTTTGAACAAAAAACAATTTTAAAGAACTTTATTTTACATATATGAGTATATATAGCTGTCTTCAGACACTCCAGAAGAGGGCATCTAATCCCATTACAGAAGATTGTGAGCCACCATGTGGTTACTGGGGATTGAGCTCAGGACCTCTGGAAGAGCAGTCAGAGCTTTTAACTGCTGAGCCATCTCTCCAGCCCTTGATCAAACGTTTTAACGGTTGTGCACATTAAAAAACAAAAACAAAAACAAAAACGATTTCCGGGCAGAGGCGGGTGGCAGGTGGATCTCAAGAGTTTGTGGCCAGTTTGGTCTGCATATCAAATTCCAGAGCAACCAGGGCTACATAATGGGGAGAGAGGCTGGCCTCAGAAACGTGCCCCAAGTTCCCACCTGACTCTATTCTCCCTTATGTCCTACTACTTCAGATCATCTTTACCTTGAATCAGGCCAGCGCCCCTCTCCAAATGATTCTAGGAGTGTTTGCATAACGATAAACCCAAAGATTAGTACCCACAAATTTGCTGAATACCTACTACACCTTGCGCACTGAGAGAAGTCCAGATGATACCACAACCAATAAAGAGCGCAGATTGAAGTAAGAGAGCCAAAGAGCTGAATTAGCTCCGAATGCCTGGGCGACATAACATCCCAGGATCACACTTGTGATGGGCACAGGAGAGGCCTCAGGTCGTTAAATGGTCAAGTGAGAAAGGGGAGGACACGGTGTCAACTCACATATAGCCTCAGGACTAGGGGAAACGCCATGGACACGGATCGGACGGCCAGACGCTGAACCATCCATCACACTCCTCAAGCAACCGCTTCCCACCCTCCTTTTCCTCTGCAGAAAATGAAGCATTAGTGAGCAGCGCAGAGACCGGAGGAGGCTGCAACAGAAGGCGGCTCCGTACGAGTCGCCACGCCCCTCGCGAGGAGGCGGGACATGTAAATCAGAGTTCGCGTGTACGCGCGCGGGAACGCCGGGAGAGCCAAGGTCGTGGGATTGTAGTGAAGCTGTGGGTGCTGGAGAGGGAGCAAGGGGTGAAGGATGCAGAGACGAACGGAAGGAGCAAGAGGCCGCGGCAGAAACAGGAAGTGAGGGTTGCGGGCGGTCACCACGAAGTAAATGTGTCTCGCGGACGCAGAGCTTGGCTGCGTGCTGGGCGTCAGGTATCGCTTCTCGGCCTTTTGGCTAAGATCAAGTGTAGTATCTGTTCTTATCAGTTTAATATCTGATACGTCCTCTATCCGAGGACAATATATTAAATGGATTTTTGGAGCTAGGAGTTGGAATAGGAGCTTGCTCCGTCCACTCCACGCATCGACCTGGTATTGCAGTACCTCCAGGAACGGTGCACCCCCTCTGGGGAATAATAGCTGTTTAAAAATGGAAGTTTCAGCTGCGTCTCCTAACTATCTGATGTTCTCACCCTTATGCTGTATAGCTTTCTTCTCTCTAGTAGGCTGTGTTTTAAGAAGCTTTTGTTGTTTAATTAAATTAAAGTTACCTTAAAAAGTTACTAGTGGCCTGTATTGGAACTGCAGTTACGTAGTTAACGTAGTTAAACACATTTTCTAGCCTATTTATATTTAGTGTTTGTGGAACTTAGAGGAGCTGTAAAATACCAATGTGAGGTTATTACATCCCTGGTCTGTTTGTTTTGCGTTTGATATTATCATTATGGTGTACAGATTCCAGCCTGGTACAGATTGCAGCTTGGTATATCGCAAAAGCACCTGCGGGTGTTGTACTTAAAACACACTTGGTTAAGGAACCTGCAGGTGATGTCAAAAACGAAATCTTTTCAAAAAACAGCTTATTGTGTATGTATATGCTTAATGTGTTTGTTAGCACATTAACAGAGTAGGTTCTTTACTGACTTTTCAGATGAGTTCTATACTGACTGTCAAGTCAAGGAAAGCTGTGCTTATTTATACCCGCCTTACCCTCTTAATTTCTAGGGCATTTCCCTCATGTCCTGTATAAACACACCTGGCTGGAGCATTTGTTAGTCTTTTTTTTTTTTTTTTTTTTTTTTTTTTCCCGGAGCTGGGGACCGAACCCAGGGCCTTGCGCTTCCTAGGCAAGCGCTCTGCCACTGAGCTAAATCCCCAACCCCTTTTTTTTTTTTTTTTAAGATTTATTTATTATGTATATGGCATTCTGCCTGCATATGTGCCTGTAGGCCTGAAGAGAGCACCAGCTTTCATTATAGATGATTGTGAGCCACCATGTGGTTGCTGGGAATTGAACTCAGGACCTCTGGAAGAGCAGTCAGTGCTCTCAACCTCTGAGCCATCTCTCCAGTCCCTGTTACAGTCTTAAAACTGTTTTTGACACTTGCCAAAGAATGTTAGGACTATCGAAGTGATTCAGAGCACTGGCTGTTCTCCCAGAGATCCCAGGTTCAATTCCCAGTACTCATTGGGGAGCTCACAATGTTCTGTAAGGAGAACAAGGGAACTGCCTCCGCGATAAACAAACATGCCTAAAACATGTGAACACACACACACGCACAACACAATAAATACAAGTTTAAGAAGAAAAACTCATTAAAAGTGGGATAGTGGTGTTTGCAATGGCAAGTGGAAAGCTAATACCAAAGCACCATTTCCAGGTACATAGTGACTGTGAGCTACAAAACAGGATGGGCAAAAACACACTTCCACCGACTGCAGGCCACATACATGCATGTATACAGGGTGGGCTGGAAAACAGTCCAGATCTGTGGTGATGCTAATATTTTTAAGTCATGTGGTACTCTTCTTGCATGCATTGTCCTGTTGGTCACATGTCCTGTAATTTCAGGTCCTCCATGCTTCCAAACAAGTATTCCCCCAACTACAAGAGCCCAGATTGCCATTAAGGCCCTCGTTACTGGTTGGAGACAAATATGGGTGCCCCAAGCCAATCACTCGGGAGGCAGAGGCAGTCAGATCCCTTGTGAGTTCAAGGCCAGTCTGGTCTACATATAGAGTTCCAGGCCAGCCTAGAATACACAGTGAGACCCTGTCCCCACTCCTCTTAAATAATCCTGGTTTTATACAACTGGTCATGGGCCCTAGAAAAATAAAAGGTTGGACTGTTTTCAATCTGGGCAGATAGTTCTGAACTACCCATATTTTCTTTCAATATACAGAGGACACCTTCTCCACCTCTCAACCAACAAGCCTGAGCCTGACCCTTGTTGGCCAACAACAGGAGTAAGGGGCTGTGCAGACAAAGGAATCTGGCTTCTTAGTGGGTTCGAGTGTCGTGTACATCCACTTAGTGTTCAAGGGAAGATGAAGTGAGGACAGGAAAAGAAGTGAGTCCTCGCCCTGGGAAGATAAAAAGCAACCCAAATCTCTCACACTCTTTCTACACCATGTTTAACTACAAGATTATATATATATCAGGTCCAACTATGCTATCAAAGCCAAATCAACTCCTGTGACTGCTTTGCACAGGTGAGATGAAGTTGTGGTAGCAAATGTCAACTTGGTAGGATGTAGGATCACAGCAACCACGAATGCTTTGTTATGGGAATTCAAGACTACCAGGGAAAGAGCTCCCCTCCCCAACAAAATGTCTTTCAATTTAAAAGATTTTTTAAAACAACTGTATTTTCAGCAGTGCTGAGTTGCTGCAAAAAGGGCAGAGGAGACTGAAGTTTCTAAAGGCAAAACTCAATTTGGGGGTGGGGGGTCTGCTGCCTGAGGCATTATCATGGGGTTTTTTTGTAGGTTTGTTCTTCTCTTGTTTGTTTTTCTAGACAAGCAATGGTTAAGTAGAAACAGCATAGGCACCCAGGCCAACATTTTTGCATAGCAATTACACAATAAGGGGAGGAGGGTCTGAGATCAGCATTCTCTAGATTGCGGTCACTAGATGAGTCAAGGCTGACAGGCCTGGCTTTAGGGTTGTGGTCTAGACATCCGGGGCTAACAATCCTTAGGCTAAAAATAAGGTCCTACTGATTCCCAGGTTTTTCCCCTTGTTTACACAGTAGTTTTAAACTCCTTTTGCAGGGGAGTTAGCTTTTAACTATTACAGCTCAGCTTGCTTTCTCCTTTCTAGTTAGTACAGAACTCCAGCACATACAATAGCAACACTCATATTTAGGATGAGTCTTTCCACTTTAATTGACCTACATAAATACCTCCATAAGCAGCTGTGGCGTGACAGACTTTTCCTGGGAGATGTAATTTGTACTCATTCCAGAAAGGGGGCCCATGACAGACCAAAGTCACAAGTGCACCAATATCCAATTTAGTGAACCAATGAGTTTTTTGGTTTTTTTTTTTTTTCTTTTTTTTTGGAGCTGGGGACCGAACCCAGGGCCTTGCGCTTGCTAGGCAAGTGCTCTACCGCTGAGCTAAATCCCCAACCCCTGTTTTTTGTTTTTTTAAAATCGGGGTTACTGACAGGAGCATGGAGGAGGGGTTAGCTTGCAAGGGTCACCAATAACTTTAAAGCAGCCGTGTCGTCAGAAGAGATCTCTCTACCCTATATGCAGAGCTACATAGTCTTCTGGACAGACCTGCGTTTGGCTGGTCAGTTTCCACCCTCAGCCAACTGTCCAGGTCTTCAGTGTACAGATTCTCAAGACTGTTACAAGGTTTCCATTTCTGAGGCATGTGACCTTTCGTTCAGCTCCTGAGGCTAGTGAGTCCCCCACCCCCAGCCCTCACTCCCACCCCCACTTCTTTCCTACAAGTAATGTTTCCGTTTGGAGTCAATGTTGCGACTACAGAACTACCCAGCAGTTTCAGCCTGCTGTAGTATAAACAGCCCTGAAGGATGGTGACACAAAGGGGTAATTGGTCAAAGAGACAAAGGTGATCATCTGCAAAGAGTTAAGTGGAAAGGGGGTGCCATTCATCAGAAGTCTAGGAAGAATGATATTGTAACTCTTAATTCTCCCCAGGGGCTGGGTTATTTTACTTTTTATGCTAGTCAGCTTTAATCTTTCTAACAACTGTATAGAAGGGTAATGGAAGAAAAGGGAAGTCATTGACAGACAGCAGGATCCACCTCTTTCTTGAACAATATCTGCTCAATGTCAGATTCAAGTTTCCAATCTCTTTGACACCAACATGACTTGCCACGTCCTTCCCAGCTTCCAACTATCCTCAGCTTCCCTACATCCCTGGATACCTTAAAAATTCGTCGGGCTGGAGAGATGGCTCAGTAGTTAAGAGCACTATGTGCTCTTCCAGAGGTCCTGAGTTCAATTTCCAGCAACCACACCGTGACTCATCTGTAATGAGATCGGATGCCCCCTTCTGGTGTGTCTGAAGACAGTGGCAGTGTATTCACATATATAAAATAAATCTTTAAAAAAGAAAAAGAAGGGGTTGGGGATTTAGCTCAGTGGTAGAGCGCTTGCCTAGCAAGCCCAAGGCCCTGGATTCGGTCCCCAGCTCCGAAAAAAAGAAAAAAAGAAAAAAAAAAAGAAGTCAATGATTATACCGTAGAGAATTAGTTACATCCCCAAGTGTGGGGTTGGGGTGGCAGATTGCTGCAGTATCTGAGGGCCAGAGACAGGGCTAAGCCTAGGGAGGTAAGGACAGAGGGCACTCGCAGAACTGGCCAAAGGCTTGGGAAACCACTGCTCTATTGAATGACCATGACATGCCAAGCTCAAGACAAGCAATTTGCATCTGTCCCCATTTTTACTATAACTGCAGTCAAGAAGACCCCAGGGATGTCAACGTCTCTTCGGTAAAGGTGCTTGCCACCAAGCCTGACAACTTGTTCAAAAGTGTAGAAGAAACTGAAACTGGGTTTTCAGTAGGGTTGAGTAAGGACCCGAATCAGAAGAGTAGAATATCATGGGAAATCACAAAGATCCAATTTTTATATACCAGTTTGCTTTTGTTTGTTTTGTTTTGTTTTGAATAAAGAAAACACAACTTTCCTCTAGAAATTAGTATGTGTGTGGAGAGGCCCGTCCGTGAAAGGGCAGAGGAAACTACCTAAGAAGAGCATTTTCTCACCTTCCATGTGCCAGGTCCCAGGGCCAACTGGAGGACATAAAGCAAGCGGTGCTGCTGCTCCCTTAAGGACTGTCACGGCCCAGAAGAAAATGTGGGTGAAGGGTTAGGTGTCTAATGTCCCATTGCCGTCTCCTGAAGTCCCGTAGCTGAGCCATTCCAAGTTTGAGAGTGCGGATAGAAATAACTCCCTGGTCATTCTCTTTTTGTGAGTCAAATCATATTAAAGTAAATTATTTGAGCAGAAAATATTTAATATTTATTTTTATATGAATGTGTTTGTGTCGGCCACATGCTATGAGCTGCAGAAACCAGCAGAGGGCACCAGATCCCCGGAGTTCCAGGCTGTGAGCTGCCCTTTATGAATCAAGGAGTCTGAAAGAACAGCGAGTGCTCTTAACATCATCTCCTCAGTCCCTCTCTTTACTTTATTATTGTGTGTGTTTGTATGTGATGGAGGGAGTACACATGTGCCAATGCACACATGTGGAGGTCAGAGGAGTGTGGAGTTGTGTGTCCGTTCACCGTTAATGGGGACTCCGTGGATGGAACTCAGGCATTGAATTGGTACAAGTGCCAGCATGCACTGCGCATGCTCACCAACCCAGAAATCCACTCTGAGCATATTGCCCATGCTGGGGTCTAATAGTAGGTCCAGGAAGCATTGTAACAGAAAGCTGTAGGGTGGGAAGGCAACAAAGAATCTCGCTGTAGCCACACTGTGGGATCTGCAGGAAGTCCACGTGGGAGCTGAGGTCTACCTCCCATTTGCACAGGAGCCAGGAGCCCAGGAAGGCCCTCGTGGAAGAGTGGACTTGACTGGTCAGTAGGTCAGGTCCACTACTCCAGAGGCAGAGAAGCAGGTCTCTAAGTTCAAGGACAACCTGGTCTACAGATTGAGTTCCAGGATAGCCAGTTCCAGTTCCTTTGTCCTCAGAAGACCTCCCGTTCCACTCGTCACCACAGCAAATGCCTACACAGTCATGACCATTGACAAAAAATGACGGTGAACTGTGCCAAGACAATTTTTATTGCCTTTCCTGAAATCTGGAGCCCATTTTGAGGTCTGGCCCGTTTCATTGTGTCAGGACATGGGAGCCAGGAAAGACCTCTAAGTTTGGCAAGCATAGGTCCTTGGCCATTGAGGGAGTAATGGCCCGGGATACATTAATGGAGAAGCCAGGTTCAGGGGTTCAGGGAGCAGTATGGAAACCTAGGTTGGGACTCTTGTATCAAAATTCACGGGGTTGGGGATTTAGCTCAGTGGTAGAGCGCTTGCCTAGCAAACGCAAGGCCCTGGGTTCGGTCCCCAGCTCCGAAAAAAAGAAAAAGAAAAAAAAAAATTCACAAGCCTTGGAAGAAAACAGTGACTGACCGACTAGACTTTGTGTGAAAGAAATGCCAGGGATGTGACTTACTAGGGTATCACTTCCCTAGCATGCAAAGCTACAGGTTCAATCCCAGCCCCCACCCTTACCCCTTGCACTGGAAAATAAAACTAATTTTTTTTTACTGTGAAAAAGAATGACTTTATATTTATATTCATAGGTAATAAGACTGTTAAAACTGGAACCCATGCTTGCACCTGCACAAGCTGAGAAACCCCATCTGCCCTCCTCCCAATTCTGCCCATACAGAGAAAACATCTTTACCTCTCCAAGAAAACTCCAGGCTAACACATAATCACTCTTTGAGTTTCCACCCAGGGCCTCAGTTTTTGACCATGTATGGACACAATCCCACCTCATTACCTAAACTCTGTAACACCCTCTTGCTTTAGCTGAGATGTGTGACTTCTCTGTTCTCCACCTGGGAGCTGCTTCCTAATAAACCCACCCTCATCTACTTATAATCTGGCCTATATCTGCACCGCTGAGGGAGAGAAGAAGCCCATCAAAGACAAAACTACCACATTAGGAAAAAAAAATCTGCGGTTGAAGCAATGGTTTATTGTTTAAGAAGACTTATTGCTCTTGCAAAGGACCTGGGTTTTCTTCCCAGGATTCATATCTATCCGATGACCCTCTGGCTTCCCAAGGGCACCTGCACACACAGGTTACATATAAACTCATGCAAGTGCACAAATACACAAATACAGAAATAAATCTTTTTAAAATTTTATTTAACATATATGACTGCTCTTCATGCAGATACCCCAGTAAGTCACATCCCTGGCATTTCTTTCACACAAAGTCTAGTCGGTCAGTCACTGTTTTCTTCCAAGGCTTGTGAATTTTGATACAAGAGTCCCAACCTAGGTTTCCATACTGCTCCCTGAACCCCTGAACCTGGCTTCTCCATTAATGTATCCCGGGCACCAGATCCCATTACACCTCCACTGCCCAAGTGGTAGGATCACAGGACTGTAATATCAAATTCCACTCCACCTTCTTCTTGGGACTGTAAAGGTCTCATGCAGCAGTTCTCAACCGGTGGGTCTGGACCCCTTCAGAAGTCGAATGTCCCTTTTACAGGGGTTGCCTAAGGCCATCGGAAAACAGATATTTACATTACGATTTGTAATAGTAGGAAAATTACAGCTATGCAGTAGCAGAGAAATAATGTTATGCTGGGGGTCAGCACAACATGAGGAACTGCGTTAAAAAGGTTGTACACAGCATTAGGAAGGTGACAACCACTGCTTTAGAGGGAATCACACCTTCCAGAGTTTCTGTTGTTGGACTTGTATTCCCTGGATCTGGTCTTTGATGTTGGCTCAAAAATATACCACCCTTTTGTTTTGTTATTAACTTTTTAGGACACTCACAAACAGCACAATTCAACTAAAATGAAGGATGAGGAAGGCCAAGGTTAACTGTGAAAGAAATATCCCTTCCTCTCCCAGGACCTTGACCTGGAAGGAAATCTTCCAGGCCTCAGCAATAGTCTCTCATGCTATGCCACCAAATACCACATCTTTCTTCCTGCCCATCCGGTCTCCCAAATGCCTCTCTGGTCAGTGCTCACACATCACCACATACCCATGGTCCAGTCCCCCAAGAAAGGATTACTGCCACATACAATACCCAGAGCACAGAGCAAGGGCTGGCACACCCAGCGAAGCCCTAATGACATTTCAATCAGTGAGGTCAGGCCACGGTGGTGCAGAGTATTAGAGGGAAAAGTTATGAATCCTTCCTTTCTATAAATACCTGGGGGATAGAAAGCAGAGTGCTGGGAGCGAGCGGTGGTACGTGTCTTTCACCCCAGCACTTGTACTGTGGCCTTTGAGTACACTGGGAAGACCAACGATTTAGACATCCCAAATGTAGATGAAATGAATTGATTCTTACAGCTAGCAGAAAGATGGCAGCCTTAGAGTCAAACAACATGGCATGCAGAAGCGGGGCAGGGGTGGAGTGGGGGTGTTTTAAAGTTTTAAAGTCAGGTATTAAAGTCAGGTATCAGAAAGGTGTGTTACACCTGCCCGTGAATCCATAGCTGGGCAGGAAAATTGTTTTGCCTCCTTCAGTTGTCTCTTTCCCACTACAGAGTAAGAAGACCATCGCATCCCGTCCCCATAGCGATAAGCAGGCTGTACATCGGCAAAGACAACTGTTAACACCTACAGCCATCATTCTCATATCACCAGAGTGCCGCTAGGATCTCCAGCACTCCTGAGCAAAAAGTCCACGGCTCTTATGGGATGCCTGGCTCAATATTGTCTCTTTAGTCATCACAGGGGAACTGGTAAGTTTTTACTCAGGTCTGTGACCAAGCCAGCTCAGTCAGTCAACAGGTTCTCCAGAGCAGGAGTGAGGATTAAAACAAGAAAAAGACAATGACACAACATTGTAGCATGACCCCAGCCAGTTCTGAGGCTGAGGCAGGTTTATTTTTTTCTAGTCTACTTTTATACCATTTCTTTTTTTTTTTTTTTTTTTTTTTTCCGGAGCTGGGGACCGAACCCAGGGCCTTTCCCTTCCTAGGCAAGCCCTCTCCCCCTGAGCTAAATCCCCAACCCCATTTTACCTGGTTCCTTTTTTTTTTTTTTTTTTTTTTTCTTTTATACCATTTCAACTACATGCAAGTAATAAGGTCAGTTCTAGGTTAAGGAACAAGCAAAACAATAAACACAAATAGTCAAGGAACAAGCAAGGCAATAAACAAAGTCCCATGACCACTGCTTCTAGAGGCTGATCAAGATGACCAAGGTACCTGAGCCTGCTTCCTGTCCTAGCCCAAAGTCACACTCTTGCCTGAAGTCTACTTCTTTGTTCTAGCCTAAAATCAGATTCCTCTCTGAACTTACTTTCCTGTCCAGGCCCAATGTCAATTGCTTGAACTTGCTTCTTTGTTCTAACCTAAAACCAGATCCCTGCCTGAGCTTACTTCCTTGTCCTAGCCAAACCTCAAATTCCTGCCAAGCAGTCCTTAAAGTTCTCCACAGGTCTGCCCACCCTGGCTAGGATAGAGCCCTCCATTGCTGGGCAAGCAAAAACACAGTGCTATGGGTTAGCCTACCCAGCATATCCCCACACTTGGGGATGGCTCTTTGGAAGCTTGGAGCCAGCCTGGTCTACAGGGTGCATTCCAGGACAGCCAGAGCTACACAGAGGAACCCCGTAAAGGAAAAGATGTGGTGTGGGGATTATAGGGCACTTGGGAAGAACATATAGGTTCTTCCTGGAGTTCACTTGAAATTTTTTGAACGTTGAGAGTCAAACATAATCAACAAAAACATTTCCAGTGAAATGCCCATATGGAGACACTATTTCTATGATAGGGTTTTTTTTTTTTAAAAGATTTTATTTATTTTATGTGTATAAGTGCTCTGTTTTCATGCACGTCAGAAGAGAGAATCAGATTCCATTACAGATGAATTTCAGTCACCATGTGGTTACTGGGAATTGAACTCAGGACCTCCAGAAGGATAGGCAGTGCTCTTAACCATTGAGCTAGCTCTCCAGCCCCATTAGTAGCTATTTTATAACTATTTGTTGCAGTTTTCCTCTTAACCCAGGTGACTCTCAAATAATTGCGACTGGATTATTATATTTATTTAACAAGCTATAAGGGCACAACAACTGAGCCGTATTACTCTATTTTAATCCTCTATGCTAATCTGGCTATCCTCCAGCCAAAATCTCAGAGATACTTTCATTTTAGTACCTATCTGGTTGTCTGGGCTCAAGGTATTTTCTCAAAAGGTCTCCTGGACTCTCCCCTTAGCTAAATCCCCACTTCCCCTTCTCTCCCCTGGCTGGATGTGATGTTCTTTTCTTTCCCCTATTAGTCATTGGCTGATCAGCTAGCTTTATTCCCCAATCAGGGAATAATTGGGGAGCAATGTTTATACATTATGCCTACATTCATATATATATCAAAAACAAAACATCTAAGTAACAATGAATCTTCCTCTTTCCCAGTCAGTAGTAAATATCTCTTCCCTTTCCTCTCCCCCCTCCCTCACTTCCCTCCTCCCTGCCCCCCTCACAAGCTCACAGTGAAAGGCATATCTTAACTGATATTTCGGGGTTGGGGATTTAGCTCAGTGGTAGAGCGCTTGCCTAGCAAGCACAAGGCCCTGGGTTGGTCCCCAGCTCTGAAAAAAAAAAAACAAAAAAAAAAACCCAAAACAACAACAACAAAAAACTGATATTGCACCTTCTGTGACCCTTGCCTTCATGTTATAGATGTTCATGGTCATCTTATCCAACCCACCCCAGGAACCGCTCTGAAGGTAGGCCTGGGGAGATTCTTATGAAATTTTCAAACAGTATACAGTCAGGAAACATAAAAAAATCATTCACATGGCTACTGCTAAGATATGTGGGAGACTATCTTGAGAGGTCTACATCCACACTGGAGTGTGCACTGTTCTCCCGAGAGCTATTAACGCCTATGTTTAAATCTGTTTAAAATGTTAATAAATTTTAACTCTGCTTCATCCTATTTGTTCAGACATCCTAATATGTAATGAGCCGATAACGTGTTTTTAAAGATGAATTTCATATGTATGGCTATTTTGGCTGCACGTGTGCCACGTGTGAGCCTGTCGTCCACAGATGCCAGAATTCGGTTTTGAATCCCCTGCAACAGACAGTTGTGAAGTATCATGTAAATAATAGTTACTGAATCTGGATCCTGCAAGAGCATACAAGTGCTCCTAACCACTCAGCCATTTTTTTTCCAGCATCCTGGGTTTGTGACTATCTGAGGATCGTGAATATACAGCATTTTCCCGGAGCCTGCCCCACTTCTTCTAGCAAGACTAGGTAAAATACCAGGGACCATATCTAAATTGGGCAGGCGCAGGAGCCGCGGGAGGCGGAGACACCCAGCGGTTCCGTCGCTAAGTGACCAGGTGAGGGAGGGGAGAGAACGGAGTCAGTCTCGAAGTTGGGGGCGGGGAGGGGTGACGACGCGCAGCCGCAGTGCCCGGTGGGATTGAACCCCTCCGAGTCCGCCGGATTCTATATCCCCGCGCTGCCCTCTCGACTCGGAAGTTGCCCTTCCGCGGACCGGAGAAGCTCGTCTGCCAGCTCACTCAAACGCAAACTAGGAACAGTAGGTGTACCCCTTTCTGCCACCATCCGCCACCGCGTCTCCTCTAGAGCATTGCCCACCACAATGCCACAGCCTTCCTCTTTGGAGACCAAAGTAAAAGTGTTCCCAAAACTTCTGAACGCGGCTCAGAGGCAGCAGACAGCGGTGTCGCCACGCCCCTCGCGAGGGGGCGGGACATGTAAATCAGAGTCCGCGTGCGCGCGCGGGAACGCCGGGAGAGCCGCGATCGTGGGAATTGTAGTGAAGCTGTGGGTACTGGAGAGGGAGTGAGGGGTGAAGGATGCGGAGGCGAACGGAAGGAGGAGGGGGCCGTGAGAAAGGCAGGAAGTGAGGGTTTTTCGGGCGGTCACCACGAAGTAAATGTGTCTCGCGGACGCAGAGCTTGGCTGCGTGCTGGCTGCCAGGTATCGCTTCTCGGCCTTTTGGCTAAGATCAAGTGTAGTATCTGTTCTTATCAGTTTAATATCTGATACGTCCTCTATCCGAGGACAATATATTAAATGGATTTTTGGAGCTAGGAGTTGGAATAGGAGCTTGCTCCGTCCACTCCACGCATCGACCTGGTATTGCAGTATCTCCAGGAACGGTGCACCCCTCTGGGGAATAATAACTGTTTAAAGTTAGAAGTAGCTTCTTTATTCTTTAGTATCTCAGCTTACCTGATGGCTTTGTCTTTATGCTGTATACCCTTAACAGTGGTTATAGAGAAGGTGTTTGAGAGTAAGTGCTGTAAACTAGGGTGTATTTTAGTTGCCTATTTTTTAATTTTCTTTCTTTTTATGTTCAGCGTTTTTACTCTCCTTACTTGGTATTTAAGGCTAATCAGTAGCTATGAGGTTAAGTGGGAAGGAGCCTAAAGCCATTTTCATCTTTAATACTCTTTTTAAAACGGGGATGGAGTTGTGGATGGTGTTGTCTTTTTCTGTGATTCGTGTGTTGTAGTAAAACTTAAGTAGCTCATATTGAGCCTGTAGTAAAACTTAGTAGATCATCTTGGACCGTGGTTGGTCAGAGAAGTAATGCCTAACCTATACTTTTGTTCCTTGTTCGTCCTCTTTTCTGTTAGAGCTTCTTCTCTGGTTTTGGATATTTACATGAGTAAAATTAAGCATTAGAGGGGCACTTCATTAAAAAAAAATACTCACTATTCATTTATCTGAGATTAATAATGAGAATTGAGGGAGGAAGCCAGTGTCATTAAAAATTACATTTTTTTTTCTTTTTCTTTTTTTTTTTTTTTTCAGAGCTGGGGACTGAACCCAGGGCCTTGCGCTTGCTAGGCAAGCGCCCTACCACTGAGCTAAATCCCCAACCCCTAAAAATAACATTTTTAAATGCCCCCCAACCCTGCGTGCGTGCGTGCGTGCGTGCGTGCGTGCGTGCGTGCGTGCGTGTGTGTGTGTTCGCGCGCGCACATGCCTGTTTCTTTGTTAATCATCTTTTAGGTAAGAAGCAGGGTGGAAACTAGGGAACTAAGAGGAAACATGGCTATGGGCAGGGCAGGATACGTACCCCTAATGATAAGATATTTCCTAGTGTTCATATTGAAATAGATATTATAAATTAGGACCAGATTGCATTAGAGATGCAATCTTGAAGAACTCCCTAGGCGAGCAAATACGTGCAGTACATGCAAGAAGGAAACCAAGGTCATCTAGACGTTAGGGTCCTTTAGTCTGTGGGTCTTTAGTCTTTTATTTCCAGGTTCTTCTTGTTTTCAGACAAGTCTTTCCTCCCTCAGCTGTAAAGCCCAGATTGTCTGAAAGTGTGCCATGGCCCTGGTGGCTGGTTGATTCTGGCCAGGGAGTAAGTGTAGTGGTGCACACCTGCGATCCAATCTGCTTCCTCCCTGGGCTGAGTTCGTGCCACTTTCCTGCCTTCAGTAGCTCTCTGTCTTGCACATCTTTTCTTCTAGTTAACTCAGAGAACAGCTCCTTCACAGCCACCTAGCACCCAGACCTGGACCTTAACCTTGTTGGTGCACAACAAAAGTAACAGTCTTGTGCCGATGAAGGGAGTCAGGCTTTATAGGAGATTTCAAGTCTTATGCATATCCACACAAGTGCTCAAGAGAAGAGGAAGACAGGAGACGGGAGAGGGTGAGATTTTGGACTAAGCAGGAGAGTGGTGATTCCCTAAGGAAAATCATCTGTAAGTACAAGATGCATGGCCCTGGGAAGGCAAAACGTAGCCCAGATCTCCCACAGTTTTCCTACACCATGTTTAACTGCACTGCTCATCCAAAAATGCTCTATATAAACTCTCCTGTCACAGATAAATCAGCCCCCACAGCTCCCTGGGCACCAGTTAGTGAGTGAGTGTGTGTGTGTGTGTGTGTGTGTGTGTGTGTGTGTGTGTGTGTTCAAGGAGGTGCTGCCATCTGACAGAGAGAACTGACCCCTACAAGGAATTGCAACTGTGTGATCCTGTTAGGGCCCTGAATCTGTAGGAACTCTACAAGATGTGCTGGGAACAACGTTGTGCGTATACTTCCAACAGATCCTTACCCAGACAACTGTGGCCTCCTGAAGTAGTCGTTTACAAATGTTTATGATCACATTATTGATGACCAGCCTGTCACCATCTTAGACTGGAAAGTCGTATTACAGTACAGATAAACTAGCTTCATTTCCGTTTAACATTAAATTTGTTTCTCAGGGATTGGGCTGGGCCCCACCTGCAACCTTAATTACAAATGGTTCTGTTCCGCCTGCTCCAGGAAATGGCAATCATGCCCTTGTTTCAAAAGGATATCATGGGGGGCTGGAGAGTTGGCTCAGTGGTTAAGAGCACTGTCTGCTCTTCCTGAGGTCCTGAGTTCAACTCCCAGCAACCACATGGTGGCTCACAACCACCTATAATCAGGTCTGGTGCCCTCTTCTGGCCTGTAGTTGCATACATGCAGGCAGAAAGCTGTATGATGTATACATAATAAATAAATAAATATTAAAAAAAAATCCCTTACGGGAATTACAACTTAAAAAAAAAAAGAAAAAAAGGATATCATGGGGGCTGGACAGGTGGTTCAGTGGTTAAGAGGGCTGACTGCTTTTCCAGAGGTCCTGAGTTCAATTTGCAGTAACCACATGGTGGCTCTACCATCTGTAATGGGATCCAATGCCCTCTACTGGTGTGTCTGAAGACAGTGACAGTGTACTCACATAAATAAAATCTTCAAGAATATATTTTTAAAAAGGTTGGGCTGCAGAGATGGCTCAGTGGTTAAGAGCCTAGGCTGCTCTTCCGGAGGTCCTGACTTCAGTTCCCAGGAACCACATGGTGGCTCATAATCATATGTAATGGGATCTGATGCCCTCTTTTGGCACACAGGTATATTGTAGATAGAATACTCATACATAAAATAAATAAAAATCTTTTTTTAATAGAGGTTATGACGACCACCTGTTGTTATGACCACCTTGCGACACCTTTGTTTCCTAAGATATTGTTATGACCAACTAACGCTTTTGTTCTGCTACTGTAATCCCACCTATTTGCCTTCCATTTTTCCCATTTGGAAACCCCTTATCCCTGAGCTATAAAACCTTATATTTGGAGGAGAGGGCTGAGAAGCCATGGCAGGTGATGTTAAGATTCTGCTCTGTGTATTTACAGGTTGTTATTAATGTTCCTAGGGATGGATGGTACTGGGCTTTGTATGTCTAAGTGGGCAATTATATCTTATCAGTTGGATCTAAGATTATTGTGTTGTGTGTTCTTTTATGTGAGGGTTTGAGTGTAGGAAAGCATGTGGCTGGGATGTGTTTCCACGAAGATATCTAGCAGATATCTTGGGGCACTGAGGTGCTAGACCTAAGCGAGGTAAAAGAACAATACCCTCTTTTATTTTTATATTTTTACAACAACAGATGGCGAACCAAGGTGATGGGCAAGAATCCACTAGTAATCCTAAGAGTTGAGAGAAAGTTTTTTTTCCAAGTAATTAGGAGGCTGGCGCCATGTTAAGTCATGTGATATCTTAAACAAAGAAATTCAAAGGAATTCAAACAAAGAAACGGGGAAGCCACCTGGGCTGGCAGGGTGTAGGTCCCCTGCTGTGTGATAAGTAATGGCAGCTCAGAGTTAGAGATTAAAAGCTGCTTTTTAAAGAAAGTTGCTTAGAAAGTCTTTCAGGATACTCATATTCTTTTTAACGTGGGCTTCACGGGAATTTTGGGTTGAAATCCTAGTTAGACAAGCTACTTTTTTTTTTTTTTTTTTTTTTCCGGAGCTGGGGACTGAACCAGGGCCTTGCGCTCCTAGGCAAGCGCTCTACCACTGAGCTAAATCCCCAACCCCTGACAAGCTACTTCTTAATTACGGGTATTATTAAAAGGTGATTGAGTTTGTTTCTGAGAAAGAAGAGAGTAAAGAGATTACCCGAATCATGTGGTGATTTTCGTCTATGGTTCGGAACTTAGAGAGGGAAAAATTAGTCACTACTTCCAAGTAGAGAGTTGTGATGAAATGTCTGTAACACCAGGGAGAGTGAATGCAGGCATATATTATAGAAGTTATTAAGGTTAAATAAAAATCTGTGACTCCGGGTAGAGAGCTTAACAGATTGAGATATTTTGGGCTAAAGTCCTGGTTTGATATGTTGCTTATTGATATTGGAATTGATAGAAAGTATTTGATTTGTCTTATGAATTACCCTGCTAAAGGCCATATGGCTCGTTGATGGTTTGTGGTTACTTTTGATATTTACCACAACAGGAAGCTCGAAGTTTCTTAACGTGGGCTCCACGGGAATTTTGGGTTAATTTCCTGATAAGCATATCACGTTCATCGTTTAGCTTGCTTCCTTTTTTAAAAAAGTGTTTAATCTTCATAATGGGTGTGACTTTGAGTTTTATGGTTATATTATTACTCTGGGAGAGAGTGCAAGATACAAGCTTTTCTGGTTTCAGACTAAGGAACACAGTATTTTGGGAGAAAGATTTTGTCTTTGTGTTTTTAAAAAGTGTGATTAGGCTCTGTAAACCTCACAGAGTCATACTGATCAGATTTGATAGAGGTAGACCGCCTGAAAAATTTATTCAGGAGAATCAAACAAAAAGACATCTCGATTCTAAACTTTGGTCTTGAGAGTTGTATTTTACAGAGTGTGCCTACTCGGATTCCTGGTCTCAAGGACTTTCAGCTGGGTCCAGTCAGGACACATCAGCTACAACATTTGCTTCATTCTTCCTACCCCCTACCCCCAAGGATAGCTCAACGCCCATGTACAGCTTGAAGGAGTTATGGAAGAGTCGTCGCCCTAATTCCCTGGACTTTGGAGGGGCTGAAAGTGGTTATTCTAAAGTTGTTTTTAGGAGGAATTTAAAATTGGTTGTAATTTAACAGGGAGGAATTAGCTAGATTGAATTGTACAGTCATAATCTCATTTGGTAATTAAGCTAAAATCATATCTTTGCTTTGGTATACAATTTATTTGTCAAAAAAGTTTAAAAGTACAAGGTTTAGAGCCAGTCCTTCTATTGTTGTCATTACAAACTTCTGAGTTGATTACACCTGCGAGTTAAGGTTCAAATAGCAAAGTCATAGCTCTGAGTTTGTGAGAATACTTTCAAGATAAAATTTTGGATATGGAGACAACAGTTCAGATTACCTTATATAGATAGATGGTTTTCAAAAATGTCAGATATCCATAAAATTTGAGATTTAAAGTTATTTAATTTTGTTGAGACATATCTGCTCCTAACAGTTCCCCTTTGGCGGATTTAATGAAGAATTTGAACATCTCTACCTCCAGGTGAGGCAATACTTTGTGGCTAGGCAGCCACTGGACAAAACTGCCTGTTTCATCTGCAGACTAATGAAAGGAAAATTATACAGATTTAAGGTTTAAAAATATGAAGTTAAAAGAAAATTCAGACTCAGGACTAAACACTGTGAAAAGCAAGTCCAGGCAGCCCCGCCCTGCCGCTAGGACTAACAGACCATAAAGATAAAGAAAAGCAATGCAGGAACCAGCCCGAGTTATCAGGACTAACCCAAACCATCTGGCAGGAGGCACCTCCCCAGCTTACTCAGAGTCACACCTTAACCAGATGTCCTTCAAACCCTGATATGCCCCTAGCTCCTAAAATCCTGCACGCCCAGTCAATACGCTCTCCTGCTGTGCTGTAATCTCACTGCCATGTTTAAATGAGCCAATCACCTATAGCCACGCCAGAAATTAGCCAATTGTGTGTAACCTCGCCAAACCCCCTAACCTCCCCTATATAAACCCCCGAGTTTGGAAGCTCGGGGTTGGGGGTTGGGGATTTGGCTCAGTGGTAGAGCGCTTGCCTAGCAACCGCAAGGCCCTGGGTTCGGTCCCCAGCTCCGGAAAAAAAAAAAAAAAAAAAATGGAAGCTCGGGGTCGATTCCTCTGTCTCCTGTGTGAGATACGAGTCGACCCGGGATCCCTGAGTCGACCCGGGATCTCGTTAATAAAAGCTACCTCTTGCTGTTACATCAAGACGGCTACTCGTGATTCCTGGGGGCACCCCACCCCGCGATCGGAGCGAGAGACACGTCCCCCGTTTAGGGGTTTGCTCTTTCACTAATACTGTCCAGAAAAGGACAAATCATGCAGAATCCTTGACTGATAAACTCTGCCAAGACAGGGTGATCAGCCCTTCAAAATCTGCATTTCAAGAGTCTGTCAGTTGATTTTGGGCCAGAAGGCTGAAGACTTGAGCTCACATGTTGCTAACAGGGAACTGTGCTAGAGGAGATTTGTCTCTACAACCTCTCAGTTCTAGAAGCCGTGTTAGGCTTCCTATGTTCTAGAAGCCGTGTTAGGCTTCCTATGTGTATAGAGATTTGGTCTTTCCCAGATTTCTGACGGGGTTGAAGACTGATTATAGTCTCATAGCCTATCAGGCTGTATAACTCTGAATATACATTTTATTGGATAGTTATCAGATAGTATACAAGCTAGCCAAGATATAATATAGATTTTAAGCCTTTCTTAAGCTGGAATGGATAACTAAATGTTCTGTTTAATTGATATAGTGATGGACTGGATGTTGAGTATATCATATGCTTTATAAATTGTAGAATGGTAATAATTGTACTCAATTTATATATAAGTGAAAAGGCTTTTTTAAAAAGATTTTATTTATTTTATGTATATGAGTACACTGTAGCTGTGAAAAGGCTTTTTAACTGGACAAAAAGGGGGAAATGTTGTGGTTTGCCCTGGAGTTATCTGTATTTTGATGCTAATTCCACTGCCCCAAGGACAGCTGCCTAGTCACTACTCAGAACTCTGGTGACTTCACCAGAACCACCTCCCCATTGAATTTGTAAAGTACAGGTGAGAGGCCGGTACAGGATAGAAGGAGGCCTGTCATTGGAGGAGAAGGAAGGATGGGCGGGAGAGAAGTTTGAAGGAGGAGGAGGAGACAGGAGGAGAAAGGAGAGACAGGAGGAGAGGGGTGAGAAGCCATGGCAGGTGACGTTAAGATTCTGCTCTGTGTATTTACAGGTTGTTATCAATGTTCCTAAGGGATGGATGGTACCGGGCTTTGTATGTTTAGGTGGGCAATTATATCTTATCAATTGGATCTAAAAAAAAGAAAACTTATATTCCCCAGTCCAATGCTGATCTCTTGAGCCTCAACTTTAGGGAGACACAATCAGAGTACATGAATTTTTAAAAAACTTTAATAATGGTTATTATTAATTATTTGGGTCAGTGGTCTTTCTCCTCACATCTGTGGCATCAACTTAGTGACCTCATGGAATACAAAGGCGTCAAACTATTTTTTTTAAAGATTTATTTATTTATCTTATGTCTATGAGCACACTGTCGCTGTCTTCAGACCAGAAAGGGCATCAGATCCCATTACAGATGGTTGTGAGCCAACATGTGGTTGCTGGGAATTGAACTCAGGACTCTGGAACATCAGTCAGTGCTCTTAACCACTGAACAATCTTTCCAGCCCCTGAAAAACTATTCATCCTCAGAGAAAATGCACACCGTGTGTGTGTGTGTGTGTGTGTGTGTGTGTGTGTGTGTGTGTGTGTGTGTGTGTGTGTGTGTTGGTGGAGGTCTACCATAGATTGGGGTAAAGCATAGTATCTATGGGAGTCAGGATTGGCCTGGCCCTAGGATGACATAGAAGTCACCTTATACTGTTGTAAAGCACAGATGACATCACTGCTAGGATAGGTTTTATAAAGTAAAGCAATGCTCAAGACCTAGGAGAAGTGAAACAAATTCTGGGGAATACAGGCGGAACCCGTAACAGCAGATATCGAGGAAACACCAGGTTGTAAATACATCCTTTTTCTGGCATTCCAGGGGTACAGATGAAATTTTCTTTCTTTGTGTTTAAAGTCTCCTGGCTTTTTCAGTGTTTGTGAGCACACGTCGTTGTCTTCTACTCACATATGAACCTTAAATGTCTCTATGTGCCTTGAGAAGTTCACGCTTTGATTAGTGCATTGGGTCCTTTGTACTTACTTCAGGCCTGTCTTTTTCATGTTTTAATCTACTGCGACATCTTTACAAACCCATTGTTAACTATACCAGTGTACCCAGTATCCCCATTTTATTGTATTTTCTTAATGAACTCTGACACAGCTTTCCTGGCATAACTTTTCCAGTACTGATAGGAATAATGATCACATGTATCTGGCCTCAAATCTTTTCCCACCTCTGTAAGATTAGTCATACCATAATAAGTACTCCTGCCCTCTTATTGAGTTATCTGACAAAAATTAAGCATAATTATATAATAGTGTGCTGTCTTAGTTACTGTTTTGTTGCTGCACCAGGACCAGGGCAACTCTTGTAAGAAAAAGCATTTAACTGGGGCTGGCTTACAGTTTCAGAGGTGTAGCCCGTTATCATGTGGTAGGAAGCATGTTGGCTTGCAGGCAGGCTCTGGAACAGTAGCTGAGAGCTACTTCCTGGTACATAGGCAGAAAGAGAAGTTCTGGGTTTGGCATGGGCTTTTGAAACTTCAAAGACCATCCCCAGTGTCACACTTTCTCCAACCAGGCCTCATCTCCTAATCCTTCCAAACATTCCAGTGCCTGGTGACTGAGCATTCAAATATACGCTGTCTATGCGTCTATGGGGGCCATTCTCATTCAAACCACTGTCGGCGCCAGCACCGACCTGGTACCGAGAATCGGGCGAAAGCCTACGGGATGAAAGAAACACACACACACACACACAGGTTATCGTGTCAAGCCAGGAGAGGAAGAGAGGAAGAGAGAGAGAAGAGAGAGAGAGAGAGAGAGAGAGAGAGAGAGAGAGAGAGAGAGAGAGAGAGAGTGAGAGAGAGAGAGAGAGAGAGAGGAGGAATAGTGAGAGACTCCTGTAGCTTTATTCACCACTTATATACCCAAGTCTCCAGGTAGAAAATAACTGGGAAGTACAGTGGGAAACCCTGGCTCGTGACTACCTGGCTCGTGACTTCGGTAACAAAAGACCAACTATGAGACCTGAATTAATTAGGGAGAAATCCCAGAAGACCAGCCTAAATCTCCAGGATAAAGGCTGAGGAAGTAAAAGGCAGAAGTAAATTGACCACCACCCAGGTGTGGTCCAGGTGTGTCAGTTCCACATGCATCAGCCGGGCTCAGCAGAGGTCATGCAGTGGAGACACCGGGTATTTACTACTTGGTCTTTTCTTCCTGTGCCGTAAATACATGGGAGAGGCCTCTGTCCAACAATCCCATGACTTTTACTATGGCCATGCAGTTACAAAGCGGCCAGGCCCAAATCCAATATGGCACTACAAACCACCACAGGTACCTTCTCCTAAATCAACTGAATGCTAATGAAAATTCATTCAGTAGGTGATGGATACAAAGTTACAGATATAAGAAAACACAACAAAAACTCTTTAACAGGATGAATCAGGGTGGTGTTTGTGTTTGATGTAAGAGGTCCCAAAGTCTTGGGGAAGGGAACAATTCTAAGCCCAGATCCTACAAATCTGAGAACATAACACATAAGCACATTCAGAACTGTGCTCTTTTAGCATTCTGCTCTTTATATTTGGCAAATCGTCTTTGGGTCTTATATGGTTTAGGCTTTGCCTGGTTTGGTCCTCCATTCTGCAATTTCTGATCGCTGGGGTTGTAAAGTGTACAGCATCCTACCCAGCTTTATCCCCTATAACTCTCAAAGAGACACAAAACCAGGCCAGAGCCCCTACAGCTCTTCAGTATAAATTCTGGGTAAATTCCCATCAGGATTATGTTAGAATCCTCTGTGAGTCTCCATTCTGTCACCTACTGTCCTTTAATCGAAAATGATCAGAGGTTCTGGGCGCCAAGGATCTCTCAGGCTGTAAGATCTCTGCTAGAAGAGTAGTGAGTCCGTCCACTCTTCACTACCACGTGCCAAAGGTCATCCCTGCATTATTATTGCATTTGATCATGTAACCATCGGCTTTTTTTTTTTAAGCCTGAAAACTATAGAAAAGTTCAAGACATCACGCAATTTATTAAGGAATTTCAAAATATGGCTTTTTTCTTTCACTCAACGTTTATTACAGTTTTTACCTAAATAAGTTTGCCTTGACAACACTGTGCAAACACTTAACAGAGAGAACTCCCTGCCAGACTCCCTGCGCTTCCCACCGCTCTCGGAGCCAGCCTCTACTTGGGAAGACTGGCTTAAACCAACGCGATACGGGAGCAGTAGGTTCACCCTCAGCCACTGTCCTGCCCGGTCCTGCCGGGTCTTGCCTCGGGGCTTTTCGGCTTCGTCTGGCCGTGGACCCGCCCCCTTCAGGTCGCTCGATTTCTGGTGGATTCCAAATCGGAATTGTCTGTGAGTCAGCCAGTGAAAAAACGGAGGCCTGCAGGAGGTTATTTGCATGTCCTGCCTCGTCGCAAGAGGCGACCTGCCTGGGCCTAGGTGAGCGTGCGTCGCCACGCCCCTCGCGAGAGGGCGGAACATGCAAATGAGACTCGGCGTGCGCTCTCGGGAACGCCGGGAGAGCCGGGGTCGTGGGAATTGTAGTGAAACTGTGGATGCCGGAGGTGGAGTGGAGATGGAAAGGACCTGGACGCGAATGGGAGGAGGGAGGAGCCGAGGAGGAGGCAGGAAGTGAGGATTGCGGGTGGTCACCATGATGTTAATGTGTCGCGTGGACGCAGAGCATGGCTGCGTGCCGGTTGTCCAGTATCGCTTCTCGGCCTTTTGGCTAAGATCAAGTGTAGTATCTGTTCTTATCAGTTTAATATCTGATACGTCCTCTATCCGAGGACAATATATTAAATGGATTTTTGGAGCTAGGAGTTGGAATAGGAGCTTGCTCCGTCCACTCCACGCATCGACCTGGTATTGCAGTACCTCCAGGAACGGTGCACCCCCTCTGGGGAACAATGATGGTCAAATAAAAGTCAAACTGAGTCATTTTTTCCTCTTCTTGTAGTTTTGCTTTCTCTATCTTTTCTTTGTGGGTCTTAGTCGTTTATTTCGTTGCATAACAGTTAAGTAGCTTGTTAGGGGCTGGAGAGATGGTTCAGTGGTTAAGAGTACTGACTGCTCTTCCAGAGGTTCTCAGTTCAATTCCCAGCAACCACATGGTGGCTCACGACCATCTGTAAAGAGATCTGATGCCCTCTTCTGGTGTGTCTGAAGACAGCTACAGTGTACTGATATATAATAAATGAATAAACCTTTATAAAAAATAACTTGTTAGGAGACTGCACGACATTTTCTCTGATAATGAAATAAATCAGCCAACCGGTGACTATAAATGTTGAAAACACAGCTCTTGGTTTATCATCCTTTGATGTGACCATCTTCTAGAGGTAAAGGGGGAGCTTGCTGGTTGCATGGAGATATAATAAGGCCAGATATCGGTTCTGAGCTGTTTCTGAGGCAAGTCCAAGTTTGTGGACTCCAGTATTAAAGCTCTTCCCCCAGTGTATAACACACTCAATTAAGCTAGAGTTGTTGACCTTTGCAGAAATAGAAGCAGTGGGGTCTAACTGGTATTTAGCTGCAATGCCAAAATATAATATAGATTTTCTAAAATAATATATTTTATTTTAATAAAATATAATATAGAGTGCAGCTGATACCTGATGTCCAAGCAAGGTTTACTGATTAAAATCTTCACATACTTTCTGATAAATTGATGCTCCAAATTCTGACCCATTATTTTTATTTGTGTGTAGCTTGGAAGTCCCCAATCCTGTAGCCACTTGTTAACTTTGACTTGTCAAAGGTCATTTGGTATCCAGCGAGCCAGCCCTGGTAACCAAAGACAACTGATCCATGGAAAATCAACATCACAGCCAAGGTTCATACATTCCCTCTTGTAAGCAGACTTGATTTTACCACTTTTCTTTCCAGTGTTTGGTGAAAAGGTGGTGGCAAAGGTCAGTTTTCAAACCTTGACAGATCTGGTCTTCAATTGCAATCTCTGTCCCCAGAGTGTTATCAGTGTTCCATTTCTCGGTGAAAGTCAGACTCACACCATTTGTACTTGGTCTCCAAGGTCCCACTGACTTTACCCGTTCCTGTTTCACATCCAGCTTTACCAACCCAAAGTCAAATCCTTTGTTGAAAATATCTCTGGCTGCTTTGCCAAGGTCAGCATAGGGCAGTGCAGGCATACAGGTACATAACACTCAGCCATGGCGAAGTCGCAGGGATAAGGTGATCTGCTCCTGTCCTGGGGGCACTGCCACCACCGCTCGGCTCGCAGCTGAGGCCACTCAGCTCTGTGGAAGTTGCACTGCAGCCACTGCGTCTGGAGGGCGAAGTTTTCTACATGTCTTTATGGTAGCATTTTTGCCAGCCACGACTGCAATTCAGTCTTAGTGTTATCTTACATACCATAGTTTTGACCTGAAAAGATAGATGTACAAGGGTGTACAAATCATGTTCGGCTTGCTCTGTCACAAAACACTTGCTAGTGTTAGGTGAACAAGCCGTAGACTGAAATGAGGCCGGTGGCAGTGAAGACTCTAGGTTTGCTTGTTTTTCCAAGAGCTAAAATTTCCTTTGCGTCTATGCTGATTTTCACAGTAAAGAGCTGTTACGTTATTTCTAGGTTTGCTCTTTCACATAGAAATAAGGATTCACTGACAGAAGTAGTGTCAGAGAGAGTCCTAGATGTCAACATTCCTCTGAAATAAATTCTAGTGATGGGCCTGAAAGGAATGTGCTACCATTTTGTTCAAAACACAGGCTATTGTTTAAACTTGTTTGAGGAATCAAGCAAAATAATTAGGAGCCGTTCCCCTTGCAATGTGTTATCAAAAAAAGAAAAAAATGAAAAATGAAAAATGCCAACAAAAAACCAACAACAGATTAACTACAGCTGGCACCAGGCGCCGCCTGCACCCCCCCCCCCCATTGTATGCACAATTTTAAAATAAGATGGGAACAAACATTCAGGAGCTTAAGAAACAAGCTCAGAGGTTAAGGGTACTGTCTGGTCAGCAGTCCTATGGGAGCCAATACCTTCTGACTTCCGTGGGCACCAGGCAGGTAGTGCCCAGACATATATGCAAGCAACACACTCATACTGAAAGAGCGTACCCCAAAACGGGGAACTGCGTCTCTCGCTCCGATCGCGGGGTGGGGTGCCCCCAGGAATCACGAGTAGCCATTCTTGATGTAAAAGCACGAGGTAGCTTTATTAACGAGATCCCGGGTCGACTCAGGGATCCCGGGTCGACACGTATCTCACACAGGAGACAGAGGAATCGACCCCGAGCTTCCAATCTCGGGGGTTTATATAGGGGAGGTAAGGGGCATTCGCGAGGTTACACATGATTGGTCAATTCAAATGGTGCACAGTTACTTTCGGCGCGAAATTACATCAGCAAGGAGTACGTGCTCTCTAGCAGCTCGGCAGGCAGGTAGGGTGGCTCATCTCACTCAGGGGGGTGAAGGAAGGGGAGGGGGTGGCTACAGATGGTCAATGTCCTTGGGGCTGATAGCTGGTTTGGCAAGTCCTATCTCTGGCTCTCCCTCAGGCACGTCCGGCCCTGCACATCCGGACTCTGACAATGAGCAACCTTTATGAAACTCTAGTTCTGCACATCCGGACTCTGACAATGAGCAACCTTTATGAAACTCTAGTTCTGCACATCCGGGCTCTGACAATGAGTAACCTTTATGAAACTCTAGTTCTACAATACACATAAAGTAAAATATTTTTTATTCTCTCGTATATTTTATCTGGACTGAAGATTCCCTTTCCCCCAGTGTTCCCCCCTTCGGCTCCCCCCACCCCCAGATTCACCCTGTTCTGCCTTCACCCAGAAAAGAGCAGGCCTCCCAAGGACAACAATCAAACACAGCATAACAAGCTACAATAAGGACAGGAACATACATACCATCACATCAAGGCTGGATGAGGGAATCGTGAAGAAAGAGTCTCACAAGTAGGTGAGTGGCAGGGACAGCCTCCACTCTCACTGCTGTGTTTCCCACAAGAAATACCAGGCTATGTGACCATAGCATGCATGGCAAGGACCCAGGTCAGGCCTTTACAGGCTCCCTGACCTCTTCAGGCCCCCATGAGTGTCACTTGATTCTGTGAGCTGTGTTCTCATGGTGCTTAGGCTCCAGTCCCAGAACATTCTACAGACATAACAAACTTGAAGTTGAACGTTTTGTGGCTGGGTTGGTGCCCCAATCCCTCCACTGGAGGCCTTTGCCTGGTTGCAGAAGATGGCTGGTTCAGGCTCTGAGACCCTAGTAGTCTTTGCTAGGGCTGCTCTTGCAGCTTCTATGGACTAGGTTTCCACTGCACCCCCTGAAGTGTCCCCTAATTCCATTACTTTCTCTTGGTATTTTCTCCTCACTAAAACCTCTTTCAGATTTTTTTTCTTTTAAAAAGATTTTTACTTTTATTTGTGTGTGTGTACCTGTTTCCGGGTACATGTATGTGCTGATACCTGCAGGTCCCCAAGTCTCCCGATGTGAGAATTGGCTGAGAATTGAACTTGTTCCTTTTAACAGCAGTTAGACCTCTTATCAACTGTACCATCTCTCTAGCCCCTTTTTTCAGATTAAAAAAAAAAAAAAAAAAAGAATCTAGCATGTTAGCCTTAATGGTTCCATGGCTGAGGCTCTGTTTGAAACCTAAAGCTATATATTTCCCAAGTGCTGAAATTAGGCAGTGTCAACTGGCTCCCTGCTTTCTTTTCTTTAAATTTTCAAACACGTGGGGATGGCGGAGGGGTGGTGTAGTGCATGCCAGACAGAGCATATGGGGACCAGAGAACAAATGGCAGGAGTCAACCGTTTCCTTCCACCAGCTGGGTAGGTCAGGAATGGAACTTAAATCACTCAGCTTAGCAAGAACCCTTACGGCTGGACTTAATTTAAAGGGGCTGTGCAATGACTTTACAGAGGAAACCATAACCTTCCAGAGCTCATGCTAAGTTTGTTGTCAGGTCTGGTATTTGAGAGTTGGCTTGGAATAAAGCACTTGCGCTTCTTGGACCACCTCCAAAGTCCAAATACTGACATAAGTGACATAAACTTCAACTTAAAAGCTCGTCTTCCAGACAACGCGAACTAGACAAGTAGGTCAAGCCCTTCGGCCTCCATCCCTGTACTCTACTTCTCAGGTACATCTAGCTGCAGACCCTCCTCTCACGCTTCCGTTTTCAGTGGAGGATAAACCGGAAGTGCCCCGGAGCCGGCGTGCGCGCCTTGCCGAGACACCCGGGAGTAGTTGCCATTCTCGGCCACCACGCCCTCTAGGGCGGGGCATGCAAATTAGACTGGGTTACGCACTCGGGAACGCCGGGAGAGCCGAGGTCGTGGAAATTGTAGCTGAAGCTGTGGGTACGGGGGGTGGAGTGGAGATATAGAGGACGCGGACGCAGATGGGAGGAGGGAGGAACCGCGGGAGAAGCAGGAAGTGAAGGTTGCGGGTGGTCACCACGAAGTAAATGTGTCTCGCGGACGCAGAGCTTGGCTGCGTGCTGGGTGTCGAGCATCGCTTCTCGGCCTTTTGGCTAAGATCAAGTGTAGTATCTGTTCTTATCAGTTTAATATCTGATACGTCCTCTATCCGAGGACAATATATTAAATGGATTTTTGGAGTTAGGAGTTGGAATAGGAGCTTGCTCCGTCCACTCCACGCATCGACCTGGTATTGCAGTACCTCCAGGAACGGTGCACCCCTCTGGGGAACAATGATGGTCAAATAAAAGATTCTATCGACTTGGTTATAGTTGTTACCTCACTTACATGCCTCATGTAAAGTAGTCTGTACTCTCTCAATAACCAGTGCAGACTGGAAAGTAAGATGAAGTTGAAGCTTTGCAGTCTCTTATTGAACCCCAAGAGGGAGTTTCTTAGACACATTACACCTAGTCACGTGAGAGTCCTTATTAAAGGAGCACCTTAATAGTAATAGCTGTTTCACTGTGTAGAATAGAGCCGTGTGATAGCTCTGGACATAAAACAACCTGGGAGTAGAGTGCTTGCAACATAGAACTCTAGAGTAGTGATCAGGAACATCCGCATCATTTGGCCCAGAAAGGAAGGAGGCTAAGGTAAGAGGGGACAAAGTGTTATTTCTATATCCCACAGGAATTCTTACCCACCCACTCCAAGACAGCACAGAAGATGCTGCAGGCCACAGAACAGTCAGGCACAGTTTAGAACTGTGTGCACAGCAATGGTGGGGCATGATTTCAACAGACCCAAGGCTGTACAAAGTGGAACTCACAATGTAGGGGAGATGACTCTTGAGTGTCTGAGCCTCCTGCTTTCACACCCTGAATGCTGGAGTCACAGGTGTAACATTATACCCAGCAAAACCGCCACTCCAAACGATTAACAGTTTACTGTCTGTCAGCCTTGTGAAAATTGAACTGGGCCCTTTATGTGGCTTGCCAGCTGGCCTTAGACATTATCAGTAGTGGGTGACAGAGGCACTGTAGGACAGCGTTTCTCAAGTTGTGGGTTGCGACCATCATAAAACACACATTTCTTTCTTTTTTCCCCATCTTTATTAAATTGGGTATTTCTTTTTTTTTTTGGTTCTTTTTTTCGGAGCTGGGGACCGAACCCAGGGCCTTGTGCTTCCTAGGCAAGCGCTCTACCACTGAGCTAAATCCCCAACCCCTAAAATGGGTATTTCTTATTTACATTTCAAATGTTATTCCCTTTCCCGGTTTCCGGGCCAACATCCCCCAACCCCTTCCTCTCCCCTTCTATATGGTGTTCCCCTCCCCATCCTCCCCCCATTGCCGCCCTCCCCCCAATAATCGCGTTCACTGGGGGTCCAGCCTTGGCAGGACCGAGGGCTTCCCCTTCCACTGGTGCTCTTACTAGGATATTCATTGCTACCTATGAGGTTGGAGCCCAGGGTCAGTTCACGTATAGTCTTTGGGTAGTGGCTTAGTCCCTGGAAGCTCTGGTTGGTTGACATTGTTGTTCATATGGGGTCTCAAGCCCCTTCAGCTCTTTCAGTCCTTTCTCTGATTCCTTCAACGGGGGTCCCGTTCTCAGTTCAGTGGTTTGATGCTGGCATTCGCCTCTGTATTTGCTGTATTCTGGCTGTGTCTCTCAGGAGAGATCTACATCTGGTTCCTGTCGGCTTGCACTTCTTTGCTTCATCCATCTTATCTAGTTTGGTGGCTGTATATGTGTGGGCCACATGTGGGGCAGGCTCTGAATGGGCGTTCCTTCAGCCTCTGTTCTAAACTTTGCCTCCCTATTCCCTCCTAAGGATGTTCTTGTTCCCCTTTTAAAGAAGGAGTAAAACATTCGCATTTTGGTCATCCAAAATCATCATTTCATGTGTTCTGTGCATCTAGGGTAATTCGAGCATTTGGGCTAATATCAACTTATCAATGAGTGCATACCATGTGTGTTTTTCTGTGATTTGGTTGCCTCACTCAGGATGATATTTTCCAGTTCCATCCATTTGCCTGTGAATTTCATAAAGTCATTGTTTTTGATAACTGAGTAGTATTCCATTGTAGAATGGATAGATGTACTACATTTTCTGTATCCATTCCTCTGTTGAAGGGCATCTGGGTTTTTTCCAGCTTCTGGCTATTATAAATAAGGCTGCTATGAACATAGTGGAGCATGTAAAACACACATTTCTAATGGTTTTAGGAACTGAAACATGGCTCAGTAGCAAAATTACAGCTACGAAGTAGCAACCAAAGTAAATCCATGGTTGAGAGGCTTAGGACCATCAGAAATGCGTGTTTTTTGATGGTCCTGACCCACAAGTTGAGATCTGCAGATGTAAGAGGAGGTGAGTTCGGCTTCTCAGTGCAGAGGCAAGGGACTTCCACGGACCCAACAGTACCAAGCTTGTCCTGCACCTCCATAGAGTGATGCAGCCGAGTCCTCTGGTGAGATATCATGCACATGCAGTTATCCTTAGCACACTAAAATGGGATTCTAGAAAGTTCTATAAACAGTACCACACAGTTACTTCTCTGCTTTGCATGGAGCCACAGCGGTGACCACTCTATTAGCCTTGAGTGTATTGGGTAGGGGAATGCTTCCTCTCAGCCCTCGCGTATGCTGGCTATTCTCACGCTTTCCAAGGTTTTGTATATTCCTCGTCAGCCCTCTACCACAAATCCCCTGTCATACTTAGGAATTCTTTGTATTGACATCCTCTTGTCAAAGTTATAGTTATTCAAGGCGAGGGTCTGCCTTCCCTCTCTGCAGTCACCCAGCAGCAGCACCGTCAGGGGAGCTAACAGAAAGTCATATTTGTGAGTAAGCCATCCCATGCAGAATGATATCTCACCCGGGAACCTCTCCACCAAGGAGCTGCAAGAACGCCTTGTGATGTGGAACCACAGACTGCGACCTATGCCACACTTCCTACTGGCAGTAGTTTTAGTCTTACACAACTATGACTCATGAGAACTACAAACTACCCTGTTCCATCTGTGTTAATCGTAAATATGCCACAGTTTCTTCACTGTTCTCATTTTTATTTTGCAATAAGATTGCAAAAGCTTTCATGAGTTCATGGTTTCCCTATGTGGCCGAGGATGGCCTTGAACCTTGATCTTCCCTACCTCTGTTCTGGATTTGCAGATATGTGCCACCATACACCTTTGTGACCCTGAATGGTTACAGCTTTTCAAATATCTCTCCTGGAAATAAGAATATACCCTTAAGTTTGTTAATCTCTGTCTGTTCTTTTAAAAAAAAGTCCCAGGTACTGCTCTTCCAGAGGTGCCGAGTTCAAAATCCAGCAACCACATGATGGTTCACAACCGTCTGTAATGAGATCTGATGCTCACTTCTGGTGTGGCTGAAGACAGCTACAGTGTGTGTGGGTGGAAGTGTGGTTGCGTGTATGTGTGTGTGGGCGTGTGTGGGTGTGTGTGAGCGAGCGTGTGTGTGTGTGTGTGTGTGTGTGTGTGTGTGTAAAATAAACTTTTAAAAAGGAAAAAGAAAAAAAATCCGGGCTGGAGAGATGGCTCAGTGGTTAAGAGCACTGACTGCTCTTCCAGAGGTCCTGAGTTCAAATCCCAGCAACCACATGGTGACTCACAACCATCTGTAAAGAGATCCGATGCCCTCTTCTGGTGTGTTTGAAGACAGCGACAGTGTACTTCTATAAATAAATAAATAAATAAATAAATAAATAAATAAATCTTAAAAAAAAAACTAGGTTAGGAGTTGGAGGGATGGCTCAGTGGTTAAGTGTATTTACTGCTCTTCTAGAAGCCCCAAGTGAATTCAGTTCTCACATCCACGTCAGGTGGGTCACACTGTCTCTGGCTTCCTTGGGCGCTGCCCCCCTGAGCATGCACCCCTCTCCCCCAACATACACAGTTTAAAATAATAATAAAAAGGGAATCCTTAAAAAAACCAGGGGGCTGGAGCGATGGCTCAGCAGTTAAGAGCACTGACTGCTCTTCCAGAGGACCTGAGTTCAAATCCCAGCAACCACATGGTGGCTCTCAACCACCTGAATAGGATCTGATGCCCTCTTCTGGTGTGCATGAAGATACTGACAGTGTACTCACATACATAAAATAAATAAATATTTTAAAAAAATCATTAGACGATAACTGGTTTGAACATGAAGATACATTTATTTTGGGAGTAGTTTTTTACAAAGATAAAACTATTAACATTAAAGTGATTTTCCCCCACAGAAATCGTAAGTTCTTATGAACTACGAACATTCTCAGGACGTTAAGGCACGCAGGAAACAAGATGGGTGGCTGTCTCCTTGGCTTAGAGCTTGGCTTTCTTCAAAGATTCCTTCACCTTCTTGATAAAAGAAGAGTCCCCAGCTCCCACAGGCCAGTTGTCATGATCTGTTTAGTAAGTGGAAAAGTGTCAGTTGCAAATCTCTTAGACCCATCGCCCCAGTTTCTACCACGCCTTATGGTTTTCTTTGCTGCCTTGCTTCTTAGCTCATGGAGGCTAAGAGCTCTGCAGGACAGGCAGTTCTGCAAAAATCCTTCTGCTTGAATGTCGGGCCTGCTACTCACTAGCTTTCTCAGCTGAGTCTTCCTGCAAGTAAAAGGGGTAACTTCAGTGCCCCCCACTCCCTGCTTTGGGTGCCTGGCTACATACAAGTGGACATCTTTGTGAGCTGGTCCACCCTAAAGCAGACTCGGAACTGAGGAGGTCATGCTGAGGTGAAACCCTTCTGTCTCCTGGCTCTTCAATCAGCTGGACGTGGACAGAGAAACACGTGGTCTCAGAGCGGCAGGCTGCCATCCTAGGACCAAGGAAGCCAGCCTCATAAGGATGACACCTCATGGGAACAAACAGAGGAAGAGGCAAAGGCCCTTAGCTATGTCTCACCTCTTCATGAGCCAATAGCTTCCTGGCCTGAAAGGTCAATGGTGACAGCCACACAGGACCTGACACCATGTGTACTCTAATCCCCTAACATCTCTAGGAAATACAGTCTTGGGTGTTTTTGTTTGGAGGCAGGGTCTCTGCAGGGTCCCTGGCTGTGCTGGAACTCACTGGTTTCACCTCTCTTCTGGAGTGCTGGGATTAAAGGCCCGTGGCACCACAGCCCTAATACTATGATTTGTTAGGTCCTCAGTTGCAAAGCCAGAATGCAATTTTGCAAATGCAAAATGCAAAGCACAGGAGAGTTGTATCAGTCCTGCTTATGGGGGGGGGCACTGTCTTCAAAAAGGTAAAGGAGCCAGGCACAGTGGCATATGCCCTTAATTCCAACACTCGGGAGGCAGAGACAGGTAGACACTGAGACCCTATCTGAAAACACCAAAGGGGGGGGGGAATCAACCAACCAGACATTCACAGCATTAGGGATATCACCATATCTACATAAGAAATCCACAGGATAGGGAACAGGAAGCAGCCTTAGCAACCAGGCGTTTGTTTGCTAATGGACACTAGTAACTATCTTTAGAAAGAGGGCAAATATATGTGTGCTTATGTTTTCCCTGAGGCTTTGGGTTTTGCTTTTTTTTTAAATGTGCATTTCTTAAAAGATCTTCAATCTATGCTACATAGCCCAGGCTGGCCTAAAACTTGGTATGTAGCTGAGGATGACCAGGAACCTTTGTTTCTCCTGCTTCTAACATCTTGAATAATTGGGACTGAAGGCGCGCACCACTGTAGAGAGCGGCGCAGCGAAACAAAGATGGCGCCGACATCCAGCCTTGTCTGGATATAAACGACTTACTGCGCATGTGCAGGCTTGTCTCCTTGCTAGGGCTCCCTCTAGTGGTGAACAGCGGTACTGCACATGTGCGGTTTATGCACCAGGTGTCAGTTGACCGTTAATATGCTAATGAGGTGATTCATTCTCCGCCAATCCCTGGAGGACAAGTAGTGGGGTGATCCGTGCCCCACCAATCCCTGAGAGATAATTAGCATACTGTTGTTCATATAAGCCGAAGCGATTTTGCTGCTCGGGGTCCCTGTTCAAGAGAGCTGTAACACTAAGAAGAGCTGTAACACAGTAAAGGCTTGTTCGCAGAAGAATCCTGTTGCTGCTGGTCCGTTTTGCTGGCGGACATTGGCCATGCGATAAGTGGTGCCAAACCCGAAACCAACATCGCCGGTGCCGAGGGGACCTTCAGTGTGCTGAAGAGGATTCAGAACTGTAGAAGGTAAATTAAAAGGTAAGCTGAGAGGCATGCCCTTTTGGAAGAGAGCATGTCAGAAACGGAGCGGAGGAGAAATTAGTTTTCCAGAGGCATGCCCCTTTTTGGATTTAAGAGAGCATGTCAGAAACGGAGCTAGAGGCAAAAAAGAAAAGGTTACTAAAAAAAAGTGAAAGAGATACAAAAGGCGGAAGAAACGCCTGGAGGAAAAAAATAGGCATTGCCCTGGAGGACTAAGCACAAGTTATCCGGAGAGGATACTTTGTATCCATTAAAAAAATTAGAAGCCTTAGAACTGGCTGGCAGTGACTCTGAACAAGAGTTGTCAGAGTCCGAGGAGGAGGAATTAGAGGAAGAGGCAGCCATGTATGAGGAAGAAAGATATGGGCCTAGGTGGAGAGCCGCTGTGAAGAAACCTAAAGTTATGGATCCTTTCTGGGTAAGGCTGGTAATTTTGTTTCTTTTCTCCTTTGTGTGGGATATAGAAGCCACAGACGGCAAGCTTAAGCCCGGACCAAAACCTCTTTGGGGAATGGTCCCAGCCTGCTTGGAGGATAAACGATGTGAGGAAGCCGTTAGAGCCGTTAGGACAGGTCAGAGGGTCCTTGCAGAGCAACAAAGTATGTTGGAGGGAGAAAAGGTCTCGAAAGAAAAAAAAGAAAAGAAAAGGAGATAAAAGGAACAGAAAGAAGGCAGAGATAAAAAAAGAGGATAATCAGGACCAGGAAACAAATAAGATATATTCTTCTTTAAAAGCCTTGACCTTAGAAATGTCAGACAATCTAGAAAGCATCGCGGACAGCTTAGAGAAAGTGAAACTAAAGGTAGAACCATCGGGTCCAGGGCCTCCCGCAGAGCAACAAAAGGAAGCGCAGGACTCGACCTCAGTTCCACCACCAGACTCGTATTGACCCCTCGAATGGGAACTCAGGTGGTGGATACAGATTTTAAAGGCCCCAGTAAGCAGAATTCAGAAGGGTCACAGAAATTGAAAGCATGTGCAAAGATAAAGATTTGGGGTAGTGGTAGTGGACAAGGTAATAATGGTAAAATGTTTTTGTGTATGTGTTCTTTTAGAGTTATGTTAAAATCTAGAGAAGCAAAGTCGATTCTCATAGATACTTTTAGTCTTTGGACCCTGACTAGAGACAGTTTACACCCTGGACAAGAGAAAGAATGGGGTTGAGAAAACAGTCCTCCTGAACTCTCCACAGATGCTTTGGCAAAAGAAGGAAATGAGCTTAAACTTTTTGGAGCTCTCCTGGGAACAGAAGGAGGTGGGAGACGTCTTGCCTCCTTGCTGGCTCCTATTGGAGAAATGCTTATTTCTGGTTCTGGGTTCTTTAGGCAGGATGTCTGGGTCACTTTGGTGGAACACCATCTAGTTCTTTTCCTTTGTGTCTATTGTCTGTCCTTGGTGGACCAAGCTGTCCATGTATGTCAATTTATGTCTGGATTTTGCTTCTCGTTGCTTGAATGTTTTGTGTTTCATGTTTAAAAGAAAAGATTAAAACTTTAAATGCTGGTTGATTCACCCATTGATGTAGCTTTAACTCCTTTCAAGAAAGGAACAAATAAATAAAATGTTTCAATTGGCTTTTGGAGCCTGCATCTGTAGCTAGAAGCCTAAATAGGCTGGGCAAGCTCCCCAGGGGGCTGGCTAAATGTTTACACTAGCCGATCCTAAAGACACCAGCTTCTAAGGTAAAGGAACTGATGGCTGTCTCTCTTAGAAAAATCTTTGACTGTGATTATTGGACTCAACAGGTGACAAGGTGCTTCTCTTAAAACTACAGCTAGAAAAAGTAAAAATGGTGATTGATTTAAATATTAAAGACATGTGTAGCCACTTGATTTTGTTTCTGATTGGTTTTAAATGTATGAATATTCTCTACATGCCTTGGTTATGGACTATTGGCTTTTAAGTTATTGGATATGGTTTAAAAAAAAATGTAACATTGGTAACAGAAAGTTGACATAAAACTGGTAAATTTGGATGGAGTCATTCTAGACAACATGTGGCATGAGCCAATCTAGGGAAACAGGTCTAAATTGGGATGATCCTAGAAACCAGGCTTCTAAAAGATTTTAAGGCAATGTCTCTTTGTTGAGGTATTGGAGACTGCACCATCATGTGTTCATATGTAGGAATTGGCAGTCAAACCTTGTAGCATGAAGGATAGACTCGGTGTTTTGGAGACTGGATTTTGGGATGATGAGGCTGATCTCGAGGAAGAGGCTGCTCAGTGTGAGAGGGAGAGATATGAAGATTGTGGCACCCTAGAAGCGGCCTATGCAAAAGTGGTTAAGATGCTTGAAAACAATCAATTGTTCATAGCACCTGAAAAGGTTCAAATGGGCCAAATGGGAGAATATTTAGGAACTAAAATCACTCCTCATAGTATTTCCCCTCAAAAAATTGAATTACGAAAAGATCATTTAAAAACATTAAATGATTTTCAAAAATTACTAGGAAGCATAAATTGGATTCGACCCTATATTAAAATGCCCAATGTAGATTTACAACCACTTTATGAGATCCTGAAAGGGGATTCTCAGCTTACTTCACCCCGTGTTTTAACCAAGGAAGCACGATTATCCTTGAGGAAAGTAGAAGATTAGAAAAGGCAATGCTAAGAAGGTACAAGGAAAAGGAAGATCTGCTTTTGTGTATACTGAGAACCTTTCATCAGCCTACAGGAGTATTATGGCAACAAGGTCCACTTCTTTGGATTTATCCCCATATTTCTCCAAATAAGACCCTTGAATATTACCCTTCTGCACAGCTTGCTGTGTTAGGCGTTAAATCTTGTATTCAGCATTTTGGTATTTTACCCAAGAAAATTATTATACCATAAACAACAGCTCAAATAGAAACATTGTGTGCCTTGATAGATGATTGGGCCATATTACGCTGTAGTTTTGATGGAGAGTTTGACAATCATTATCCTAAGGATCCTTTGCTACAATTTTTTTTACTGAACATCCAGTGATCTTTCCTAAGATCACTGCCTCAGAGCCTTTGTCTGGAGCGTTAGATATTTATACAGATGGCTCCAAAACAGGTGTAGGTGCCTATATGGTTGATTCTCAAGAACCAGTATTAATTAAATACAGTCCAGGTACCCCCCAAATTACAGAATGTAAAATTGTATTGGAAGTTTTCAAAAGATTTCATGATTCTTTTAATTTAATTTCTGACTCTGCTTATGTAGTTAATGCTGTGCGCTCACTGAAATTGCAGGGCCAATTCGGTCGACTAGTACTGTATGTCAAATTCTTTTAGAATTACAAAATTTGATTTGGGCCAAAAAAAAAAATTTTTTTTTTTATACAACATATTTGAGCCCATACTAATTTGCCTGGTCCCATGACCAGTAATAACGCCCTGGCGGATGCTAGTACTCGTAGAGAGTTTATTTTTCATACTGCTCCAGTTGATCTCGCTAGAGAATTTCATCAAAAGTTTCATGTACCTGCCTTTACTCTTCAACAAAAATTTAAAATCTCTAGAGCTGTAGCTCGTGATGTGGTGTTAAGTTGCCAAAATTGTGTTCAATTTCACCACCCTCCTTATGCGGGGATTAACCCTCGTGGTCTGATCCCGCTAAAACTTTGGCAGATGGATGTCACACACATATCTCAATTTGGAAATTTAAAATATGCTCATGTTTCTGTTGATACCTGTTCTGGTATTATACATGCTACTTTGATGACTGGTGAAAAGGCTCGTAATGCCATTAGCCATTGCTTAGAGGCATGGGCAGCCTGGGGAAAGCCTGATAGTCTCAAGACAGACAACGGGCCTACCAAGTCCTTTCAGGCATTTTGCCAGACAATACAGGTCGGTCATACTACAGGCTTACCATACAATCCCCAAGGTCAAGGAATTGTGGAAAGAGTACATCGTACCTTAAAAGAGCTCTTTCAAAAGCAAAAGGGGGGAATTGCCTATGGCAGAACACCTAGAGAACAGTTGTCTTTAGCTCTTTTTACTCTAAATTTCTTAATTTTGGATGCGCATAGCCGCTCTGCTGCGGATTGCCTTGCTGCTACTAAACCTATGACTAATGTAGAAGTAAAGTGGAAGGATGTCTTAAATGATGAATGGCGTGGCCCAGATCCTGTGATTTCGAGATCTAGGGGAGCGATTTGTGTTTTTCCACAGAATCAAGAAAATCCAATTTGGGTACCTGAGCGCTTGACTTGAAGATTGCCTTCTGCTCTTCCTGAAGATGAGACTAATAACCCTACTATTATTACTGGGAATGGTAATACAGGTTAATTCGCTCACCCTGTGGGCTATTGCCAGATCCTGGCCAGTACCCATGCCAGTTCGTAGCAATTCTACTGTTTTGAGAATAAGACTGGCAAGCATAATCTCTGGCCTTGGTTTCAATGGGTGCTGTCCAATGAGCAAGGGGCATATACATCCCTGACCCCCTTTGCTAGGTTGATGGGAGAGAACTTCGTGCTGTATAATGTTTCAGCTACCAGAAAAAGGTGATACCAGGTTGATCAATATTCAATATAATAACCTCTTGGTAAATAATACTGCCACTAGTACTTCAGTATGTGCTAGATTACCTTTTTCTGATAAGCACCAATGTCAGCAGTGGTGCTTTAAATTGTAATAGCTCTGATGTAGTCTGCTATTTAGCTGAATGCTGGGATGGCACCAATGACACAAGCAGTGATGGTTAAGATTCCTCCTTTGTGCCAATCCCAGTGGAGGCAAACCCAGATAGCTTTCCTATTCTTAATTTGCTGAGAGCCAAAAGAGATTTTGGAATTACGGCAGCCATAATTTCAGCCATTGTGCTGTCTGCTGCCACAGCTACCACAGCTGCAATCGCTATGACCAATCAAATACAGACGGATGAGACTGTCAATCAGATTGTAGAAAGAACTGCAATGGCACTAGAGATACAAGAAGAATTTAATACCCATTTGGCATCTGGCCTTCTATTAGTCAATCAAAGGATAGATTTAGTTCAAGAACAAATTGAAGCACTGTATCATATGACACAGCTGTCTTGTGTTTCCTCCCTTAGAGGTTTATGCATTATTCCTTTGTGAGCTAACTTTTCTCAGCATTTTCAACAGAGCAAAGAAATCTCGAATTATCTGAAAGGAAACTGGTCCATGAAAGCAGAGCAACTATCAAGACAATTGCTGATGCAGATTGCTGTCCTCAACAGCACTAGGCTGGACCCCATCACAATTGAAGACTTTACCTCATGGATTACCAATGCTTTCTCCCTTTTCAAGGAGTGGGTGGGCATGTTTGTCCCGGGGAGCTATTGTCCTCCTGGGATGCGGAGTAGGTCTCTGGATTATTGGCCGTTTAAAAAGAGAACGTGCCAGACACAAAGTGGTTGTTTACCAGGCTATGACCACCATTAAAAAGGGTGCTTCTCCCAACATATGGCTGGCCTCTTTGAAAGATCAAGAGTTCGCCCTAGATCATTTTTGTCACAGTCATGTGGAGTCATTGTATCCAGGGACGGGCAACTTTCCTCAAGCTCGGACCAACCTAAGACACGGGGCCCGTGGCGATAGGGTAACTATGACGGTAAGGCCGAGTTTGGATGAGAACGACCTAAGACAGGAGCAATGACAAGATTGACGTGACACCCAGATCTAGACCAGTCATTTTATTAAACAAAAAAGGGGGAGATGTAGAGAGCGGCGCAGCGAAACAAAGATGGCGCCGACATCCAGCCTTGTCTGGATATAAACGACTTACTGCGCATGTGCAGGCTTGTCTCCTTGCTAGGGCTCCCTCTAGTGGTGAACAGCGGTACTGCACATGTGCGGTTTATGCACCAGGTGTCAGTTGACCGTTAATATGCTAATGAGGTGATTCATTCTCCGCCAATCCCTGGAGGACAAGTAGTGGGGTGATCCAAGCCCCACCAATCCCTGAGAGATAATTAGCATACTGTTGTCTATATAAGCCGAGCGATTTTGCTGCTCGGGGTCCCTGTTCAAGAGAGCTGTAACACTAAGAAGAGCTGTAACACAGTAAAGGCTTGTTCGCAGAAGAATCCTGTTGCCGCGCGTCGTTCTTGCTGGCGGGACATTGGGCGCGCGACACACCACCACTTCCGGTTTTATGGGATGCTGGGAATTCAACCCAGGGTTTGCATATACTGGTAGAGGAGTCTATCAAGAGCAACACCACTGGACATTAGCATGCTTTAAACAATGTTTATTTATGCTTATGTAAATGTGAATGCCAAAGGAGGGTATCAGTTCCTCCATCTTAAGGTGGTTGTGAGCCACCATGAAGGAGCTGGAGACTGAACCTGGGTCCCCTGCAAGAGCAGCCAGTGCTCCTAATCACTGAGTCACCGCTCAAGCCTGTGTTTTCTATTTTTTGTGGATTTGTTTTGTCATTTGAAAAATGGAGCACTGGACTATCTGATTTTATTTGTTTTGGTGTTGTTGGTTTTTTTGGGGGTGTGGGGAGAAGGAGCAGGGTGTCTCTCTGAGGTCCTGGCTGGTCTGGGAACTCACAGAGATCTCCTTGCCTCTGCCTCCTGAGTTCTGGGCTGGACAATCTGATTTTATAAGACCCTCCCTCCCAACACCAAAAGAGATACAAATTTACACATCTAATTGTATGTAATATTGTTATTGAATTGAATTCATAAAAGTAAGGTTTTCAAACCAAGCATTGTTACACAGACCTGTAATGGGAGGCTGGGGCTAGCCTGAGCTACACAGTGAGATTCTGTTTCAATAAGATAAAGTAAAGTCGGGCTGGAGAGATGGCTCAGTGGCTAAGAGCACTGACTGCTCTTCCAGAGGTCCTGAGTTCGATTCCCAGCAACCACATGGTGGCTCACAACCATCTGTAAAGGGATCCGATGCCCTCTTCTGGTCTGAAGACAGCTACAGTGTACTTGTATACATAAAATAAATAAATCTTAAGAAAAAAAAAGGTAAAGTCTGCTTTTATGGGGCTGAAGAGATGGCTCAGTGGTTAAGAGCAGTGCCTGCTCTTCCAGAGGTCCTAGGTTCCCAGCCACCACATGGTGGCTCACAACCATCTATAATGAGGTCCGATGCTCACTTCTGGCCTGCAGGTGTACATGCACACAGAGCACTCATATACATTCAACAATTAAAATAAATCTTTAAAAATACTGCTTTTGTGAATAAAACTTATTGAATACAGAAATTCATCATTTCACTTGCTGTATATATTCCAAAGAGAGGACAAAGTTGAACTGGACCGCCCCTCTTCGATCTATGCATCACTTAGAGAGTGGAAAGAGGAATCTGTAAACCTCAGAGCACAGCCAGCCTTTGCCTCCTTTTTGTCCTTCTTTGGACTTAGAGGTTTAGTTTTTTTTTGTTTGTTTGTTTGGATTTTGTTTTTTTTGTTTTTTTTTTTGTTTGTTTTGTTTTGTTTTTTTGTAGCTGAGAACACTTTTCTTTAAAATCCCATCATAAAAATTAACATTTTGTACTTTTTGATGGCCTATGAAAGAAAACCCCCACCTCTGAGCTAGCGACTTAAGACATGGAGCATGGACAGGGAAGGGCCTGTGACTCTCCACTTCCTGGCTGCTTACCTGGTACCGTGAAGTTGTGAGTGTACAGAGCCTGGCCTCCGTCCACATTGATTAACTGTCCAGTGATGAAGGATGCTGCGGGGGACAGTAGGAAGCACACCAGAGGGGAGATCTGGGGAGAGAGGAGAGTATGTCCTACGTAAGAGTAAAGGAAGGGAGGGGGGAGGGAGGGAGGGAGAGGGGGAGCGAGCAAAGGCTCTTCTCCATTCCTGGGAGCCGAGACTGCTGAATAAGCACATCCCAGCCCATAGGACTGCATCACGAACCCTCATTCGTGTGCACCATGACCTGACAGCACAGAGACAGTCTGGACAGCAGTGACGTCAGGTAACAACCAGGGCAAAGGCAACAAGGTGTGCAGAAGCAGTAGACAGCGGCAGGCAAGCGCACGGTATAAGAAGCCACAGGTAAATATGGTGGTTTCCTGCTTTAACAATTAACTCCCTCTGAGGCCCCCGCTTGTCTGCCACAACTCTGTCATCGGAGCCACATGGTTCTCACACCTCATACTCATACAGTGAGTATGTGTGTGTAGCAATGCGGGCATTCTGATTTGCTCAGTGTGTGGCTCTGTCAGGCAGATCACAGGGGTTCCCTTCCCACCAGCGGAACTTGAAGGTCTTCGTCACCTCCTCCCAAATGCAGTCACTTGGTGAGGTTTTAGAGAAACTTCACAAACAAAACAGAACTCATTTTACTCAGGGTAAATGGAGGCAGAGTCTCGTGAAGGGTGGTGACCCTGAGCACGTCTCTCTCCTAGCATTTGTATGGCTTTCGATGGGTGAACTCTGACATGCAAAGTCACTGAAGACTCCATCCCAGGGTTGCCTCTCGCTGCTGCTGTGCCTTTCCTGCCACTATTCCATAGCCTAAGGATTCCTATTGGGCAGATTTCCTGCAGCTCAACATGAAGATCTATCCTCATGCAGTAATGCTGTATAGACAAACTGAAGAGTTTTCACAATTTCTGATGGTTCTTAAGTTCATACAAGTAATCTCAAGCCCCACATAGAATAAAGCTACAAATAGAGCTCTGTAAACCTTCAAATGTCACGGGCGAGCTGCACTAGGATAGGAGCGCAGGCTTGGAACAAATCTGTGATTAAGGGAAAACATTCTAGGCCAGGTCCAAGGGTGAGGCCATCATAGGTGCACTATGGTGAAGCAAGGCCATGTGAAACTGTTGCTTTGAACTTATAATGAGCTTATAGAATGAAACACTGCTTTGATCTTACTACAGACATCCTTCTGTGACGTCCCTTTTGTGTAACTTTTTATCTATGAGGTAATTCCATGGAGAACTTTTGTCTAAGAAGGTATAAACTGCCAGAGAGAAGAAAGAAAGTGTGTCATCTGGGGTCAGCCCGATCCACCAAATATATGTAGGTATTGTCTGGTTGCCTATATGTATGTACATACATGTATGTATATGTATGTAATTATGTATGAACACTTGTGAAATGTTACAATAGGAGGTCAGGCCAAGTCAAAGTGTGTGTTTGTGTGTGTCTATGTGTGTGCTTGGCTTCTCCCTTTCTTCCTCTTCTTTTCTCTCTGGCACATAAGGAGTTAACTGAACTCCAAGCCTCACTCCTGGCCAGCTAGAGGCCCTTGAACCAGAGAGAAACCAAACCTTTTCTAATTCCCCTACTGCTTTCAGCTAGAGTCAAATTACCAGAAGCCAGTGGCTTTTGACCTTAGAATAGCAAAGAGTTCAAGGAAGACAAAAATTACTGAAAGTAAGCAGCAGCTCTTGGTCAGGCAACAGAAAAGAATTAAAGACAGAAGAATTGGCAAACGTAAGTAGCGTTTAGCCACATAATAACAATGAGTTAAAGTCATGCCTTCTTCTGGTGTGTTTGAAGACAGCTATAGCTGTCTAATATGTATAATAAATAAAATAGATCTTTAAAGATTTATTTATTCCAATGTATGTGAGTACACTGTTGTCACCAGAAGAGGGCATCAGATCTCATTACAGACGGTTGTGAGCCACCATGTGATTGCTGGGAATTGAACTCAGGACCTTTGGAAGAACAGCCAGTGCTCTTAACTGCTGAGCCATTCGCCAGCCACCCTTGGCTTTTCAAGACAAGCTTTCTCTGTGAGGCTCTGGCTGTCCTGAAACTCATTTTGTAGACCAGACCGCTTCACACTCAGAGATCTGCCTGCCTCTGCCTCCCAAGTTTGGGGACAAAAAGTGTGAACCACCACTGCCTGGCTCTAATATGATTCTGATACTCTAACTCATATTAACAAAAAGTCTTCTATCTTAAATAAAACTTAATCATGTTTTCTCCTCATCTCAAATAATTTAAAGTCTTTCCTTTCAGTGGGAAAATGGTAACATAACATGGCCCATCAATAGTTATTTTGGGGGCTAGAGAGATGGCTCGGTGGTTAAGAGCACTGACTGCTCTTCCAGAGGATCTGAGTTCAAATCCCAGCGACCACATGGTGGCTCACAACCATCTGTAATGGGATCTGATGCCCTCTTCTGGTGTGTCTGAAGACAGATACAGTGTACTCATATAAATAAAAATTAATAAAAAAATTTTAAAAAATAGTTATTCGGGGCAGTATCTTCGTTTTATTTGCTTCTTGAGACAGAATCTCACTATGTAGCCCTGGTTGGCCTGAAACTCTCTATGTAGATCAGGCTAGCCTCAAACTCACAAAGATCTGCCTGCCTCTGCCTTCCAGAGGAACTAACAGTGTGTGCAACCATACCAAGCCAGTACGCTCCAAGTTTTAGCACATAAATCTGCAGCAGTTCAGGATTTCATGCCTGGAATAGACTCACTCTCACTAGAGTACAGGACTGCGGCATTCAGAAACCTTTACTGTAGGATTACTCCCCTCACAAAAACATAGGATCTAAATTAGAACAGCAGTCTTTTTAAATAAAACTTTCAATAAATGTAGGTATGAGTCTCCGGAAAGGCAGGACAAAACATAACGTGAGCTATTTCTAGAAACTAGAACCATGTTCCCCCCATCAAGTTACTTGTAGTTTTGATTTTCCATACAAGGTAGATGGTCTAATGTATTTCTAAAGACCAGTTGTCCTAAGGCATCTCCTGACTGGCCTATCAGTGTGTGCAGTGCGGCACACCCAGGCACATGTGCATACGCACAATGATAATGAATAAAATAAAATTTAATACTTATCTAAGTAAACCCTTCTCCATATGTTTAATTCCAAAATTGTATTCAATTTATACAACGATTTAGGGGAAATCTGACTTCTGTTTTAAATTTTTAAAAATTGGGCTTGGGGGCTGGAGAGATGGCTCAGTGGTAAAGAGCACCGACTGCTCTTCCAGAGGTCCTGAGTTCAAATCCCAGCAACCACATGGTGGCTCACAACCATCTGTAATGGGATCTGACGCCCTCTTCTGATGTGTCTGAAGGGAGCTACAGTGTACTTATATATAATAAATAAATAAATCTTTTTAAAAATTGGGCTTGGAGAGATAACTCAGTAGTTAAGAAGGTGTTATTGTTCTTGCCATGAGTTGGTTCCCAGCACCCACATCAGGTGGCTCGCAATTGCCTGGAATTCCAGCTCTGGAGAATCCAACGCCCTCTTCTGGCCTCCAGGGGCACTGCACCCTGTGTTCCTGTGGTGGGACAGCCACTGGGAGGGACTTGGGATCAAATCTTCACCCGCTGACACATCTTACTGACGCCTAAAACTTTGTAATTTGACTTTAATTTTGTTTTGGTTTTTTTTGTTTGTTTTTTGAGACAAGGTTTCAGTAGGTAGCCCTGGGTAGCCTGAAACTTTCTGTGTAGACCAGGCTAGCCTCAACTTCACAGAGCTCTGTCTGTCTGTTTCTGTCTCCTATGTACTAGATGAAGGCATAGGCCCAGCAAAAATTGGCTTTTAAATAAAATGATTCTCCTACCTATATGACATGTATTTATTTATTTAAAATATTTATTGTTATTATGTGTGTGTGTGTGTGTGTGTGTGTGTGTGTGTGCGTGTGCGTGTGTTTGGAATATACATGTGAATGTGGGTGTTTGTAGAGGTGCCGCATCTCCATGGAGTGGGAGCTATCTGATATAGTTGCTGAGGGTTGAACTCAGGTCCTCTGGAAGAGCTCTTCCTGCTCATAAATGCAAAGCCAGTAAACTACGTTTACTCCTCGGTCACTTGGAAAACTACTGGTTTTAACATACTTCCTTCCACTGTGGAACTTCATGAGTCTGTCATTACCTGGCTTGCTTGAGGCTGCTCATACCAATGCTGCATGTGATAAAATAAAATAGCTACAAAGACAACAAAAACATGTTGTCTCTAACTCTATGGCCTTCATTCCTGAGGAAAGTCTGCTGTCAGCCATCAAAGCAACTAACTAGGTTATGCCCCAGCGCCCAAAGCACAGGAGACGTGGTTTGAAGACACTGAGATAATCCTCTCTACTGGACAGCCAGGCCACATGCCCAGGGTGCCACATGTCACACATTTCTCAAGATATTTTCATCAGTGCCACCCAGATACGTCACCTCCTCGGGGAGTCCAACACGCTTAGCTGGGATATTCTCGAAGGCCATCTCAAACATGGTCTGTCCCTGTTCGCCATAGTTGTCAACAGCAGTCTGGGAGTAAATGGTCCCCTGCATTAGAAAACAAAACAGGAAGGTGAGTAAATGGGGAGAATTAAATTGTCAAGACACCAAGGGCTGGGGATATAGAGGGGAAGAAGTAGATCATTGTCCAGTGTGACAAGGCCCTGGGTCCCATCTCTAGAACTCACACGACAGCAACAAGAAGGCATCAGGGCATCACTGACCAAAGACAAAAAGCCCGTGGCTTAATATCGATACAGAAGACAAACGTTTCCAATTAACTTTAGTCAAAACTGTCAAAGGGAAGCCAGACAACCACTATAAAAGCAGACCATTTGAATGATCATTTGGGGGGGGGGCTTCTCCCCTTTAATAACCAGATAGGTCCTGGTCTTTTTCATGAAAGGCTTGTTTTCTGGGAGAATGTTTATGTAAATACTTCAGTGGGGCCAGGAACAATGGGCTTGGGGAGTCTAGTTTCTCTTCCTCTGAACAGGCCTGCTTTACCAGAGAAGACTTGCAAAAGCAAGATTTTCTTGGCTTTTATAATTCAAGTGGAGTTTTAAAAAACACAGCTAAATCCAAGGTATATGTATGTACCCTGATAGCTAATTTAAAAAAAATATATTTATTTAAAATCTTGAGTGTGTGCACAGGTTGCAAGGATATCACATGCACATGGAGGTCAAAGGTTGGCACCAAGTCTCTAATCATTCATCACCTTATTGTTGAACCCAGAGACCACTGACTGACTCTGCTAGCTGGCCAGAGCTGCAGGACGGCTCTGCTGATTGGTTGGTGGGCTCCATCCATATCTGCCTTCCTCCCCAACACTCCACTTGTGTTACAAATGTGTGCAGCCAAGCCCAGATGGGGCTGTCATCCCTACTTTATCCACGACTAGAAAACATCACAGGAGAGGTTAACGAGCTGATCTGTGTAGGAGGTAGATGTATTTCACCTAACGCCTCTCGGAGTAAATGCCAGATACAAAATACCAGGGAGGCTCAAGCTGTGGCTTATTTCACAACAAATAAATATTTGGGGAGGTAGAGGCAGGAAGACTAGGAGTTCAGGGTCAACTTAACCTATATAGTGAATTCTAGCCAGCCTGGGCTATACAAGAACCATTCTCAAAAAGCAAGCAGAGGCCAGGGAAATGGCTCAGTCATGGTTGCTGAGCTGCATGTTGGGAAATCGTGAGAATCTGCATTCAGATCTGTAGCATCCAAGCCAAGTGGAGCATCATGGTCCAGTGACCCTAGCACTGGGGAGGTGCAGCGGGGACAGGGATGGCCCTGGAGTCACTAGCCAGCTAGTCTAGTCAAATTAGGGAGCTTTGGGGTCAACCCAGAGACCCTGTCTCAAAAACTAAGGTAGAGATTGGCTGAAGAAGACAGTTGGCATTGACCTCTGTCTTTCACCTCTATGTGTACATATATGTATACACATGAACACATTCATGAACCACGCCCCTACAAAAAAAGATGGCTTTCCCTGAGTCAAGATCTCTGTAGCTCTGACCATCCTGGAACTCATTCTATAGATCAGGCTGGCCTCGAACTCAGAGATCTGCCTGCCTCTGCCTCCCGAGTACAGGGATTAAAGGTCACCACCACGACCAGGCTCAAAAAAAAAAAAAAAAAAGATTTTTTTGATTGTCAATACTGTGGCTACATTTGTGATACTATAACACACAACTTAAATTCTACTTGGCCTTAAAACGGAAAGTTTCTTCCCAGAAACCTAATATTCATTTTTTTTTCCCAAATAAGGGACTCACAATATATCAAGAAATAATCACTTAGGAAAACACTTACTCTTCAAAGTAGCACTTTTTGTGTGTACAAGTGCGGTGAACTTACCACACTTGCTATGTTATGTATATTATGGTGAACATACATGTTACATGTGTGTGCACACCTATGTGTGTATGTTCTCAACCAGACAGGCACAAGGAGAAGCCAGGGGTCAATATCCGTACCTTTTTCAATGGTTCTTCTGTTTTGCTGCTTCCTTTCTATCTGTTTGCTTGCTTTGGGCAGGGTTTCTCCCTGAACGTGGAACTCCTCCAGATAGGCCGGCCGGCCACCAAGGGACGGCCCAGGACTGCAGTTCCGGGTGTCTGCTGCTGTGTCTCTCTTTTTATGTGACGGTGGAGATCTGAACTCAGCTCTTCACACTCCCACAGCCAGCGCTTTACCCACTGAACTATCATGCCAGCCCCCAAAGCAGTATTTCTTTTTATTATTTTAACTCTGCGCATGTGCGTGTGTGTGTCTGTGTGTGTGTGCATGAGTGTGTGTGTTACAGACTACAGGGGACATGCAGGCGGGGGCCTAGGGAGGCTAGAGGGTGTCAGAATTCCTGGAGATAGAGTTACAGGCCGCTGTGAGAGGCCTGAGGTGGTATGGGAACTGAGCTCAGGTCTTCTGCAAAAGCAGGAGGCACTCTTACCTGCTGAGCCATCTCTCCAGTTCCCTAGTATTTCTCAACCCTCACCGTGTGATGGAATTTCCTCTTGCTTTGTATAATGCATGGTAGGAAGTGCAGTCATCATTGTGGTTGAAGTACACATAATTCTAATATAGTCCAAGAGCGTGCATCACTATCTCGTTACCAAATAACACCACTGCCATTATGAGTGGCTGCCTTTCTAGTTTAACCTATGCTAAAAGTCAACCGTCTATAGTGTACCTACATAGGTGTTAATGTATACTACACCAGCGACACAATTATCCACCTCCCCGTCTGAACCACGCCCGAGCCCAGTTTGTCAGCAGACTTCACACAGAACGGTTACCTACAGGAGCAACACAGTTGATCCTCACTCCGCTGCTGGCCCACGTCAAAGCCATGGTTTTCGTGAGGTTGTAAACACCTGCTCTTGCCGCTCCACTGTGCCTGTAGAGACAAACATTGCCGTCAGCTTCTGTGGAACGTTTTTCCCGTCCACTAAGTCGACGAGCATTTCAATGGCTTGAGAACTCCACGAGATTGTTCACAAGTCTCTGTCACATTGAGTCCTGCTTAAAGAAGGAGTTGGGTCCTTCTCTATTAAAGCCAAGCCATGGTTATCAAACACGACACACATAAGCACTGTCTCTCAAAAGCTATGTGCACGGCGGGAATATGCTGATGAACCTTTATTACAAAAGACAATAACAGATTGTGGTTTCTCTTGCTCTCTCCATACATGTATGTGTCCACTCAAGCATGTACCACAATGCATGTGTGGAAGGCAGAGGACATCAACTGAGCCATTTCTCCCCATCCATCATGTGGGCTCAGGGGACGGAACACAGGCACCCCCAGCCTTAGTGACAAGTTCCTTTACCAGCTGACCCATCTTGCCAGCCCTGAACTGATAATTTTAATGACAAGTATGTTGATACTGTATATACCTTTAATAATAGGGGATATGAAAATTACATCGATGGAATTCTAAATAAAAGGTTCAAAGGATTTAGGTCTTGGGTGATGAATGTGGCTTAACGGGTATGACCTGCAGCAAAGTCACACTGTGGAAGAAGAGAAACGACCCCTAAGTTGTCCTCTGGCCTCCATACATGTGTTGTGGAGCATATACACCCCATATTAAAAAACACTAAATAAATATAATTTTTAAAAATGTAAAAGGCCGGGCATGGTGCTGCATGCCTTTAACCCCAGCACACAGGAAGCAGAACAGTTGGGTCACTTTGAGTTTGAAGCCAACCTGGTCTACATAGCAAGTTCCAGTCAAACCAGGCACAGATGTCAAAACACACAAATAAGCCAGGTAACCCTGTCCCAGCAACAATGAAAACAAGTACTTTTTTAAAAAAGAAGGTATAGGGGCTGGAGTGATGGCTCAGTGGTTAAGAGCATTGACTGTTCTTCCAGAGAGCCTGAGTTCAATTCCCAGCAACCACATGGTGGCTCACAACCATCCGTTATAGGATATGATGCTTTCTTCTAGTGTGTCTGAAGAGAGTGATGGTATATTCATATACACACAATAAATAAATAATTCTTTGAAAAAGTATAAAAAAAAACAGGCATCCTCAGTCATCAGGGAAATGTAAATTAAAACAACCCCAAGATTCTACCTCACACCAGTCAGAATGGCTAAGATCAAAAACTCAGGTGACAGCAGATGCTGGTGAGGATGCTGTTGGTGGGATTGCAGACTGGTACAACCATTCTGGAAATCAGTCTGGAGGTTCCTCAGAAAATTGGACATTGAACTGCCTGAGGACCCAGCTATACCTCTTTTTGGCATATACCCAAAAGATGCCCCAACATATAACAAAGACACATGCTCCACTATGTTCATAGCAGCCTTATTTATAATAGCCAGAAGCTGGAAAGAACCCAGATGCCCTTCAACAGAGGAATGGATACAGAAAATGTGGTACATTTACACAGTGGAATACTATTATAAACAATGACTTCATGAAATTCTAAGGCAAATGGCTGGAACTAGAAAATATCATCTTGAGTGAGGTAACCCAGTCACAAAAGAACATACATGGTATGCACTTACTGATAAGTGGGTATTAGCCCAAAAGCTTGGAATATCCAAGATACAATCCACAGACCACAGACAGCAAGAAGAGGGAAGACCACACCAAAGTGTGGATGCTTTAATCCTACCCAGAAGGGGGAAGAAAATAATCGCAGGAAGTAGAGTAAGAGAGGGATCTGGGAGGGAGAGAGAAGGGGGAGGGAAAAGGGGGTGCGGTTCAGATATGGGAGGAGATGGGGGAGAAATACAGAGGGTTAGGAATTTGAAAGACAGAGAATAGCAGTGGGGGAGGGGGAACTGTGTGTAGACACTAGAAAATCCCAGATGCCAGGGACCCAAGAAGTCCCCAGGATCCACAGGGAGGACCTTAGCCAAAATACCCAAGAAAGAAGAGACAGACCCTGTAGAGACCGTAGCTGGTGGATAGGCATGGCTTCTGGTGGAGGGATGGGGCCACCCGCCCACCTCAAAAGTATGAATCTAGAATTCCTCCTGTCAGAGGAAGTACAGGGACAAAGAGTGGGGCAGAGACTGAGGGAAAGGCCATCCAGACACTGCTCCACCTAGGGATCCATCCCATCTGCAGACACCAAACCCAGACACTATTGTAGATGCCAAGAAGTGCTTGCTGACAGGGGGCTAGTATAGCTGTCCCCGAGAGACTCTGCCAGAGCCTGACCAAGACAGATGTGGATGCTCTCAGCAACCATTGGACTGAGCGTGGGGACCTCAATAGAGAAATTAGGGCAAGGACTGAAGGAGCTGAAGGGGTTTGCAACGCCATAGGAAGAACAACAATATCAACCAACAACCAGAACCCCCAGGGACTAAACCACCAACCAAAAAGTACCCATGGCTCCAGCTGGATATGTAGCAGAGGATGGCCTTATTGGGTATTGCTGGGAGGGGAGCCCCTTGGTCCTGTGAGGGCTCGATGACCAGGGCAGGAGAATGCCAGGGCGTTGAGGCAGAAGTGGGTGGGTGGATGGGAGAGCACCTTCATAGAGTCGGGGTAGGGGGTAGGGGATAGAGGGTTTGTGTGGGGGGGAATGGGAGGGGGATAACATTAGAAATGTCAATAAGTAAAATGACCAATAAAATTAAAAAAAAACACAGAAGGCACAGAGATTATGTGATTCAGAATTTCTATGTACAGTATAATAATATTGCCAGAACAAAGTGCCATATAATTTAATGTGGAAAAACCCATTCAAAAGCATCTGGAACCATCGGGGAAAGACAGATTAGGTAGTAAGGGAAGAAGGATGTCCTTCAACTTTTAATCCTGCGTGTTTGCTGATCAATTCTTTCCTAGTTCATTTGAAAGATCCCCCCTCCCCTCTCCTGACACATATACAGACATCTCACTGGGTAAAGAACTTGGGATGGCTCAGCAGTTAAAAGCTAGTATATAACAGTTAATTTTGATTGTCAGCTTGATTTGATTCATTTAGGAGTTTGTAAGGCATACCTCTGGAGTGTGTCTGTGAAGATGTTTTCTGAGAATTCACTGGGGCCCACTGTAGGAAGGGGAGGGAGGTAGAGAGATCTGCCCTGAAGGTGGGCAGCAGCATCCCACAAGGTGAGAATAAAACAAACAAACAAACAAACAAACAAACAAAGGAGAAGCTAGCTGACCTCCAGCATCTTCTGTTCTCTGCTTCCTGGCTCACTGTGATGGATAGGGGTCCTCTGAAACCAGGAGCCCAAACAAACCCTTCCCCCTCTAAGCCGTCTCTGTCAGGAATTGTGGTTAGAGAGACAAAGAGTAGCTGATACTCTGCACAACTGAAGGAATCCTAGATAATACAGGAAGCTAGTGTGTTGTTAAAATTTCCAGAGGAAGTCAACTTGTTACTAGTTAGAACTACTCCCTCAGGAATTGTGTGTGTGTGTGTGTGTGTGTGTGTGTGTGTGTGTGTGTGTGTGTGTGTGTGTGTGTTTCAAAAACTCAAGAATTTCTGTTATAAGTTACAATTTAGCAGTCGTAAAATTAAACAAGTATATTCATGTATTCATGGTGTTCAAATCTAAATTAATCCAGGTCCATTTAATTTTCATAATTTAACAAAGAAGCCATGTCCCACAGTGACAGCTAGATTTGTAACATCTTGATTATTGGTAGAAAGGATACAGGACCTCCAGGTAACAATGAATTTCAGATAAGTGACAACCATGTACACGTCTATGAAACCTCAAGCCCACTGCCAGTGACACAACATCTCCCAAGGTGACACCTACTCTGAAGAGGCCACGCCTCCTAATTCTTCCCAAATGGTTCCACTAACTGGGACGAAGCATGCAAACATATGAGCCTATGGGAGCCATTCTCGTTCAAACCACTGTATATGGCCACCTTCATCTGAATGGCACTGTTAGCAACTAGGGAAAAAGGCCCAGTAGTGCCTGCTGCACGAGCTTGAGGACGTGAGTTGGATGCTCACGCTCACGTAAATGTCTGGTGTGGGAGTGCATAACTGCAATTCCAACAAGGGGAGACAGAGACAGGAGGATCCCTGGGATTCACTGACCAGCCATTCTAGCCAAATCAGAAAGCAACAGTTCGGTGAGTGACTCTTGTCTCAAAAAAACAAGGTGGTGAGGGATTGGTGAAGACACCTGATGTTGACCTCTGGACTCCAAGCATACACATTTTTTTTAGGTTCAAATAAAAGGAGATGGGGGGGTGGGGATGAAGATGATCAAAATATATAGTGTCTTAGGGATGCATTGCTATGAGCAGACACCATAGCCAAGGCAACTCTTACAAGGACAGCATTTAACTGGGGTTGGCTCACAGGTTCAGAGGTTTAGTCCATTATCATCATGGCAGGAAGCATGGCAGTGTCCAGGCAGACATGGTGTAGGAGGAGCTGAGAGTTCTACATCTTGATCTGAAGATCAAGTCTCTCTCTTCTGCACCGGTTGGAGCTTGAGCATAGACCATAGCCCCACCCCAACCCCCACCCTCACCCCCTAGAGCAGTGGCACATTTACCCCAACAAGGCCACACCTATTCCAACAAGGACACACCTCCTAAAAGTGTCACTCCCTATGGGACAAGCATTCAAACACATGAGTCTATGGGGGTCAAACCCATTCAAACCACCGCACATTGTATGAAAACTTGTAAGAATTAATAAGAATATTACTGAGAAAGGAACTTATTGGGGTTATAATTTATTAAAGGAGTGAATCATTGATTTAGGCCCTCCTCCCCATTTAGAGAACAAAATCTAAAGACACAGAAAGAAAAAAATACATAAAACACTTACGCGGCTGTTGGAAACCCGTTGTTAAGAAGGACGATGATATTGACAATAGAGCCGCCATGGTCTTTCATCCAGGAATTGTAAACTGCAGAACACAGGCAAATGGCGAGCATATTAAACAGTGTCTTCCTTTGTTATACCCAGCTCCAGCGTACATACGATGTCTTCTATTTTAATTTAGTTTTCGTCATTGTGATGAGGTCTCCTGTAGCCCAGGATGACCCCGGTTGCTGTATAGCGAGAAGCTAATTTAATAAACCATAAGGCAAAGCTGAAAAAGGTCAAGGAAAGCTACAAAATGAGCTTGAAAAAATTTTTCGTTAAACTAATAATCTAGATGAAAAATTACTGGAACATTGACTCAATTAAAATGGCAACGGTCATAAAGTATCTAGTATAACCTGAATTTAAAAAGAATAGTTTTGAGACAAGTTTGTTTTTTGTGTTTTATGCATCCCAGGTTAACCCAGAATTCCCTAGGTAACTGAGGATGACCCTGAACTGCTGTTGTTCCTGGCTCTACCTCCCAAGTGATGTGGTCACAGCTGTCCACCACCATGTCTGGCTTGCAGAGTGGCAAGGATAGAACCTAGGGCCTCTTGTATAATAGATAAGCACTCTGCCAACTGGACTACATCCCCGTCCCTAAGCTGAATTTTAAAATGTGAGGTTTATAGGTAAAAAAAAAAAAAAAAAACCCACAAACTTTGATCAAAAGATCTCAAACAAAATCCATCAATTACAGACATGGGGTAGCCGGACAGAGGTGGTGAACATCTTTAATTCCAGCACCAGGAAAGAGACAGAGCAGGAAGTTGGCTGGGTAGGGAGGTAGGGAGGATCTGGGAGGTGTTGGGAGGGGGAATAACATGACTAACTTATATTGTAGAAAAAAAAGTTTTAAAAATAGTAAGAGGCGGGCTGGAGAGATGGCTTAGAGGTTAAGAGCACTGACTGCTCTTCCAGAGGTCCTGAGTTCAAATCCCAGCAACCACATGGTGGCTCACAACCATCTGTAATGGGATCCGATGCCCTCTCCTGGCAGGCGGTGGTGGTGCATGCCTTTAATCCCAGCCCTTAGGAGGCAGAAGCAGGCAGATCTCTCCAGCTGAAGACCCGCCTCATCTAGAGAGAGGTGCAAGGCAGCCAGGGCTATACAAACAAATCCTGTCTCAAAAAATCCCCAAAAATCAAATAAATAATTGAATAATAAATGAAGACAGAAAGAAAGGAAGGAAGGAAGGGAGAAAAGAAAGAAAGGAAAGGAAACATGAAACTAGGAGACAGACTCAGGAGAGCAGAGGGAGAGGGTCGTGGAGGAGATGGCGGATGGAGTGAGGGGAGGTACATGAATGTAATTCTCAGAGAAGAAATGATTTTAAACAGAATATATGGTCGTACATAGTCCCGAAAAGTCTGAAACTAGAAATAGTAACTGTCACATCAAGTATTAAAAGCCACATGAAACCATTGGGTTTTAGCATAGAGAGGATACTAAGCCGTGTAAGTCCCTCCAAACAGACTCTGCCTCTGGCTACACGCCAACTCTTAGCTCTGATGGCCTTGTGACTCCTGAAACTTTCGGATGCTTTCCCAGGCTCAGATTCGGGCATTTCCTCAGACTCTTTGAAATAACAAAGAGACCACAGAGAGCAGATGGGGAGGGAAGGAAGACGTACAGGAAGAATGGCTGGCAGAAACAACTCGGGAAGGTTGCAAGCATCTATCAATGTGAGGAGACATTGTGACTATAAAGTCAAGGACCAGGAACAAGCAAGAAAGAGTGCTGAGTTTCCAGTGTCCAAATGAAACAGATCCTAAGTGGGCTAAGTCTTTTTTCCTTTCTAATTTCATTCAGTCCTAAAGGGGATCGCTTTGAGTTTTTTCTCCTTTCTTCTGTCTTGTAAGGTGCACCACTAGGAGTATTTAGTGAATGCGCTGGTCTAGTCATTTGGAAAGATTCCCTTCTCTGTAGTTATTCCCACACATTTACATTCAATTGTACAGTGGTTTCTTTTGTTGTTTTCATTTTGGTTTTTAGAGACAAGTTTTCTGTGTAGTCCTGGCTGTCTTAGAACTTGCTCTAAAGACCAGGCTGGCCTTGAATTCAGAGATTTGCCTCCTGAGTGCTAGGATTAAAGGAGTTCACCACCACCCTTAAAAAATAGGGGTTTTTTTTTTTTTAAGGATTATCCTTTTTTTTCAGTTTCATTTAGACAATTATCTAACCTATTCACAGAATCTTAGTAAGTGATTTAGTGGGGATCAATAATAATAAAACAACCTTTGAGCCGGGCACGGTGTGAAGGTGGAACTCTCTCTGAGTTTGAGATCAGCCTGGTTTACAGAGCAAGTTATAGGACAGCCAGGACCACTCGGAGAAACCCTGTCTTGAAAAACCAACAAAGCAAAACAAAACAAAGCCAGAAATCTGCCCCCCAACACACACACACACACACACACACACACACACACACACACACTCACACACACACACACACACACACACAAAAAAAAAAAAACAAAACCAAAACGACAGTAGCAAAAACACACCTTCAGTATGGCATCCAGACACAACTACACAGAAAGCAGACATTCCCCAAAGGCAAGGTTCTTCTCGAAAAATTTAATCTAAATCTAGTCTTCAACAGGACAAGAGACACTTTGTAAATTAATGTCAGGCCGTCTTAACATCGATTTCTTACAGAAATAGCATTAACTCTAAGGAAATAAAAAAGCGTGGATCTCTGACAGATTCAGCTCACACGGAGGAGGCACAGGGGCTGGGGAGGTGGCTCAGTGGTTAAGCACCAACAGCTCTCACAGAGGGTCCAGTCTCTGTTCCCAGCACCCGCACGGTGCCTTACATCTATCCAAAAGTGCAGCTGCAGGGATCTGATCCCTAGCCTCCCCTCATTAGGAGACTGCACGCCATGGTGCACATATATATACTCAGGCATACGAGCATATTACTGAAATAAGAAGAAATAAATTTCTAAAGAGGCACAAGCCAGCTGTGCGGTGGTGGCTCAGGCCTTCGATCCTAGCTCTTGGGAGATGGACGCAGGTGGATCTCTGATTTCAAGGTCAGCCTGGTCTACAGATGGAGTTCCAGTAGAGACAGGGCTACACAGGAAACCGTGTCTCAAAAGAGAGAGAGAGAGAGAGAGAGAGAGAGAGAGAGAGAGAGAGAGAGAGAGAGATATCAAATGAGCAGCTATTGGTGTGGGCTTCTCGTCCCTAGCATCTCCTGCTCCAGCCTTCCCTGGGATTCCCACTAAGGACGCGTCTGGGTTTCGTGGCTCTGGAGACACTCGCCTGCTTTGCACATGTAGAAGGTGCCAGTCAGGTTGGTTTCAATCACAGCTTGCCATCCCTTCGCAGTGATGTCTTCGGCAGGAGCCATGAACTGGCCCCCTGCGTTGTTCACCAAGAAGTTGATCTTCCCATATTTAGCTAAGGTAGATTTGACCAAATTATTCACCTAAAGAAACATTGAGGGGGAAAGTTTAATCGCTAACCTTCGGCATGGCCCAGTTTTAGAAATACGATGCAGTTTGTAGACTCCTATATAATGCATACTAATTCTAAATACTACAACCCAAACACATAACCGCCAATGACTAAACCCCCACACCTCACAGTGCGAACTTCCCATGTGCTATACTCATAAGCCAAGATTCTAACTTGGATGGCAAGACACACTGATGAGTATGGATAACCCCAAGCACAGCAAACCTCAGTGGCATTAATTTCTAAGTGCTGGCCTTAAAAAAAAACGATGAAACCAGAATGAATACTAAGAAACGCCTTAAAGCAGTGTTTATCAAACTGGGGTCACAGCTCTTTTGGAGGGGGTGTCCAACAACCTTTTTACAGGATCTCATATCAGATATCCTGCATTCCAGATGTCAACATTCTGATTGATAACTGTAGCAACATTACAGCTGTGGAGTACCAGTGTAAATAACTTTATAGTCGGGGGTCACCATAGCATGAGGAACTGTATGAAGGGGTCGCAGGATTACAAGGTTGAAAACCATAGCCTTAAAGGGTCTCTAGCTGAGAGGACATTCTTTTTTTTTTTTTTTTTAATATGAAAACAATTTAGCGTCTAGATTGGGCAGATCCACCCTACACTGTCTTATTCCTAGCTCCCAAATCCCTCATCCCTTGCACCTTTTATTTGCCAGGTCTCCAGCTTCTCCTCCCGACAACTCTCTCCTCCTTCTCCTCTCTCCCCCCTGACTCCTCTCCTCCTGACTCCTCCCTCTCCTGACTCCTCCCTCTCGCTCCCGACCCCTCCTCTGCCCCAATCTCGAGCTCTTGCCTTTATTTTACAAATTCAGAGAGAACTCTGAGAGGACATTCTTGCTTAGCTTCCCTCCTTCTGAGGTCACCAGCTCAGTAAGTCGGGAGCACAGGCATCAGTCCTTACAGGCTCTGCCTTCTAGTGAGCAGGGGTCAGGAACCGCTTCAGCAAAGGACACTGGGTAAGCACACTGCGCAGCCATGTTTGTCTTACCTCTTCTTCTTTCCTGATATTGCACTGTATGGCGGTGACTTGAGCGCTGCTGGAGGGAGGCTGAGAGGCTCTCAGTTCATCCTCAGCAGCGGTTAATCTGTCCAGCTTCCGGGAAGCAATGACCACGTTACACCCTAAGGTGAAAACAGCCAGAGGAAGAAAGAAAACACGCTTCTAAGAGCTGTCCAAATTAAGGGGCCAGAAGGAAGGTTGAGAGCACTGGCTGCTCTTCCAGAAGACCCAGGTTCAATAGCCAGCACCCACATAGCGGCTCATAACTCTCTGTAACTCTAGCTCCAGGAAATCTGACACCCACTTCTGGTCTCTACAGGCACCAAGCACATATGTGATAAATGACCTATAGGTAAAATACACATACACATACACATAAATAAATAAATAAATAAATAAATAAATAAATAAATAAATAAATAAATAAAGCTACCTAAACTACAAAAACTGTTTTGTGGATTCCTGTAAAGGGTATCAGTAGAAGAGGAATTAGGTTGGTTTTGGACACATTGAAGCAATAGGAACTGAAATGACTAAGAAGCTAGACAACACACACACACACACACACACACACACACAGAGGACAGGGAAGGGACATTGTTTTGAAATATTCAATGTCAAATGCCACAGGACTAAAAATGAGTAGCCACCTCTGAGAACACGCAAGTCCAAGAAGGGACCTATGGACAAACCATAGTACTATGAGACGGGGAGTTAAATGGACAGATAGGAGAGGCGCCAAGACTAGGTGGTGAACTTGGGCTGGCTTCTTCCTCACTCTCCTGACTTTCGAGAACAGTCTGGCAGCTTAAAACAAAGGCCTTGTGGGCCTTTTCTCCTGCCTGAAGGGCCTGGCTGATGGACTGGGCCAACAAGTTCAAGGCAGGATCAAGTTACTCAATAGTTGTGGGCCAATCCGCCATCTTCTAACTTACTGGAGGAAAACTCTTCAGAGACTTAAAAAAAAAATCTCCAGCCCTCAAGAAGAGACTGGACTTTTTCACTTCCTGTATCTTCCTTCAGCATTGTAGAATCTTTTTCACTGTGTATCTGTTGCTATGTGCCCGTGGTGGGTGAGATCTCTCTGCTGCTACCTGTGTGCCTTTCAGTTCTTTAATTGCAGGGAAACGAACGAAATCAAGATCCCTAGACTGTAGGTATCATGACCACTGTAGAGAGCTTCCAGACTACAGAGCAGAATAAAGTTATTCCCAGCCTGGAAGTCTCTGGAAGTGGGAGAGATGAAGTGAGGATTTCAAGGAGGCTAGGCAGATGGTCACATGAGTCATGGGAGATGAGAAATGAAGGAGATTTTTACAGTCATGCTTGAATTTCATCCAAGCCAGCACAGATCCGTGCATGGAAGGACAGGGACAAGGTGGAGCCCTTCAGAAGGAGCCAGGGAAGGAACCCAGCATTCAGTACCAGGAGTAGGGAATCTGTTGACCACCACCCCCAAAAAAATCTTTCACTGGGTAAAGAGTGTAGCATTGGCAGGGAAGTGGCATTAGCCACAGAAGAAAGGCTTCCAGGACCAAGTCTTAATTTTAAGACGTTGTTTGGAAATATCAAAGTATTTTTAAGTAGCTGAGCTGCATCCCAGTGTGGCTCGGAGGTGGGGCAGAGAGCTACAAAATATTTATAAGACTATAGAAATAGCCAGCAGCAACGAGGCTCAACTCAATCAGCATCCAGAAAACAAAACAAAACAAAACAAACAAAACAAAACCCCAAATCTCAAAGGAGCAAGAAAATAATAACCCATACCAAGAGATGTCAACTAATAGAAACCATCCTGGAAGTGACACTGACAGGGCTGGAGAAATAGCACAAGGGTTAAGGACACTTGCTGCTCTTTTAAAGGACCCACGTTTAAAGGACCACATGTCTTTTAAAGGACACTGGGTGGCTCGAAACCACCTGCAACTTTAGCTCCAAGGGATGCTCTTTTCCAGCCTCTAAGGGCACCTCCACTCACATGTACCCCCTCCCCACATATACACATATACAGGATTAAAAGTAAAATTAAATCTAAAAAATATATACAACAGTTAGAGAAAAACAATGCATGGCACCCAGATCAATGATGACGAGGGATGAGAACTTCTCTCAGAACAGAGCAAGGCAGAAGGCAGCGGAATAACACAAAAGCAAACTAGCTGCAAACATCCTCTCAAGAATGACAGCTAGGGGTTGGGGATTTAGCTCAGTGGTAGAGCGCTTGCCAAGCAAGCCCAAGGCCCTGGGTTCGATCCCCAGCTCTGAAAAAAAAAAAAAAAAAAAAAAAGAAAGAATGACAGCGAAAGCCACACATGTAAAATGAGAAGAACTTATCAGAGCAGAATTGCACTGCGCTAATGAAAACAAGTAAATAAATCAACCACTCAAAGAAGTCCTTCAGAGGGGGTTGGGGATTTAGCTCAGTGGTAGGCGCTTGCCTAGGGCAAGGCCCTGGGTTGGGTCCCCAGCTCAAAAAAAAAGAACCAAAAAAAAAAAAAAAAAAAAAAAAAAAAAAAAAAAGGACATCAGAAGAAGAGCTAAGTCCTTTCAAAAGCAGAGTCAGAGGGTGTGAAAGAGGGCGGCTGAATCAGTATCTTCTGGACCTGAGGTGACTGTTACACCAAGGACTCACTGGACCTGTGATTGCACTGCACAGACTTGCACAAGACTGGGACTAGCAATGCTTTCTCCAGAGTGGAAGAGGTGCTCATGGGGTGCTTCCTGGGCAGCTATGTGACATCAATGGTTACTGAGAGTAATTTTCTTCTGTGCTGTACCCCCTGGTCCATTGCTCATGCATTAAAAAACAAAAAGCAAAAACCACCCAATCTATACTCATCAAGCAACCACAATTAATCTCAGCAGGTCTCTCGCACATCAGAAGACATCAAAGTCGGAGTAAACTAGTTCCAAAGACAAGTGGGGATGAGAGAGAACAACGGGGGTTAGAAGTGACCAAAATTCCTTACATTTGACATAACTATCAAAGACCAAAAAACCAGAATTGGAAATGATAATGATAAGTTTGTGACTATACAAACTTTTTCTTCTTTCTATCCACATTGACTTAAAAAAAAAAGGATCATTTGAAGGACAAGAATTAACAATGTATCATGGGATTTAAAATATATGTAGAGGGCTGGAGAGATGACTCAGGGGTTAAGAACACTGACTGCTTTTCCAGGTTGTGAGTTCAATTCCCAGGAACTACATAGTGGCTCACGACCACCTGTAATGGGATCTGTGCCTTCTTCTGGTGTATCTGAAGATAGCTACAGTGTACTTATATAAATAAATAAGTCTATATCTATACACATGTATATATATATGTATATCTATACCATGTATGTATATCTAGCTATACACTATATATATATATATCAGTCAGGCAGTGGTGGGACACATCTTTAAACCCAGTACTCTGAGAGGCAGAGGCAGATCTCTGAGTTCAAGGCCAGCCTGGTCTACAGAGTGAGTTCCAGGACAGCCAGTGCTATACAGAGAAACCCTGTCTCAAGAAAGAAGGGAGGGGGCATGAAGCAGGGCCCCTTATTATGATGAGTTATTTCTTCCATCCAAGTACCAGCTGGGCTGGACTCTTCCTTAGCTTCCAACATCAGGTGCATTCAAGGTGGTATGGTGTAGAGATGGCCTTTCAGTAGCTGCCTGCTAGTGACACATGCCCTTAATCCCAGCATTTGGGAGGGAGAGGCAGGCAGATTTCTGAGTTTGAGGACAGTTTGGTCAATACAGTAAGTTCTGGGACAGCCATACAGCCATACATACATACATACATACAAACATACATATATACACACACTCCATCGGGAGGGGGAGGTCTTTTAGTGATTGATTACTGCCCATCTGTTCTTCAGCTCAAACACAGACAGTATAGAACACAGCTGTGTCATTCCCTCACCTCCCAGTGATGACCTGTATGACATGCTGCAGAAGTGAACGATCAATCGAGATTGGCCAGTGTGGCAGAAACAAAAGAAGGAACTAAAAACAATGGAAGTGACATCAGCCTGGGAAGCCAGGGGAGTTACAGGGGGATTAGCTGCTGTAGGCATGCTAACACACTGGAGAGATTACAGGCACACAGCCAGAAGCCACTAGTAAGTGTGACTTCTCAATACAAACATGGAAAATGGTTAAACTGAAGGTCGGAGATGTTTAAGAAGTGACAACCATAGCAAGCAGCACTTTAAAGAGATTCTTGGGACCATATCTTCTCTTCCTTTTGAGGCTAGGTCTCACGATATAGCTTTGGCTAGTCTGAAAGTCACAGAGATCCACCTGCCTCTGCCTCCAGAGTGCTGGGATTATTTTGCATTTAACTGACAAATAACTGTACGTCCACCGAGTACACTTTTGATGGCATTTTTATATACCATGCAATGATCAAATTAGACTAATTAAACATTATCTCCTTCCATATTTAATCATTCCTTTGTGGTAATGATACGTAAAGTATCCTTAAGCCAGGCCTGGTGTTCTAGCCTGTAATCTGAGCTACTCGGGTGGCTGAGGCAGGAGGATCTTTAAGTTCAAGGGCAGCCTGGGCTACAGAGTGAGAAGGCCGGACTCCATAAAAAGGTTTTCTTGTTGTGTTGCTTTGTTTTTAAAGATATATCTAGATAGTAGAGAACTTGCTGATCATGCACAAAGCTCTGGGTTCAATTCTCAGTACAGATCCAAAACCAACCAAAAAAAGTCTTTTAGCTACTTACTTTATTTTTATTACATTTATTCATTCAGCGTGTGCGTGTGTGTGTGTGTGTGTGTGTGTGTGTGTGTGTGTGTGTGTGTGTGTGTGTGTACCACAGCACCCACATGGAGGTCAGAGCTTCCAGGAGTCTGCCCTCTCCACCATGTAAGTCTTGGGAACTGAATTCCCACCCTTACTCTTGGCAGCAAGTGCTTCCATACATCATAGTATTATTAACCGTAGTCAGTGTGATGGGAAACAGACAGCCAGCCTTTATCCTTCCTATCTAATTGAAAGTTTGCACCCTTTCAACTCCTACTTTTATTAACTCTGTGAATCTCACATGTATTTGGGATAGGGGCACACTCGCCCCTATCCCCAAGTCCCCCCAGATGACACTTGGCAAAACAAAAAAACCCAAACAAACAAACAAAAAAGACACTTGGCCAACCCCTTCCCACTAATGCTGCCCTGCTGTGGTTTTAGTATTGCTTTTAAAAAAAAAATATATATATATGTAAATAGAAGTAAAAGAATTTTTACTATTTCAACAACAACAAAACCACCAAATGTAAGGAGGCATGGCTAATTTTCCCCACCGATGATCAGTTTATCTTGCATAGTATTAGCTCACAAGCATTGCTAGGTCCTGTGCAGTGCCAGGAACTACCTGTAACAGTTACGATGTTCTGATATCCTGCATATCAGAGAAGGCAGACATATTTAACCAGCTAATACTTTACTAAATAATTCATTTGCGTGTATATGTGTGGGCCATGGTGCTTGTGCAGAGGTCAGAGGGCAACTTGTGGAAGTCAGTACCCTCCTCCTTCTGTCATTCCTGTTGTGAGAATTGAACTTAAGGCATCAGGCTTGGTGGCAGGTGCTTTATCCTCCTGGCCAGTTCTCAGCTAATGCTGTACAACAGTCTGTTGTTCAATTTGGGTTTATAGAACAACTTTCAGAAAATGGCCATTAATTCTGGCATTAAAAAAACAAAAAACAGGGCTGGAGAGATGGCTCAGCGGTTAAGAGCACCCAACTACTCTTCCAGAGGTCCTGAGTTCAATTCCCAGCAACCACATGGTGGCTCACAACCATCTGTAAAGAGATCTGATGCCCTCTTCTGGTGTATCTGAAGACAGCTACAGTGTACTTATATATAATAAATGAATAAATCTTTAAAAAAAAAAAAAAAAAAAAACCAAAGATGAACTAGCCATAGTAGAAAAGTATTCCACATACTTGGTGCTGGAGGGGCAGCTTGGAGCGTAAAAATGTAAGAGAGCTCGTGCGTCTCCTGCAGAGGGAATGAGTTTGGGTCTCACCACTCCCACTGGGTGGCTCACGCCCCAGTTCCAGGAGGTCTGACACTTCTAGCCTCCACTCGCATGTACACACCCTCTCCCGCTTCCCAACACACAGAGAGGATTAAAAGTACAACAAACCTTTAAAAACCTTTCATGTTCTCTCATGGAAGGCAATCCGATTATAAATACAGCACTACACTGTTCACTTCTCTCTTAAGTATAGGAAGTCTTTTCCTAGAAGCATACTCCATTGCTTTCCCAGCACAGAGCGTCCTAACATTTCAGTCATGCCACAATGATCTGTTGCCCAAACAGAGAACTGGTGTAGTGTTCGCCTAATGCAAATTTACTCAAAAAGAGGTTCAATAACCAGAAATCCATGGAAGGAGAACCAAGGTTCTGCAAATCTGCTGACAGAGGCCAAGGTCCTGACCTTTGTACCGAGTAGGTGCTGATTGATTTTTTTTTTTTTTTTTTTTTAATAATTCTTCCTTCCAGAAAGCTTCCTGGTGGCAGACGGGCTGGAAGCAATAGTAAAATGCAAGGTGCAGTGACAACTTGTTTTCTTTGGCAAGGTACCGCTGCTAAGATAAGGCTGATCACTCCTCCATGTATTTATTTCCTATGGTGGCTCAGCATGGGGTCCTGGGGCCATTATCATTGTCTCATTTGCCCCTTTAAAAATCTACTTGTCAGGGCTGGAGAGATGGGTCAGCAGTTAAGAGCTCTGACTCCAGGTCCCGAGTTCAATTCCCAGCAACCACATGGTGGCTCACAACCATCTGTAATGGGATCTGATACTGTCTTCTGCTGTGTTCTGAAGACAGCTATAGTGCACTCATATACATAAAATAAAATTAAAAATATCTTTTAAAAAATCTACTTGTCAAAGCTCTTTGTACAATACAACGGTCATGTTGGAAATACTTTTTCAAATATGCCTTTGAACTTTGCAACACACACATCCCGCCCCCGCCCCCCTGCCTCCCTTCGAGACAGGGTTTCTCTGTGAGCCTTGACTGTCCTGGAACTCACAGAGATCCACCTGTCTCCGCCTCTTGAGTGCTGGAATTAAAGTCATGTGTCACCACCACCCCAGTAAACTTTGCTTTGGGTTTAAGAGTAAACCCAAAGAAGATGTACATTCCCACATATCTAAATATTAAATGTAACTCTTTTCTTCTTGACGGCTTCCTTCCTTGTATGTGTGTTTGCGTGATCATTCTAAGTTTAATAACTTTTCCCTTTTCCTGCGTCAGCACAGGGGAGGTGAGAAGAAAATGTGATCAGAGCATCTCAACGGTTTGACAACCTTTCGTTAAACGATGCCTAATCTGGAATTAGGAACCGGTTCAAATGGATTAACAAAGACACAATTCATTCCACAGCCATGTTTTCACAGGTCTGATTATTTCCTACTTGGGGCGCAGTAATCTTTGGCTCTAAGTATTATCTGGCTCATCTACGAACATTTCTTGGCTATTAGGAATAAACCTCTTTTGTTTCCTCTCACTGCACAGCTCTGCAGCCCATAGCTTTGCAACCTCTTCCCGGTCCTCTAGTACTCCCCTGTCTCTCACTCCCTGTCTCTGAACCCAGTTTACTCGAGCTAGACCTCTGCGGACACTACTAGCTCTGGGTGCCCAGCTCCAGAGGCCTGCTCACCTACCCAGGTGCAGGAGCTCCCGGGAGATGGCTTTTCCAATTCCTGTGGCCCCGCCGGTGACCACAGCCACTTGGTTCTGCAGCAACCCGGCCGCTAGGTAGCTCTGACCACTCTTCCAAGAGCTCATCGCAGCAGAGACTCTGTCCTTCAGGTCTCGCCAAAGTCAGACCTTGGCTTCCTTAGAAGTAGCAGAGCGCTAGCAGTCTGCGGCCACGTGACTATACAGACCCAGCCCCTAAATCTGCGTGGTCCCGCCTCAGGCTCCGCCCAGGCCCCGCCCAGGCCCCGCCTTCGCGGCGGGCTAGGCCTCCTCCCAGAGCTGGACCGCTCCTGGCGGCCGCCTGCAGTCTTCTGCATCCTCAGCCTCCTTCCTGGGTCCCAGGGAACGTGTGGGTGAGACTCCTCGTTCGATATTTTCCTATTTGATTTTAAATTTCGGTGACATTGGGGGAAACGACAGAGGAATGAAAAGAGAGAGAATGAGAAAGAACAAAATGGGAAGGACATTTTCTGTTCTGAAAATCCAATCCTTGGGGCCATAGCTCCCACCGTTAATTAAGATTAAATCTCCAGAGCATCTGTGTAGAGAAAGGCTGCAGGTCTGGGCCCTCGCTGTGCGGTTCTGCAACAGACATCTGGCTGTCTGGGCTTCAGCTGCTGTGTGCGGATGGCTGGGAAGTGGGAAAGGCTTAGGTAGCTGAAGAGAAGACAGCCAGGTCCCTTCATCTTCAGGGAGGGAGTGAAGGAAGGAGGGTGTGGGGCAGAAGAGGGCCTACAGTTGCAGTTATCCACAGAGCCTAAATAATGAATGATTAAACAAAATGAATTTAGGCCCAGCCTCACCTCATTCTTGGTGCCCCACCCAGAAATGAAAGAAAGAAGCACTTTTCCCTAGATTTGAGATCTGATCCGTTTCATCTGGGTTATACAGCAGGAAAAAAAAAAAAAAAGATGAATCGTTCCGTAGTTCTTACAAGATTTACCTCTTGGTTTATGTTTTTGGAACCTGCCTTCTAATTCATCCCTTCAGCAAGAAACTTGTCAGCTCTGAGTTGGTTCCAAGGAACAATTTATTGCACACATTCTGTTTGTTTTTAATTAGTTATTATTATTATTATTGATTTTTTTGAGGCAAGCTCTCTCTCTCTCTAGCCCTGGCTGTCCTGGAACTCACTATGTAGATCAGGTTGGCCTGGGACTTAGAAATCCACCTGCCTCTGCCTGCTGAGTGCTGGGATTAAAGGTGTGGGATACCATGCCCTGCCTTTCTGTGTGTTCATTTAAAAATTAAAATTACGTACGTGTGTGTGTGTGTGTGTGTGTGTGTGTGTGTGTGTGTGTGTGAAGATGAATTGCAGGAGTCAGTTCTCTTCTTGTACCATACGGGTGCTGAGGATGGAACCCAGGTCATCAAGTTGTCTGGGAACAACGGTCTTTCTAAATGTGCCAGGGTGCTCTGTTCTCCCTTTCCAGGTGTTAAGCCAACAAATGCCATTCGTGTCTGTTTTGGGAGGTGGGGGTTGGAGCCACTACTTAAAACTCACAAAGCAAATGGAAAGTGGAGTTAGACACTGGGTCTTTCCCACCAGCCAGATTGCAGTGCTGGGAGCATCTCATCTTCTAGTCCCTCCGCCTCCCTGCCCTCCTCTGACCTCTTTTTAGGAGCACTTCCCTCTCCAATCCCAACCAACACGCAGAAAGGAAGAGCTAGAGCTCCCTGCTATCTTTGTCTGGGTAGCTAGCTGATCAGGAGCCCGGGTCGCCTTCCGTTTAGGTCAGCTTTATGCTCGTGAACACATTGAAAAATGGCACCACTATAACCTCTAAGTAAAGATAAATTTTGTGTGTGTGGTATATTTGTGTGTGTGTGTGTGTGTGTGTGTGTGTGTGTGTGTGTTCCTGTTGAAGCCAGAGGAGATTGTTGGATGCCCTTCCCTGTCATTGTCAACCTTGTAATCCCTTGAGACAGGGTCTCTCACTGAACTAGGAGTTCGGCCCCCTTTTGACTCCATGGGAGTCACCGCAATCCTCCTGTCTGGAGTACAAGCTAAGGCTCGGGGATCTGACTTAGGTCTTCCTCCTTGCACAGAAGTTAGTACCCATTCCTGCTGAACCATCTCCACAGTCCCCTAAAAATAATTTTTAAATATCGATGTTGAAGAATTGTTTCAGAAAAATACAGTTCCCAGCTATCTGATCCCAAGGACAAAGTGACATAGGTTGTTTGTTCATCTGCCATGCTGGAGATCCAACCACGGAGTTTGCATTAGCATTCCTCCATAGAGCTAAACCTCCATCTCCCTCAGATATGCTCTCTAACAGCGAGCAAGTGAGCGAGCGAGCAAGAGAGAGAGCAAGAGCAAGCGAGAGAGAGAGAGGGAGAGAGAGCAAGAGAGAAAGCGTGAGAGAGAGCAAGAGAGAGTAAAAGCGAGAGAGTGAGAGCGAGCGAGAGCAAGAGAGAAAGCGAGACAGAGAGAGTGAGAATGAGAGAGAGCAAAAGCGAGAGCAAGAGAGTGTGAGAGAGCAAGGGAGAGTGAGAGTGAGTGAGAGAGAGCGAGAGAGAGTGAGTGTGGTCACTGGACAGACTGAGGCAGGAACTCTAGTGAGGACTGACTGGGATGGGAGGCAGCTGTCCACTGGGCATGACGAGGTGCTGTCTGTCAGCTGCAGGGACTCTGCCACGGAGCAGTCAGTTCTTTCTCTCAGTCCTGGTAAACCTGTGGTTGGGGAGTGTGGGATCTCCTTGGTTTACAATAAAGAGACATGTTCTCTTTGTCTCTGCCTCTGCCTCCCGGGTTTTAAGATCTGCTAGCCCCTAAAAATCACCACACCTGGCAATTTCACCCATAAGTCCCTTGTTTTCAGATTTGAATTCTGGCCCCTTCATGAGCCATGCCTCACCCTAGACCACCACTATGTTGCTTTGGTGACTTCTTGGGCCAAATCCAGCTCTAATCTCTGTATTCTGCACCGCTGCTTGCTTTGTCCTGGTGAAGAGAGCTTGCTGTCACCACGATCCATCCACACCCCCTGTGCTGTCACAGCCCATTAGCAGTGGCTTCCTTTCCCCTCTGAGATGTTCTTGCTTGCTGACCCTCCCCCTCCCCATCTTCCTGGTTAACTCGCCCCACCCCCACTCCCTTGCAAACCAGCTGCTGCCTCAGAGTGGCACACAACATGCAGACTCTCAGAATCTCTGCGTATCAGGAATACCAACCAGTGAGGCTTCTAACTGCGGTCGTGCCTCCAAGCCAGAGCCCTCTAAGACAGCTCACATAGGAGTGTTCAGTCAGTATGGAGCGCAGAGAGTTCTTGTGCACCAGGTGCTGCTCTAGGCATTGGGGATACAGCTCAGTTGTGGGGACGCTTGGGTTTCTCTGTCTTTGTTCAGTCTTGTGTTGTAGCACAGGAATGGATGGGTGGAGTGGGCGAAGTACTTACCACAATAGGTTGGACGGTAACCAAATAAAGGGTCCAATCTTCAGCTCTTACAGTAGGAGCGTACGAGGTCTTTATGAACAACCGCCCCTGCCACCAGGAACTGTTTTCTTTGCAGGCAGATGGTGCAGAATCAGCCTCAGTGTTGTTTGTATGTTTCCTCTTTACTAGGGACCGAACCAATGGCCTTCGTATGTGTATGAGACAAAAAGGCCTATGTATATGGAGCAAGCACTCACCCACTGAGCTCTATTTCCAGCCCTCTTAATTTCTTACCTTGAGAAAGGACTTCCTTAGTTGCCCAGGGTGCCCTTGACTGCACTCTGTAGCTCAGTCAAGCACTGAACTTGCAATTCTCCTGCCTTAGCCTCCAGAGTAGCTGATAGCCCAGGCCTGGGCCACCAGCCTGGCCCACTGAGTTCTTTCATTTGTCCACCCCCAAATCCAGTGAATGGGACAGATTGCTGGAGAAGGGAAAAGCTTTCATCTGGAAAAGCAGCAAACGAAGAAGGTGGCGGGGAGGTGCCACTCTTCAAAGGTTCGTATAGGGAACCTATAGGCCCCAAGGCTTGTATAGGAAAAGGAAGACGGAACAGGTGGCCAATAGCATTGAGGTGATGGGCTGAGCTAGGCCTCCATCACTTGCAGATAGGATTTTCTTTTCTCTTCTGCGGCAGTAACCTTGAGTTAACATGTGCTTTCATTTTCCAGGCTGTGTGCTGTCACGCTTTTGGTGAGTCAGCTATCTTTCTGCAAGTTAAATATTTAACCTTAGGGGCTCCAGAGTTAAGAGCACTTCCTGATCTCCAACAGGTTCTCAGCATGCATACTGGAAAGCCTGTAACTCCAGCCCTGTGGGATCTTGACTGCTCACCTTTGGGCTTTCATAAGAACCTAAAATTGTGCACATGGTCATCCTCACACATACATATGCACACACATGACAATAAAATCTTTTTCAAGGACTGGAGAGATGGCTCAGTGGCTAAGAGCACTGACTGCTCTTCCAGAGGTCCTGAGTTCAATTCCCAGCAACCACATGGTGGCTCACAACCATCTGTAATGGGATCTGATGCCCTCTTCTGGTGTGTCTGAAGACAGCTACAGTGTACTCATATAAATATAATAAATCTTTAAAAAATAGTTTCAAAAATGTAATGTTGTGTGTATGTGTACATGTGAATATGTTTGCATGTGTGTGGAGGCAGGAGGACAGTATAGCGTGTCATTCGTTGGGAGCCATCGACCTTGGTTTTTTGACACAAGGACTGTCTTGGCCTGTGGCTTATTGAGCAAACTAAGTTGGCTAGTCAGGAATCCCCAAATCGGCCTATCTCTATCTCCCCAGTGTTGGGATTATAACAGCATGTATTCCATGACCTCTGGCTTCCTGGGGCTTGTGCTCACAACCTCAAGCTTGTGTGGCAATCATTTCACTGACTGAAGCTAGCTCTCTATTCTACTGCTTAATGGTTTGTTTGTTTGTTTGTTTTTGAGGCAAGATTTCACTAGGTAGCAGACCAAGAACTCCCACTATAGACCAGGCTGATCTCAGACTCACAGAGCTCCGCCTGCCTCTGTTTCTCAAGTGCTGGGATTAAAGGTGTGCACCGCTGTGGCTGCCTGCCTGCCTGCCAGCCAAGAAACTTTATAAACTTTACTTAAAGTTACTGATTTGTAAAGTTTACATGTTGTCTCAGCTGGTTTTTCCCAGGAATGACTAACTCTTTCAGTTAGGCATTAAGATGCAGGCAGGAAAAAGTTGACCATGAGAAGCAGCACTCTCAACGTTAGGTTGCTTCAGGGGTACCATTTACACCACCTCAGTGGGAGACTAATATCATTCAGCTGCATGGTCTTCCAAGTTAGTAATTGCTTTTCAAAAGAATATTACTCATACTCATTATGTATGAGAGCTTTGCCTGCATGCATATTTGAGCACTGTGTTCATGCTTGGTATACCCTTGAGGTCAAAAGAGAACACTGGGTCCTCTGGACTGGAATGTAGAACAGTTGTTAAGCTACTACATGGGCGCCAGGTACTGCACTTGGGTCCTTTGCAAGAACAGCAAGTGCTCTTAAACAATGAACTATCTCTTCATCCCTCCTCCAAATCAGTAGATCTGTAAAAGTAGTAGCATGTGAAGGGCCAACAAAGATGGCTCACCGGGTAGGGGTGACCTCTGACAAGCCCAAAGACCTAAATTTGATCTTTGGGACCCCCATGGTGGAAGGAGAGAACCAACCCCCAAAAGCTGTCCTCTGCCACTATATGTGTTCCGTGGCCCACAAATGTGCCCTCACTGCAATATACGTAGTAAAAAAATAAACACAAGTGAGTGAATAACAGAAATACAAAGGAAAAGGCAAGGAAAGAGAAGGTTTACTGTAGATAAAAGGGGGAGTGTAGCTAGAGTGGGTATGACCCTGAGCTGAGCTAGTGGGGTGAGATGGGAAGGGAAGGGGGGGGGAAGGGGAGGAATGGGAAAGGGACAGGAGAGAGAGGGGAGCCAGTTGCAGGAGCCAGGAGGCTAGGCTGCTGTATCTTTGGGTACAAAGAGAGTGAGTAACCAAAATGGTTGCCTTATATAAACTACTGGGCTGGAAAGTTCATGGAAGAGGGCAGGTATACTAGCCATAGGGGACTGTAACAGGAAAGGTCTGGGGGATTACAGGGAGAACCTAGTAGCATGATTCACTTTGATATGTTAAATAGGCACCTGGCCATTTGTCCTGGGTTTGGAACCTCACAAAAAGCAACTGAAGTTGTAGAATGTGTCAAATTTTACTCTAGTTACAAGAGGACAGAGAGAAGCAAGCTGTATCCTGACTGTGCTCACTGCCCCTTCACAGCAACCAGCTGGAGGCAGGGAGGTTTTGCGTTTGCTCTACCACAATCCCAGTCACCTAATACAGGCCTGAGCTCAGTTCCTTCCACCTTAGAGGAGACTCTGCAAGAATGGCTGGTAACTTTTGATGGTAAAACCATAAACACTTTGTTTCCTTGTTGATGGCATACCTTATAGTGGTCAGTTGTAATGAGCAGATTTTGGCCAGCCCAGACCGGTGATGTGTGATCCTTGAGTGACAGACACTCAGATCGGGGTGGGGTGGGGTGGGGGAGTGGGAAGGGCAGTAAGTCAGATGCAGGGCATATTCCACCGTGTAGTGGCAGACTTTGGAAAGACAGCCCTCCATACTTGTACAGTTGTAGCCACAGCAAATCAGCTGCAACATGAGAAAGAGGCAAAAGACCACGCCTAAGATTTTTCAACAGCACCTGATTGGAAACTTCTTGTCCACCAACAGTGTGGCATGTGGTCAGTCCACAGTTTGTTTTGGTTAGTTGTCTGCACAGTCATTTATTTAAAATTGGGCCAATCACCTAAATTTAAACCAGAAACTTTCCCATGAAACTTTATACAACTCATGCCAAACAGGCCAGCCTTTATTAAAGGCATTGGCTGGACAGTGTACTTGGTGGCTGCAAGGGAAAGTCACAGTAACTTCCTAGTTGATGAGACTCTAGCCCTCGTCTTTCTAATCACCCCTACCACTTACACATCCAGCTCTACTGTCAAGGTTTGGTGCCATTGCCTTTATTAACTCTTTCCAGTCAAACCTCAACCCTCATTAGTTACCCTGCAGTGCACATGAAAGCACAGGCCTCTAGGTTCCCTGGTTTCTGCATCTACTAAAGCTGTAATTTAAGCTGAATTATCTGAGTAGAAGAATGTGCTGGATTAGTTGGGAGCAGAGAGGTAGTGTGAACAGACTGTAGGGAAATCACACAACGTTGAACCGTCCATGATGATGCAGAGAGGCAGTTCTACAGGTTTGGCATGGAGGTAGACCAGTAATCCCATTGGTTACATGGGATCTGGCTGGCCCTCCAAAGATGCTGTAGGCTTACTCATTTTAAGGGTTTGAACTTTGAAGATTTTTAGTGGTATATAAGTAACTTCTATTTAATAAAACATCATTGTTGACCCTCTTATTGCAAGCATCAAGTCCTATTATGTACTGGGCTACACTGAGCTCCTCAATGGATTTCTTTTCTTTCTTTTTCTCTTCTTTCTTTCTTTCTTTCTTTTTTTTTTTAAACTTGTTATTTCATACCTATGGTTGTTTCACTTGCGTGTCTGTCTGTGCATAACTTATCTTCCAAGAGCATGTGGAAGCAGAGGAGTGTGTCAGATTCCCTGAAACTGCTGTTACAGATAGTTGTGAGCTGCCACATGGGTGCTAGGAATTGAACCCTCGTCTTCTTGAAGGTCTATTGGTGCTTTTAATTGCTGAGCCATCTCTTCAGACCTCTAGGGAATTTCTGATAGAACTTTAGCCAGTATCCATGGAATAGTCCTTTGTATTGGATAGTTGAGTTTCAGAATTTCTGGGCTTTCCAGAAGAATCAAAATGACTTAAGTTACCCATTATCAGGGATCATGTCGTTTTGTGTTCTTAGTCCAAAATGCTCCTTAAACTTTGTGTATATACCAGTGATACAGCAGAGGGATTGAGATATAAAATTGCCTTGGAATTTTGAATTTCTATCTGCCTATATTCAGAAAACCAAAATTGTGGATTAATACAAGACTCCCCTCCCCACATAATTTCAGTCTGAACAAAAAGAATATATGGTCCTATACTTAAACTCTTTCTGTGTCGTTCTTCTGCTGTCACTAAGGGGCTGCTTTTATCTGAATGGACTGTGGAAGGACCATGTTCCAACTCCTAAAAGAGAAATAGAGGGAAAGACAGTAAAACTGCATACTCACATCCATGTATCCAGACACTAATTGCTGGGGGGCTAGCCCTGGCATTAGTCTTCTTTCTCGTTGGTTCTTCTTGAGGCAGCAGAGGGAGAAGAGCGTCAGTGGAGGGAAGACTTTGTCTTACAAGATACTTAGGGTTGCTGTATAATAATAAGTTTCATATACATCTAAGTTACCGTGTTACTGTAGCTGATTTACTTATCTATGTCTAAGTCACTATGCTCTGCTACTGTAACTGACCAGCCTTCTGTGTTCCTCTTATGCCAGAAACTGCAGTCTCTGGCATTTAGCACCTCATTCTAAAACAGCAGGAGATAAAGTAGAGGATTAATTGCTTTTCCCTTTTATCCCTATGCTTCTTGCTTGTCAATCTAAGAGAAAGTTTGGAGCAATAAACTTCTATTGAACCAAGAGAAGTGAATAGCGCTTGCAGAAGGAAAAACTTTTACATAGGCAAATATGCATAAACTTATATAATTTCATATACAGATTCATAAATGTGAATTTATACATTTCTACTCAACCAGTTGGGCATAACTTACATGCATCCTCACAATTGCATTCTTACACACACACATGCATACATTCTCACAATTACATACTTACACACACATCCATACTTACAAATGCATATAGGGCAAAAACCAAGCCCCAGTGCCGAAAGAACTCACTCATTCTGGATGAAAGATGAGTTCCAATCTTTTTTGCATAGAGAAAGAAATAGCTTCTACCCTTTTAATGCTAAATGAATTAAACCCAAGTTTGTGAGAGAAAAGGCTTGTTCCTTTTAATAAGACTAAGCCTACCTTAGTCTTGCAATTATTAAGAAAGGACCTGTTCTATCCCAGGGTAAGGAAAAACCTGCCTGCTCCTTCTGCTCTCTGCAGCTTCTTCTTTTTTCCTCTTTTCCTCCGTATTCTGCACATTGCTCTCTTATGTTACCTATAGTCTCTAAGTTATTCCACTCTGCATTTCTTCTCAGCCCAGATCTTTTTAGCTCAGTTCTCTTTAACTCAAGTCAGCTCAGTTTTCCTTCACTCAGTCCTGACTCTTCAGCTCAGTTCCCTCCAGCTCAGTCCAGTCCCTTCTCTTTGTCCTCTGCACTTAAACATCTTTCAGATCACGTTACAAAGTTCATCACAGTTTATACAAAAAAAATCAAATCATAAATTGAAATAGAAGTTTACAACAGAGAATGTTTACGTGCATATCCATCAGGAGTAATTATCTGGCGACCATCCATCACCTGTCACAGCTCCAGAGGTTCACTAAAGGTTTAAAACCATAACTAAGTTATTAGTGAAGTTTCGTGTAAATAAACCCAGTCAATATTTTATCCTCTGTCCTAGCACCTATAACAAATCATTAGTTCCCCTTTTATGACCTTTGGTTAATTGTTTTACAACCTTTTGGAATGTGCTCTGAGTGGGAGAAAGTCTAAGAGCAATTAACTGGTGACACTTGGGAGACTGGCAGAGTTCTCACTGCAAGTTTTGACTATCAGAAAAAGACTTAATAGCAGTCCCACTATAAAAGAGTTTAATAATCACTGACATAATTTTAGGAATTCTTATAGGATCATCATTAAGATTAAGAAGTCATATATTTGTCTATATAGCATCACTATAAGACAGTACATCTTCACAGATCTGCAGAGATATGCTCCAAAGGAGTGGGCTATTATTCAATGGTTGTTAATAATAACAACAGGAAAAGCATTTTAATAGCAGGAATCGTTCCTAAAATGAATCCCTTACAACCTTGCTTAATAAGGGTGAACCAGTCACAGATTATATAATAATCCGAGGCTGGCCATCTCAGGATGATCACCTGCTAGTTATTAGCTTGTCCTGTTATGGCTCCCAACAACTAATCATTTGATTGATCACGCCTAGCTGCAAGGGATGCTGTGAAATTCTATCTCCCCCAACCCCTCAAGATAGGGTTTCTCTGTGGAACTCAGATTGTCTTGGAACTTACTCTGTAGATCAGGTTGGACTCAAACTCAGAGAGCCACCTGCCTCTGCTTCCTGAGTGCTGGGATTAAAGGTGTGCCACCACTACTACCTGATGGGAAAAGTCATCTTTAATTAATTAATTAATCAATTAATTTTAATTATGTGTATGTCCATGCATCTGTCTGTGGGTATATGCACATGAGTGTCAGTGCTGGACAAAGTCAAAGGTTTCAGATCTCTGGAATTATAGGCAGCTGGAGCTATCCAATGTGGGTACTGAGAAGCAAACTTGGGTCCTCTGCAAGAGCAGTATGTGCTGTTAACCCCAGAGCCATCTTCCCAGCCTAGGATTGCTCTCTTTACCAAAGACATAATGTGACCCCCTGAAACCTGCATTATTAGAAAGGAGAAAATAGGACTCATTCACATCGGCCTGTAACTACAGCTCTGGAGGGATCCAACACCTCTAGCCTTTGCAGGTACCTGTGCTCAAGTGTGCAGTACTCCTTCCTGATATGTACAATTAAGAATAATAGAAACAAAAGTAATACAGGAAGACAATAAATATAGGAGGAGGGTCTACCAAGTGTGGAATGGCTAGCGCACAAAGGAACACATCAGCATCTTTCTTATATTTCTCTTTAGTCTCAGTCTCAAAATTAGGCTAGTGGTTAACCATGGCCCTTTAAAGCTTTTTCTTTCTTGTTGATCTACCATGTGACTACACCTCACACAGAGTTTATGGTCACCTATGGAGGAAAGGCAACAAAGAGATAAAAGAACATTTGTTAATAATTAAATACTTAGTTACAAGTGCCGATAAGTTTTACACAGGGAAATTATTTTAAAGACTAAGAATCATGAAAGGGAAGGGGTCCATTTTTGGTTGTGGGAAAAGAAGGCCTTGGAAGAGGGGACATTTGAACTTAGGACTTAGGAGATGATCACGTGACGGAGTAGGGTAGTATAGCATATCATCCAACGTAGGCTGCATTTAAATATGTCAAGGTGGAAAGGATTTGGTGCTCTTGAGAATACAGTCAGCCAGAGTGGTTGCAGACAGTAGTTGTAAGGGAGGTGATACAGCACAGGAGAGTGATATTACGAGGCCTCAGGCCACATGGAAGGTCTGGATTTCATTTTATAGTAATGGGTTTTAGGCAAAAAACAAAACAAAACAAAACAAACAAAAAACCTCAACTCCCCACCCCCCAAAAAAACCAAAAACCAAAACCCCACGATTTTATTCAGCTTTTTCAAAGGTCTTTGTTTCTTTGTGAATACAAAGTCTCACTAAATAACCCAGGCTGGCCTCAAACTCATGATTCCCCTGCCTCAGCCTCCTGAACTCTGGAGTTTCAATGTGAGTTACCATGCCTAGCTCCAAAAATCTCTTTTTTTTTTTTTTTTTGGTTCTTTTTTTTCGGAGCTGGGGACCGAACCCAGGGCCTTGCCCTTCCTAGGCAAGCGCTCTACCACTGAGCTAAATCCCCAACCCCCAAAAATCTCTTTTAATGATGAGTTGAAGGACTGACTAAGGCATCAATGTCTGGAAGCCAATGGCTTAGAACCATTTTTCGCTAAGCATGAGTCCTAGAGCATCTTTTGATCCCCTGGATGACCAAGAGTCCAGTTTGAGGTTAATGTTCTATGGGGCGATGCTGGTTAGCAGACTCTGACCTGGCAATAGAGATAGAGGATGGGCAAGCCTGATCCAGAAAGGAGAACAAAGTTGTGCTTCGTCTCTTGATCCTACTAATTAAAGTTTTGGGAACCTGGCAGATTTGTTTTTCTCTTGTAGACTCCAAAAGGCAAGAGAGAGATTCAGAACGTGTTTCTCACACCGAACACCGCAGCATTTTATGTGTACAAAAGTCAGAAGGAGAATTAGACCGTCTTCTTTTCAACACTTCTTTCCATCATCCAGAGTAGTTATGTATTCATTACTCAAAATCACTCATCATTTATTTCTCCTCTGTCCTAAGAAGTCAACAGGTATATACTGACTATCTGGTACGTGTCCAGTCCACCAGGGGCACAGAAGAATACGGCAATTTCTGACCTCTGCAAGTTTACAGTCTTCTTGGAGGGATGAGGGAGAGTTCACAATGCCATTCAGGATCCGTGACCTGAAATACTGCGTAACTAAGAACTAAGGCTATAAACAGAAGGCAATACTGGGGTTAAAGGTGCATGGCCATGCCTGGCTTTTACATGGGTGCTGGGGATTTGAGCTCAGTTCCTCTTGCTAACAAAGCAGGAGCTCTTACCCACTGAACCATCTCTCCAGCCCCTGGCATGCACTTTTGTTGTTGCTGTTACTTGTAATGACACTTTATTTGGTGTTGGGGAGTCCTTTCAGAACTTGTTGCACCCCTCCTCCCTTCAACTCATACAAACTGACTAGCAGAAAAGTGTTTACCTGGGAAGAAAATGCAGACGCTATCCGGGAGGTGGAGCTGAGTTCAACTAGATTCTTCGTTGTTGTTGTTGTTGTTGTGTTGTTTTGTTTTCAAGACAAGGTCTTACTATGTAGTTCTGGCTCTCCTGGACCTTACAATGTTTACAAGGCTGGCCTTGAACTCAGAGATTGCTTGACTCTGCTTCCTGAGTGTTGGGATTAGAGGAGTAATGTGGCTGTCCAGCTGGTTTGAACTAGTCTCTTAAAGAATGATGGAGGGGTTGGGGATTTAGCTCAGTGGTAGAGCGCTTGCCTAGCAAGCACAAGGCCCTGGGTTCAGTCCTCAGATCCGGAAAAACAAAAACAAAAACAAAAACAAACAAAGAAGAATGATGGAGACAGGTCGACACCTCTGTCTCCTGCGCAGGATACGTGTCGGCCCGGAGATCTCCGTTATAGATCGCAATAATAAACCTAGCCTTTGCTTATTACAATAAATAAATAAATAAATAAATAAATAAATAATGATGGAGACAAAGCCTGGAGAAATCCTCCATCCAGTGTGGGGATTTCCCACCCATGATCACTGTAACCAACCACAGTGTCACTGTAACCCCCTCATATCCCTATAGAAGACTTGAGCCAGGTGAAGGAGGAAATTGGAATAGAGTGGTCTCTGTTTTCCTCAGGGTTCACCTTGAATAAACTGACTTCTACTAATTTCTGTCTACGCTGGGTTTTTAACACAGCAGTGAGCAAACTGACCTTAGATCTGGCAACACCGGGAGTTCACCTGTGGTTGAGTAAGCTTTGCCTGTTCCTCTGCAGGAATGGCAACACACCCAAGTCCGGTGGAAAGTTCCTCAGGAACAGGCTGCCTACTTGTCTATGAGGGCTGATGCCACTTTTTGACAGAACAGTCTGTCAGACAGTGGGCGTGAGTCTGAGATTACTCTAGTGTCTGTGACAGAGCCTCCCACAGCAAGTCTGAGGCTGTAGTTGGAGAAAACGCTAGGCTGCTTCTAGGACGAGGATGCTGGGCTATTTCTGTGTCTCTGACATATTCGTGCTCGGTTTGTATTACGCATTGCATTGCCTCGTCTGGTACCATGTTCAGTGCGGTTATTTGTGTGTGATTTTTAATATATTTATTGTTTTTTGAACTTCATGTATGCAGTGTATTTAGATTATATTTAAGCTCCGTTCTGTCCCATAACTCCTCCCAGATCCACTCCCAGGACCCCATCCCATGTACTTTTAACAAAATCAATTTTAAACTTGAGAGGAGGCAAATGGCCTTCTTGTATATTACTAATAAGCATACTATAAAATTAGCTTAAGAACCACAGTGGTAGCCTTTGTTAGTATCAAAGTTTCTAAACTACCAAAAAATTTTTCATTTTCAAATGTCTTATTATTGAGAAGTGCTGGACTCTGTGCATGACCCTGCCTCCCCAGGGCCCTTGGGCTGTGTGCTCCCAGTGACATTTAGCTCTCTGCTAATTCTGTTCCTAATTCTCCACTCCCCCACCCCCATACGTCTCTTCTTTCTGAATATTTCTTTGGTTCCAATGCCTCACACACCCTTCAGCCTCTATGTATTCTCACTTCTTTAGTCTCTCCTCCCTTCGTTTGCTTTGAATGGTCTCAGTGTCTACTGACACAGCGGAGGTGGGCTGTGGATGTGGATGAGTGAACACAAGCAGAGCTTAGAATGCTGTTCAGTCTGAGCAAAGCCCATGTTTAAAAATGGCGTGTCTTTGATATTACCACGTGACAGGGAGGACTCTGGGTCACATTTCATCAAATACAACACACACAGCTGTTGGTGGTGGCTTTTCGTTTCACTTCTATTTCTGTATTTCCAAACTTTGGTTGCATTCATTTTTCAGGGAATGAAAATTTTGACCTTTCAAGCACTAGATAATTGTCATTTGCCCTTTCACCTTATCCCGTAGTTGATTTTCTTTTGTGATTCCGCAATGGATAAGCAGATTGTGGAGTCTTGCCTTTGTGTCCTAAGTCCTTAATCATCCGCCTGAACTAAGCCCAGTGCTTATGGATAGCATTCTTAGAGGTGAGGATTAGAGGAAGAAATTCTATAGCCCTTTATTACCTGATCATGCCTGATTGCCCTCGATAAACAGCATGAACCCACAGGTTCTCGTCTTTTACAGAGGGCACTGTGTTTAGAGGGAGTTATTTGCACTTGCATAATAACCTTGTATTTTAAGAAAAAAGGCACCGAACTGGAGAGATGGCTCAGTGGTTAAGAGTGCCGACTGCTCTTCCAGAGGTCCTGAGTTCAATTCCCAGCAACCACATGGCAACTCACAAGTGTCTGTAACTCTAGCTCTACGGGATTCAATGCCCTCTTCTTGCTTCCATGGGTATTGCATGGGGTTGGGGATTTAGCTCAGTGGTAGAGCGCTTGCCTAGCAAGCGCAAGGCCCTGGGTTCGATCCCCAGTTCCGGAAAAAAAAAAAAAGGCACCAAACCAAAACAATAGAAGAAGAATATGATCAAAATTCATGGTTTGAACATTATTTTAAATAAAAATAACTTGCATTAATATTGCTCCTTGGTTTAGAGAGTGTCCTATTGCTGTGAAGAGACACCATAAGCAAGACAACTCTGATGAAGGAAAGCATTTAACTGGGGCTGCCTTATAGTTCAGAGGTTTAGTTCATTGTCCTCATGGTGGGGAGCACAGTGGCAGACAGAGGTAGCTGAGAGTTCTACATCAGAATCAGCAGGCAGCAGGAAGGAGGAGCCACTGGACCTCTCTTGAGCATCTGAACCCTCAAAACCTACCCCCAGTGACACAGTTCCTTCAACAAGGCCATACCTCCTAATTCTGGTCAAGTATCACCGCTCCCTAATAATCAAGCATTCAAATATATAAGCCTATGGGGGGCATTTTTATTTAAATAACCACACTCCTGCAAAAAACTTTAAGGAACCTTGATGGAGTTTTTAATTTTGAATGAGATAAGCAAAGTTAAGAACACTGAGAAGTTAAGAACACTTATGCTTGAATGTAACCGATCCCCCAAGTTGTTGGGCTGTGAATTCATTGGGCTAAGGAGCCCACTGATTATCTCCAGGAAGAGTCAGAGCAGAGGGACTCCCCAATGAGCTCAGTCAGGGCTCCTCACCAAAATGGCTCAGCACTGAGGGACCTACATGGAGTGGCTGGGAAGACGTGGTCCTCCCGAAGGGTAAGGATTCCAAGTTCCCTTGTTAAAAATGTATATAGGTATGCAGCCCTATTCCCTAAGTGTCTGTTTAATACAAAACTGTTTCCCACGATCCACGTCCTTCAGTAAAATGGACACCCAAGAAGCTGTAGGACCGTGATACAGGCGACCACTTTATACCTCCCTAAGGGCACAGATAACAGCGTGGAAGGCTTTGCTTCCCTGTGCTTTCCTGACTGCAGTGTCTGCTGTCCTCTGCACCTCCCTTGCCTGTCTTCTGGGCACTAGGAGTTTCAAGCTAAGATGGGGAGTGAGCGTTCAAGTAAATTAAATGCCCAGAGCTGCAGAGCTGAAATGGAGTGTCTTTTGTGTCCCACCTTTTTTAGGTGTGCCAAGATGTTCTGAGGGAGGGTGCAGGGGGAAGGTGAGTTACAAAACTCCTCATCTCTTGTTGTCTCTCTAGGGAGATGTATTGCGGTTCATAAACACAGGCAAGGAGGCATGTGCATGCATGTGCACACACACACACACACACACACACACACACACACACACACGAAATCATTAAAAAAAAAAAAAACTCTTCTGGGTTAGAGAGATGGCTCAGCAGTTAAGAGCACTGGCTGCTCTGTTCTTCCAGAGGTCCTGAGTTCAATTCCCAGCAACCACAGAGTGGTTTACAACCCTCTGTAATGGGATCCAGTGCTCTCTTCTGGTATGCATACAGACCAAACATTCATTTATAAAATACATTAATAAATTCCTTAAAAAACAAACAAATGCTCTTCCTTATTCGCCCTGCCTCATTTTAGGTGTGATGGCTGAAAACTCCACTAGGTGGCACTGCTATAGGCAAAGAGATGGAAGACCGTTTGTAGGAACAGGAAGATCTGAACAGATTCAATGATGTTAAAGAATGGCTTTAAAAATTACATAGAACATTGCTATTGTGAGGTTGTAAAAAATGTGGGAGTGTGAGTGTGTGTGTGTGTGTGTGTGTGTGTGTGTGTGTGTGTGTGTGTGACAGAGAGAGAGAGAGAGAGAGAGAGAGAGAGAGAGAGAGAGAGAGAGAGAGAGAGAGAGAGCGCGCTTTAGGGGTGCTGGTTCTCTCCTTCCATAGATGTATTACAAAGATTGTCAGTCTCAGTGGTGCCCTTGCCTGCTGAGCCATCTTCTAGTCCTATTGTGAATTTCTCTAATATTAATTTTTAAAACAGTGAGACAGTGTTTTTGTTTTTTTTGGAAACAATGTTTCTCTATGTAGCCCTGGCTGTCCTGGAACTGGGTCTGTAGACCAGGTTGGCCTTGAGATGCACCTGCCTCTGCCTCTTGTGCTGGGACCAAAGGTGTGTGCCACCACCTCCTGGCTCTGAAACAGCATTTTAAATAATCATATTTATTTATTTATTTATTTATTTATTTATTTATTTAGTGTGTGTGCACACACATGCGTGCACATGCACACATGTTCATGACACAGTGAGTGTGTGGAGGTCAGAGAATAACTTTCAGGAGACAGTCCCCTTCTTCCCCACAGGGGCTGGAACAACAGCTCCTGTTGTTGTAGGTTTGACAACAAGCTCCCTTACCACTGAACCATCTCACCAGCCCCACATTGTGAGTTACTCTTGAAAGTAGGTGATGGCTGTCAGGAAGACGCATTAAAGTGCGTCTTACTTGTATGTAAGTTTGCCATCTTCCATAATAAAAGGCTCCCCCTTATAAGTGTTTGACAGGTACCATAAAGACAGTTTTCCCCTGTGAGTAGCTGGTTACCTAACTATGATAGGCGGGGTGTTGCTATAATGTTCACTGTGTAGCAGCAGCAGCACAGGATTCCTTGGGATGGCTCAAGCTCAAAAATGGATTGCAGCCTCCTGAGAGGTCATCTGGGTTTACGTCAGAGCTCATCTGTCTTGATTCTCTTGGTGTGCCTTGGCTTAACATTTTAAGCCCCAGATAGAGTCTCCTAACTTTCTCCTAGAACAGCAGTTCTCAGCATCTGGATCCCTTTGGGGGTCAAACGGCCCTTTCACAGGGGTCTCATAACAGTTATCCTGCATATCAGATATTTGCATCACAATTCATAACAATGACAAAACTACAGAAATAGTAACGAAAATAATTTCATGGTTGGGGGGAGGGGTCACCGCAACATGAGGAACTGTGTTAGAAGAGTTCCAGCATTAACAAGATTGAAAACCACTGTCCTAGAAAAGCAATACTAATGCAGGGTTAGTTTGCAGGCAGTAAATAGTGTGCCCACATTTTCTCTAAAAGATGCTCCATCTTTTCTTTTCTTTCTGGCTTAGCTGTGGAACAAAAGAATGTACTGCAGTGTTGAAAGTGAAAGCAACCCAGATTCCTGAAACTTCCCAAGGGCATTTTGTACCAGGAGTCGGGTTTTTCCATAGCAAGGTAGATGGGGTTAGTGAGGTTTCACTACCCTACTTCCTTTTGGGTATTGTTAGAGTGTATTCAGAATGTAGTCAGAAGTCTAAAGTACTGGCCCCTGCCAAGACAGTCTCCACTCATGATGAGAGGAAGATTGGGTTTCACTCTTTCCTGCCTGTGGACCTCCTCACTGACGCTCACACTCTGCACCCTTTAACTGGACTAACGAGGTTTTCGTAATACCGCGTTTATTCTGTATTTGTTACCGAAAGAGGATTTCTATGGACCCCTCCCTCCTACACTGATTTCCCAATTTATCTCCAGCCTGCCCTATATGGTTCCAGCTGATGCCTTTCTGTTTTTCAGGTCGCAGTCATCCTCGGGGGCGTGTCTGCATAGTCCTTTCTGGGTAGAAGCCGTGAGATGTGTGGTGCTTGAGTTTGCGCAGACAAGTCAGACTCTTCCGTAAGTTCAGCTCGTTCTCAGACCTAGGATGGAAGACTCAGCACCGGTGGGAAGCCAGGGTCAGCTGCCAAGCCCCCACCACGGCTCACTGAGGAGGGCAGTGGCTGCTGTCCTGGCCCTGGATGGGGAATCCACATTGGGCCGTAGGAAGAAGAGGAGGAAAGACTCTCGCCCAGAATCCATCATCATCTATCGGTCAGATAATGAGAAGACGGATGAGGAGCCTGAAGAAACTGAAGCTGGAGATCGGCCTAAGGAGGAAGAGGGGGAGGACTTCCTGGACTACCCTGGAGATGATGGTGAGTCTTTCGGGAACCCCTTGTTCAAAGACAGGAAGAAAACCAAAGCGGGGTTAGCCCTCCAGCAGATGAACACTGGCTTTCTGGCTTTTTCTTTCTGATGATGCATACCTTGAGGGGTTGCTGTCTTCACTCATTAAACTGACAATAGTTACTTAGCCTGCAGTGCTGTAGTCGAGATGGGGCGGGATCCCTACCCTTTCACAACTGCTAGTGTTAGAGAAGTGGTTTTATAGGCTAATTAATTAACATATATAAAGAACAACAGTCATTATCTTTCATAATAATTGTGAACAGGCAGCCAGGTGTGGTAGCTTACACCTAAAATCCCAGCACTTGGGAGGCTGAGACAGACGGATCATGAATTGGATGCCCTCCTTGGGTATACAGTGATACCATGTCTCAACAAAACAAAACAAAACAAAACAAAAACAAAACAAAAGGTAAAACTGAAAGAAAGAAAGAAAGAAAGAAAGAAAGAGAGAGAGAGGAAGGAAGAAAGAAATAAAGGAAGGAGAGAAGAAAGGAAGAAAGAAAGGAAAGAAGAAAGAGACTGTTTTAAGTTTTGAAGTCAAAGAGATACAATATTCCTTCTTCACTTTTGGGAATGTCAAGATTTGTGTGAAATATGATATCATCATTAGGTGGAAATAGATAATACACTCATACTCCTCAGGCACTAGTTAAAGTCACATCAACCACACTGTAGGGACCTGGTCAATATTTATGAAGATACATAGTATGGAAACTGTGTGATACAGAAATTCTTAGGAATTCCACCATGAAATTTATATCTGTGTCCTCCATTTAAGAATATCAGGGAATGGGTTGGGGATTTAGCTCAGTGGTAGAGCGCTTGCCTAGCAAACGCAAGGCCCTGGGTTCGGTCCCCAGCTCTGAAAAAAAGAAAAAAGAAAAAAAAAAAACAAAGAATATCAGGGAGTCTGCAGGTTATCTATGTTACGAACTATCGTGCAGTACTAGGTAGGCCTAGGCATGCAGAAGGACAGATGTTAAGACTCAAGTTCAGAGTCGACAACGTGAGCAGTCTCCCTATGCTCATCGCTGAGCGTTTAATCTGGGAAGACAGTGAACACGATGACCTCAGGTGGTAATAATCATTCAAAGACAACCCAACCTTCAATAGCAGGGAGATGACCACTGGCAGAGGGTGGCGGGGAGGGTCTATGTACCACAGAAGACCTCTCCAAAGAAGTGGCATTTGAACTTATCCAAGGAACACGATGACCAGGTAAGAAAGATGTGGAGCAGAGGGGGGTTTTGTGTGTGTTTTGTTTTGAAAACAGCAAGGGTCTTGAGGTGAGAACAACACTGGCCTATTGATGGAAGGGGTGTTTCTGTTAGTGTGCAGATAGAACCAAGGGAGGAGGTGAAAGGTTAGCAAGGGAAGCCAGGCTAGAGCTTTGTGCATCTTGAAAGGGCACAGTGGAGGGCTGGGAACTGTCAGAGCCAGTGGAAGTCAAGGGGGACTGTCAAGCAAGATAGGCATTGACTTACATATTTTTTAAGTTTTTTAATTACATATGTGTGTATAGTATATATATATATAAAATATTGTGTGTGTGTGTGTGTCTGTCTGTCTGTCTGTCTGTCTGTCTTAGGGCTTCCATTGCTGTGAAGAGACACCACAACCAAGGCAACTCTATAAAGGACAATATTTAATTGGGGCTGGCTTACAGTCCAGAGGTTTAGTCCTTATCTTGTCATGGCAGGAAGCATGGTACCACCCTGGCAGACATGGTGCTAGAGGAGCCAAGAGTTCTACTTCTTGATCTGAAAGCAGCCAAGAGGAAACTGACTTTGGCAGACAGTCAGAGGAGACTGGAATTCCATACTGGGTGGAGCTTAAGCATAGGAGACCTTAAAGCCCACCCCCACAGTGACACACCCACTCCAACAAAGCCACACCCACTCCAACAAGGCCACACCCACTCCAACAAGGCCACACCTCCTCTAACAAGGCCACACCCACTCCAACAAGGCCACACCTCCTCTAACAAGGCCACACCCACTCCAAGGCCACACCTACTCCAACAAGGCCACACCTACTCCAATAAGGCCACACCTACTCCAACAAGGCCATACTTCCTAATAGTGCCATTCCCTGTGGGCCAAGCAGGAGTCTATGGGGCCAAATCTACTCAACTCATCACTGTGTGTGTGTGTGTGTGTGTGTGTGTGTGTGTGTGTGTGTGTGTGTGTGTGTGTGTGTGTGTAGAGTGTGTGGATATTTATAGCTTAGACTTAAGATTTAGGTTGTCTTTAGACATGAGATACTGCATTCCCCATCTCAGGGAAACCCAGAGCTTGACATGAGAAGGGAGAGGGAATACACACACACACACACACACACACACACACACACACATTTTATGCACAGGTCAATACTCATAAATAATGCCTTCATAACAGGATCCTGAAGTGGTGAAGAGGCTCCAGTCTCTCTATTACAGAGACTATGTCAAAGTTGTGGTCCAGAAAAATGTAGAAACAATAGGAAGGACCTGTTTATCTTGCTCACAGTTTTCTCAGGGCCACACATGTGGAGCCGGCGGCCTCTGTGGGAGTAATAGCAGCAGAGATTGCCTTCCAAGGAGATCCATTTTAAGTCTGCTGCTGACTCACTCGCTGTGCTACTCCCACTCAGGCCGGGCCTCAGGATGGCACTGAGATGAACCGTGGATTCCTCAGTTCTTTTTTTTTTTTTTAAATTGTTATTTTATTCATCATTTAATTATTGTTATTCTTTTTTAATATTATTTATTTATATGAGCACACTGTAGCTGTCTTCAGACACACCAGAAGAGGGCATCAGATCCTATTACAGATGATTGTGGGCCACCATGTGGTTGCTGGGATTTGAACCCAGGACCTTGGGAAGAGCAGTCAGTGCTCTTAACCACTGAGCCGTCTCTCCAGCCCGGATGCCTCAGTTCTTGATGCTTATCTCCTTTGTGTGCTGCAGGTATGTGGAACATGCCTCTGGACAGCCGCTATGTCACACTAACTGGGACCATCACACGAGGGAAGAAAAAGGGTCAGATGGTGGATATCCACGTCACTCTGACAGAGAAGGAGCTGCAGGAGCTGACCAAACCCCAGGAGCTGTCAAGGGAAGCAGCACCCGAGGGAAGAAGGGCCTGCCAGGTGGGGGCAGACCAGGGGCCACATGTGGTCCTCTGGACACTGGTCTGCCTGCCTGTGGTCTTTGTCCTCTCCTTTGTTGTGTCTTTCTACTATGGCACCATTACCTGGTACAACATCTTTCTTGTGTACAATGAAGAAAGGACCTTCTGGCATAAGATTTCCTGCTGCCCGTGCCTCATTCTCTTCTATCCAGTGCTCATCATGGCTATGGCCTCTTCCCTGGGGCTCTATGCTGCCGTGGTCCAGCTCTCATGGTCCTGGGCAGCATGGTGGCGGGCTGCCTGTGACATGGAGAAAGGCTTCTGTGGCTGGCTCTGCAGCAAGCTGGGTCTGGAGGACTGTTCTCCCTACAGCATTGTGGAGCTGCTGGAGTCTGATAATATCTCCAGCAATCTCTCCAACAAGGACCCTATCCCGGAAGTAGAAACCTCTACTGTGTAGACTGCCGGTGACTTCCTTCCCCGGCCCTAGTAGTAGTCTATAGTCTATACTACAGAATCTAGAGTCTTTCCTTAAACTATCTAATACCCTCTATAGTCCTGGAAAATCCAAGTTCACACTGGTGTATCCCACCATCTTCATTATTTCAAGGTGGTGCAAAACAGAAAAGCGACTTGTGCCAAAGCAGTTCATTTGAAATACAAATGCTTCTTGACTCTTTGCCCTAAAATGACTGCTTATGTGGGATATGAATCGTAAATTTCTTCAGGGGCCCAAACGTGTTATTGGTGCCTATAACCCAGGGGAGTGTGTGCCTAAATGTGACAGAAAATATAAAGAGGCTCAGAGGTGACAATCTACCAAGAAAATAGATGGGGATGAAGCAAGACATTTAGGGAGCAAGGCTACTAATCTAAAAACTGTGTGCATCACTGTATTTAGATAGAACTGCATATAACTAAAGCCACAAACATCAGTGTGCTAAACAAGAGAGAAACGCACATCATTTTTATACATATGCTGGAGGCAGACCATCCCAAGACTCTATGAAATTTTCTGGAGTTCACAGGATAGCAGAATGTGATCCTCAGTGCTTCTCAATGTTGACTACATCTCTAACTGTCATACCAATGGAGATGGAAAGGAGAGCACACTCAACCTGTTTAAGGAGGCTTTAAAAGTTCACCCCCTCCCATACTCGTTCTCAATATTTATTGCCTCTCATTGACCACACTATAGTCACATGACCTCACAATCAAAGGATGCTGGGAAATGTAATCTTTCATCTGGGTAACTATATTCTTAGATGAATACTGGGGTTATGTGAATTTGAGAAAAGAGGAATAGTGGCTATTGGGTAGTTGAGTATAAATCAACATCTTAGGACAGGTATTTAGATAAATCCAGAATTCCAAATTCTAATGCAGCTTTATTTATTTGTTTGTTTATTCATATAATTATTTTGGCCCTAGTCTTATATGGAGAGTTTATACATAGATCTGAGTTACATGCACTATGCATATGCCTTAGATAGTAGTATCTCGTGTACTTGGCAACTTACCTTTTGTCAAGTGGTTTCAGGGTTCTTTGGGAAGACCCATTAGATAGAAGCATAGGTCATACAATCATAGCACAATTCTTCCTGGAAAGGAAGGGGAACAGGGATTAACAATATTTAATCTATAAAGATGGAGAAGAGAGAGAGTACATGTACCAAATGCTAACCCAGCAGGGATCAGTAGCTCAAAATACAAACCACAGCTAGCCTGTGGTTTCACCAAACCCAGGAGCCTTATTCTCTCAGACCTTTATAACATGAAGCTTCTCTGACAGGGTTAGGAGTAATATAACAGATTAATCCAAATGGAAAGATTTTGGACTGGAGAAATAACAACTTCATTTTTAAGAGTATCCTGATTTAAAAAAAAGTTGAGTCCTAAGAGGTCAGCGAGTTTTGGGGTTTGGGTTCTTAAAAGGAGTGATGATCATTTTTTTAAATTTAATTTAATTTTTTTTTGGTGTGTGTGTCTCAGAAGGAAGTGCTCTGAAGCACTCAGTGAACCAGAGGGGTTGATCAAGCTCCCCAAAAGCCTGCCAGGGACATTTATTTAATGTATGGTGCTGAACTTCACTTTCAGAGAATTAAAAAAAAATCCTGTTATTAGTTTGCTCAAAAGGAAAAGAAAATGTATCCAGTATTTTTGAGGACAGCTGTGGTGCTTTCTGGTGCATTTCCAGAGATATGAATAAAATAAATGAAAATAAAGACAATGAACTCTGGTTAGCATTTACTTATTTTATTTTGGGGGCTCTTCAATAATAGCTCTGAATGCCGCCGTTTTCAGGAAACAGGTGGGCCTGTTGAGAGTCACGTGGATGAGAGATCTTTAGAAGATTTTTTTATCTTGAGTGTATGAGTGTTGCCTGCATATATGTAAGGGCACCCATGCACGTCTGATTCTGAGGAGGTCAGGAGGGATTAGAGCCCCTGGAACTGGAGTTGCAGGTGGTTGTGAGCGTCTCTGCAGGTTCTGGAAACCAAACCCAAGCTCTCGTGCCCTTAATTGCTGAACCGTCTTTCCACATCCTTTTTTGAGGCATCCCCCCCCCCCCGCTGTTAACACAGGGTTTTAGTTTGAGGTATTGAAAAGATTAATGGGCAACATAAAGTTTCTTTCCCTCACCTCACCCTTACTTACTTACTTGAAGCTTTATAAAACAAGGGCTTTAAAAGAAAATATTTGATAAAAGGAGCTGAGTGCGGCATCCCAGCAATCAATCGTGATTGGGATTTTAATGATGTTTCCGAATTGTCCATACAATGCTACAGCTGTCTGCTCTGAGAAGAATGCTCCATCTTTGTTCTAATGCTTGTCCAGTCATCTCTTAAGTAGTGAGGGAGCCCTAGCTGGCCTGAGCATGACAAACATGACAGGCCTTCCCTTTCCCCATTCCCTCTTCCTTGCCAAAACCACTAGATTACATCCCTAAAGCTAGCCACCAACATCTATTTTCTTATTTGGCCACTTCCTCTTCCTGAATCTGACTACCAAAGTCCAACAGAACCCACAGCAGACCAAAGTATGGATACCACCAAAGTCCAACTTGGTGAACCAATTAGTTTTATTGGGGCTACTTACAGGAATATGGGTAAGGGGTTACTTACAGAAGCAGAAATGACAGGAACAGAAATGGAGCTGTATCACTAAAGCCCAACTCAGCTTGGGTAACAGCTCACAAGCAGGGAAACCTGGAGTACACTGCCCAGCCTGCAGACAGTTCAACAGGTTGGATAGCGTCCTTTCCAAGTGACCCAGTCAGTAGCTTATTTTCTCTGAGCATGACCCTAAGTAGTCTCTATTATTTATTTTTGGGAGTGGGGCGGGTCTAGTTAATCTGGTCAGTTTCAGGGACTTCCTGAAACTATTTTGAATTGTTTATTTCTGTTTTAAGGAACTTCTTTGCAGGATGGAGTGTTTGGATCTCAAAGGAAACTGCTATCTAACACACTTAAGAGTGATACCAACTTTAAATATTTCAACAATTTAATTTACATTTTGAAGACTTTTTTTTCCTACTTTATTCATCATCCTGAGGGAAGCACATGGTTTACAAAATTCAGTATGGTAGGTCTTACTTTTTACAACAACTCTTGTTGCAGTTTTGGGGTCATTCAGAGATTCATCAGTATGGCTCAAGTCTTGGTTTTAATAAAGTAGAGACTTTTTACTAAAAAAAGACATTGGTCAGGACCAGCCCAGAGAGAGTTCTCTAGGTAAGGCCCCAGTTATTGTTAGCCAAAGGATTATAAAGGCAAAACCCACAAAGTTATCATAAGGGAAAGTTTCTGCTTAGGACCCCCAAGACCAAGTTCTCAGTACAAAGGAGATTTACCTTCCCCAGAGAGACAGAGGGCAGGGAATGAGAGACAAAGACAGGAGATAGGGGACAAGGGAGAAGAGGAAGGGTTAACAATGGAGAGGGAGGAGGGCTATTTACGGGGATAAAGGACTGACATGGAGAGAAGACAGCCATGGCACATAGGAAAATGGTGGTTTGTAAAGGTAAAAAAGGAAACCCCGTGTTAGAATGAGGTCATGTTGATTAGGTGAGCCAAAGGGGGCTTTTGATTGCTGGACTTAAACACTTTAATAGGTAGACCTTGGTAGTCAGCCTCAGGAGGAGGAAGCAGGCAATATGGAAATAGAGGGCTAGCTTTATTCTAATGTAAGGCAGAGGGGAAGAGAGAGAAGGGCAAGGCCTGCAAGAGCCATATTTATCATTCTCAGGCAGGCTAAAATCCCTTCAGAGAGTAGCCATGTACTCTGTTCCATTAACGATGTTTGTTCCTGGGCTATAGTGTTGATTAATAGGAACTTTTTCTATTAGAGATTTATTTGTTACATATAAGCACACTGTAGCTGTTTTCAGACACACCAGGAGAGGGCATCGGATCTCATTACAGATGGCTGGGAGCCACCATGTGGTTGCTGGGAATTGAACTCAGGACCTCTGGAAGAGCAGTCGGTGCTCTTAACCACTGAGCCATCTCCAGCCCCAATGGAAGTTTTTTGTTAGAGCAAGCAATGCTTTAAATCATGCATTTTCAGGACCCGGGCCTTCTAACTGCCCAGAAGTGGATGGTTCTTGAAACTTCTATGAAGGTCATGTAGATGCAAACAAGGACGCTACTAGAATCTCTCTTTATTTTTCCTAGGAAACTGACTTGTATTGGAAGTGGGAGTGTGTGTGTGTGTGTGTGTGTGTGTGTGTGTGTGTGTGTGTGTGTGTGTGTAAAAGAGGGAGAAGGGAGGGAGGGAGAGAAAACAGAGATGGAGAGAGGAGAGAGAAGAGGGAGAGAGGAAGAGAGGAAAAGAGAGATTCTATCCAAGATAGAACTATGACATAGCTTGTAGGCATCCTCTGTAGTAAGACCCCAGTAACTCTAAATATGAACCATAGTAAAACTACAAATAGAAATAACATTTCAGTTAAAAAAAAAAACACCTCTGAATAAAAGCATGGATGAATCCTCTGGGTGCTGGAAGTGTCTGTCTAGATATCACTGTGTTTACTTTAAATTTTTGCTTTATTTTATGCATCTGAGTGTTTTGCTTGTAGTAGGTTCGTGTACCACATGTGTGCCTGGTTTCCTCAGAACCCAGAAGAGGGTGTGGGATCCTCTGGAACAGGAGGTACACATGGTCGTGAGCTGGAATGTGGGTGCTGGGAACTTCCCCCAGTCCTGTGCAAGAGCAGCCCCCGCACTTAACTGTTAAACCATCTATCCAGCCCCATCAGCTTCAATGTTTAAACCTTTGTTCCCTGAAGACTTCTTCAAGAATTCTCCAAATCATTTCAATTTTAGTGCCTGTTTTTTTTTTTTTTAATACCATTTTCAATAAAAGAGAACCTGAGTGAACGTTTCCCAGATTGAACAGAGGCTTGCAGACACTTTCCAGGTTTCTGGACCTTTTGCCCAACCACCTGCAGCTTGTGAGTCATTTTTGTATAGAAAACAGGCAGTTTCTGTGCAAGGGTCATCAGAAGGGAAGGGCAGATGGGCAATTCCCTTGAAAATGAGAGGTGAGCACTCAACAGTAATCGACAGCCTCCATTGCCCAGCCACAGACACTCCAGGTTCCTAGAGGCTGAGGTGTTTTAACCACTTTGTAGAGTTGAACGTCTTTCCTACTTTTCCTTTCTTTTTAAAGATTTATCTATTTATTTTATGTATGTGAATACACTGTAGCTGTCTTCAGACACACCAGAAGAGGGCGTCAGATCCCATTACAGGTGGTTGTGAGCCACCATGTGGTTGCTGGGAATTGAACTGAGGACCTCTGGGAGCGCAGTTGGTGTTCTTAACCGCTGAGCCATCTCTCCAGCTCCCCACTTTTCCTTTTAATTCTGAGAATTCTCACTCTTTTCTTTGACGTTGATCCTAAGGTCTTCGTGTCTGTGGTTTTTCTTTAGTATCATGCCTTTAGAAGGCCTTTAGAGGAGTTAAGTGACTTCGTGGATTCATTTAACTCCAGAGTGCCAATACAAATTGCTAGCAGAAGGGATTATTTTCAGTTCAGTAATAGCAATTATTTTTCCATTTTTATTTTTAAAAATTGTGCATGCATGCAGCTGTATGTGGGTATGTGCATTTGAGTTTAGGCCAGAAGAGGGCGTCAGATCCCACAGAACTGGAATTTTGAGTTGCCTGATGTGGGAGCTGGGGTTTGAAATACTCACCCTTGCAAAAACAGTACACATTCCTAACCTGTGACCCTTTTCCTTCAACCCCTTATTTACTTTTACTATTAAATTTATTTATTTATTTTAAATTTATTTACTTTTTGTGACGTGTGGGAGGTCAGAGGGCAACTTGTGTAGTTGGTTCTTTTTCCCCACCATATGGGTGTCTGGGGTATGACTTGGGTCGTCAGGCTTGATGACAAATGCCTTAAACAGCTGAGCCATTTATTTCTCCAGCCCAGTACGGGCGGTTTTTAGCAGCCTCAGAGAACAAAGCCTTAACTAGGGAGGCAGGGAGAGAATTCTGCGCATGCTCACAGCCCAGGAGCAGGACTTCTCCGCCTAGCACGCAGAGCGGGACCTCTTGGTCTGTGGATTACCCGGAACAGAGTTGCGACACTCTAGGTTTCCGCCCGGAAAAAGTAACCAAACCACCTGAGGACCAGCAACATGGCGTGGTCCGGTAATAAGGTATTGAAAGCAGGGTCTTTTGCCTTTCCTAAGCCGGGGATCTGCAGAGGGTGGTTCCGTAGCAGGAGCTGTGGGAATCGCAGCTGAGTCAGCACTGAAGGATGAATGCCCAAAGCGAAAGGCTTGGGGTTCGGAGTTCTGCTTTTGAGTCTCGTGCACCTTTACGCTTCCTCCCTGGCTGCCTCAGTTTTCTATCCACTCCACTTGCTAACACAGGCATCCTTTATTGCTTCTGAACCTGGGTTCTAAAAATCTCTATAAGTTAGCGAGGATTGTCCCCTACATGACAGGCTTTTAAAACTTCAGAGAGGGACTCCGTGAGATTCTGTGAATGAAATAACTCAGGATATAAAGTGCCATATCATTACCTTCATAATAATTAAAAATCTCGAATTTATTGAAAGCTGACTGTGTGAGGCACAACTAAGCCTTTTATTCCTATTTAATTTAAATCTTCACACCAAACCGTGAGATGAACATCCTTGTCCTGAGCTCGTAAGTAGGAGCACCGAGGCATGAAGAACTGAAATGATTAGAACATGGTCACCCTTTCTTTCCATGGGTGGTAAAATATGAATGGGAATCCAAGCCATTTTCAGAGCCCTGAAAGAAAAAACAAAACAAAAGTGCTCTACTGCTAAGAATCTATGACCCATGGCTTCTTAGATTAATAATGGAAATTACAGTGAACTTTAAAGAGGTTGTTTTTGGTCACTAGAGAGATGCAGCTGCAAGGATCCATTCATTCACCGAGTTCACCGACTCACCTATTTGTTTATACAAACAGGATAGGGGTTCAGTAACGGATTTCTGTTTTCCTCCGCGCCCATTTGGGGAATTTTGATTAAATTATGAACTCATAATGGTGTTGTTCACTTCCTTTGTTTCTCTGCTTTCAGTTGCTGAAACTTTGTAGCTCCGTGAAGGACTTATTGTGGCAGATGTACTTGAGAGAAAATCCTAGCAGGCCGTATGGTTTCAGTGTAGTAATGAAGATTGCAGTTCCCTCCCTGTCTGTCTTCCCTCTTTTCTACCTGCTTCCAGACAAAGACTTTAAATTATCACAAACCATTCTTCCAGACCAGAATCTTCATACTGTCAAACTCTTTGATGTCTTTCTCTGAATCTCTTAATTCTCGACACAAGACTTCCAGTCCTTCTGTGTTTGCTACTTTAAAAGTACATTTGTGGCCATACATTAGAGGAACACAGCCAGCCTATTTTGTGACATTAAAAAAAAAAGAAAGAAAGAAAAGAAAAAAGATTTTTACACTGAAGGACTCACTGTGGGATGTAAATTGAATTCCTCTCAAAGGTACTCTGCAGCTTTTTACTGTTTGTCCCCAAATAAGTTGTCACTGCTTCTGAAACCTGTTAATATCAGAGTATCACGTGGTTCCATTCTTTATGAACTAAGGGAAAATAGTATTTCCTTTGAGTGTTGCAGAAAAGTCAAATTTGGGAATCATCCCCTACTACAGGAGCTCATGCAGGTTTTCCAAACACCTCTAGAGTCAGATGACCACCATCTTAAGTGGTCACTTCTCAGTCCTTGTCACTCTCAGTCCAGAATTGCTCATATTCTGTCTGGTCGGCACCGAGCACAGATGAGACGGGTAGGATCAGGACTGTTAATTCTGCAAACAGCCTTAGGCCTCATCAGGCCCGACAACTTACTGCCTGACTGAATTAACAGAGAGAATAAGGACAATGCCAAGGGGTCATAGCTAATTAGAGAGATGGGACAGGTCTCTGGATTGCTAATCTAGGGTTTTGTTGGGTTTTTTTCCCTCCACCAAAAGACCCTTCATTTTCTTTCTTGAATACAGTATAGTGTTTTAACAACCTAAAGTGTTCGTGAGGACAGAATGGTGAAGCTGGGTCATCTTGTTGACTCAATCTATAGTTTACTTTGAAGTTATGAGCTCAGGTCTTTTGCAGTTTCTATTTAATTAAATTTTGTGTGTAAAACGCATAGAGCTTTACATGTGTCTCGTTTTGCATCTGATTTGTTTTATTTTCTTAGTCCCTGTAATAGTATTAATCATCAAGGTGACAAACCGTAGAATCATGGGGCGAGATAGGCCTTTGGGCCTGCCTGTGGGGGGGATTGTCTTGATTATGGTAATGGATGTGCAGGGACCCATCTCAACTATGGGTACCACTGTTCCCTCGTCAAAGGACTCAGGATTTTATAAAGTGGGAAAGGCAAGCTGAACACTGGCGTGTGCGCATTCTTTGTGCTCTGGATGTGGCCTGACCAGCTGTGACTGGATGTGGCCTGACCACCTGTGACTGGATGTGGCCTGACCAGCTGTGACTGGATGTGGCAGAACCAGCTGTCTTAAGCGCCTGATACCTTGTTATGGCTCCCTCATTATGATGAGCTATCAGCTAGAAGTAGGAGCTAAAAGCTTAAGTAAAGGCTTTATCCCCTAAGTTACCTTCGTCAGGGTATTTTATCACAGTGATAGGAAAGAAACACAGAGTCCCCAATGTATGATTGCTCTTTAATGACCTGGTGCCATTGCTTATGCCTGCAACTTCGTCAGTCACATGATTGGTGCCTCCATCTATGTGGCTTTCAGGAAACGTTAGAGCCATTCACAGGCTCTCCAGAGTGGAACCTTACATGTTCTTGGCATGTCTTACACATGTACGCACACGTTCTCTCCCTTTACCCCTCCTCTTTACATAGCAGGACTGGGACCCATTTCACAAACTCTGCTAATGGCTTCTTTTTCCTTGTGTACTTTTTGGGCCTTTGTTTCTAGGCAGCTGTTGTGCTGTGTATGGATGTGGGGGTTGCCATGGGTAACTCCTTTCCTGGTGAAGAATCCCCACTTGAACAGGCCAAGAAAGTGATGACTATGTTTGTCCAACGACAGGTGAGTTTCAGATTAACCTTAAGCTTGTAACCCACGTTTTGAACACTCATTGCCTTCGGCTCCTAACATCCTCTGTCTTTCCAGCCTGTGTGTTTTCAGAATCTGGGGGGTTTTCTTACATGTACTCAAGCCTGCTTACCCTTAAAACCTGATAGTCTTTGCTTTTCTTGATCCAACCCCTTCTCTAGATACAACAGTTGTTAGCAGAAAGGAAAGGCAATATAAAATGTTTAATAAAAGTCTCTAGGGCCAGATGACTTGCATCTGAATCCGTGTTTTACCTGTCATTTATTAACCCCTTCAATTTGTTTGTGCCTTCTCCAGTTATTTTCTTTCACTGCATTACAAATATTAATATCTTAAGTGTCTTTCTAAAAAAGTCATAGTTGGGCAGCAGTGGTGCAGGCCTTTGATCCCAGCACGTGGGAGGCAGAGTCAAGTGTATCTCTGAGTTCAAAACCAGCCTGGTCTACAGAGCAAGTTCCGGGACAGCCGGAACTATACAGAGAAAACCCTGTGTCAAAAAAACAAGGAAAGAAAAAAAAAGAAAGAAAGAAAAAAAGAAAAGAAAGCAAGAAAAGAAGTCATTGTTCATGTCTGATGGGTTTGATGAAGTGGCTAAGGTAGACTCAGTTAGGGCTTTTTCCCAATCCCCTTTTGAGTAGTTACTTGTTGCTGCAACAAAAATACTTGACAAAACAGCTTAAATGTACAAGGGTTTTATTTTGGTTCACAGTTCCAAGGTCCAGTCTGCCATGTCAGGGAAGGCCTGGATTTAGGAGCTTGAGGCAGCCTGGTCACATGGCATCTGCAGTTAGGAAGCAGGAGGTGAAGGGTAGTGTTCAGCCACTGTCTCCTTGTTATCTAGCCCGGGACTCCAGCAAGGGATAGAGAGACACTCACAATTAGGGTGGGTCTTCCCACCTCAGTTAATCTAGCTGATTCCCCACAGGCTAATCTAATCCACGTAATCGCTCACAGGCGTGCCCAGAGAGTTGTTTCTCAGATTCTAGATCTTGTCAGGTTGACAGTGTTAGCCACCAGGCCCTGTGTGCAAAGAAAGAAACATCATCTTCCCCATGAGTCAGAGCTGCTTTCAGACATAAAGTAGTTCTGTAAACTGGGCATGGCGATATATGCCTGTAACCTCAGCCCTCAGAAGGCTGGGGCATTTGAGGGCAGCAAGGGCTGCACAGCAAGTTTTAAGCCAACTCCGGCTACAGGAAAAGACCCTTGCTTCAAAAATAGCTGCCCTGGCTTATAATTTCTGTTTCTGCTATAAAGAAAAAACGAAACACAAAAACCTAGTGAAAAATAACTTAGAGGAGAAAGGGTTTATTTTAGTTCATGGTCCTGATTAGAGCCCGACATTCTGTGGAAGCGAAGGAGGTGGGAGCTGAGAACTGCCAGTCACAGCTCAGTCAGGAGCAGAGAGACTGAACCGTGCACGAGTACTGTGCCCAGATGAAAAGACCCGAGAGATCTGCCTATGTGCTGGAGAGCTGGCTCAGAGGTTAAGAGCACTGGCGGCCCTTGCAGAGGAACGGGTGGATTCCCAGCACCCAATGGTGGCTCGAAACCATCTGCATCTCTCTCTAGTTCCTGGGGATCCATACCCTTGGGGCACCAGGCACAACATGAGCAGACGTACACACAGGCAAAACACCCATCTCTTTATAATAATGAAATAAAATTTAAAAACGAGAAAATGTCTGCTTAGAGCCTAACTCCCATTTGTTTACTATCTGGTAGCCCTGGGCACCTGCTTAAGGAGGTACGGTCAGTCTTCCTGCTCCCTGAAGGCCAGGGAGCCTTCCTGCTAGGCTGTTCCAAGAGTCTTCAGCCTTCGGATATTCCTTCCTAGGTGTTTTCGGAGAGCAAGGATGAGATCGCCTTAGTCCTCTATGGTACAGAGAACACAGATAACGCCCTTGCTGGCAAGAACCAGTATCAGAACATCACAGTGCACAGGCACCTGATGCTACCAGATTTTGATTTGCTGGAAGACATCGGAAACAAAATCCAACCAAGTTCTCAACAAGCCGACTGTATCCTTTTTATGCCAAAAAGACAAGAAATTTTCCTTTATCTGGAGAATCATAATCCAGTTTGGTGAGGCTCTCCCCAAGTCCCAGATATGAATATCTGGACATGTTTTCCTCTGAGGAAAGAGGTGTGTAATTAATATGGAGTTAATCAATTAATACCCAGCTCCAGGGCTTCTAGTGTCTTGCCCTTTCCCTTTCTGTGATACTGAGAGTTTGGGAAGTGCAGGAAGGGGGGAAATCCCAGGGACTCTATAAGCATATATTGACTAGGGAATGGGTTTGCACTGTCTGGAGGCTGTCTTAGCTAGGATTCTATCGCTGTGAAGAGACACCATGACCAAGGCAACTCTTATGAAGGACAACATTTAATTGGGGCTGGCTTACAGTTCAGAGGTTCAGTCCATTGTCAGGGCAGGAAGCATGGCAGTGTGCAGACACAGTGCTGGAGAGTAGCTGATAGTTCTATCTCTCAATCCTGGGGGGTGGTGTGTGTGTGGGGGAGAGAGAGAGAGAGAGAGAGAGAGAGAGAGAGAGAGAGAGAGAGAAAGAAAGAGAGAGACACCCCGAGACCCACCCCTGTGCCACACGTTCTCTAACAAGGTCACAGCTACTCCAACATGGCCATACCTAATCCTTTCAAATAGTGCCACTCCTTATGAGCCTCTGGGGCCATTTTCATCCAAACTACCACAGAAGTATATTCAGAAGACTACAGTGCTAACTGTCTCCACTGTTCTGGATGAAGGATGTTTTTATGCTAAAAATAAGTTGTTATTGAAGCTGAGATTTATTTCTCATGTCTTGCACAGAGGCCTGCTCTAGTTTGATTCCCTGTTGGTGTGATAAGATTCTGCCCATAATCAAATCCGGGAGGCAAGGGTTTATGGTTGCCTTATGGAAGGAAGCCAATGCAAGAGCTTAAGCAGGAGCCTGAAGCACAAACAAATGGGGGACGCTGCTTTACTGGCTTTCTCCCTCGCTCATGTTCAGCTATCTTTCTCAAACAGCCCAGCCCGCCTGCCTAGAGATGGCACCACCTACAGTGGTCTGGGCTCTCCTACATCACTTAGGAATTAAGAAAACACCTCACAGACACGCCAACAGGCCAACCTAATGGAGGCAAGTCTTGAGTTGAGGTTCAGCCTCCCAGGTGTGTCAAGTTCACAATTGAGATTAGCCGTGAAAATTAAACTCTTTCTCAATGCACGTGTGCTCACACACGAAGAGACTAGGGCTCTAATCTTAAGAGTATTTTTTTGTATTTTTCAAAACAATTACTAGTTCCACTCTTGACCACTAGGAGGCACTGCCGTATTTGGTGTGACTTGCAAATGATACATTCTGGCTTGCTTTGTATTTAAGATGACCGAATTTGGGTTCCAGGAACAGTTAAATGACATGTTAGGGTTTTTGTTAAGTGAATATGTGTTGAATATGTTTTGTTAAGTGAATATGTGTCTTGTTATTCCCCACACTATTTGTCCGGATGTGTACGTTGACAGGAAGCACTTATGAATTAGTGCTTCTGAAGAGGGGCACATGGGGCAAGCCCTTTCAGTCATCCAGTGACTGTGGTTGTTAGTAGTGTGGGCTTTGCTGGGAGAAACTGGGATGTTCACGGGATGGAGGGAGTGCTGGCTTTCTTTCAACCCTTAACTGGCCAAGTCCTGGACGCCCTGATTGTGTGCATGGATTTGATTCAGCGTGAAACCATGTGAGTTCTCACCTGAAGACAGAAGTGGGATTTCTGTGAGAGACGTGGGTCGATGTGTCCGAGGATGTGTGGCTTGTTGTTAATCAGGTAGCACGTTAGCCTGGCAGCACCTGTCTAGGTTTTGAAAGGACTACCTTTGGCGGGAGTTTCTCTGGGCGAAATAAGTATTTGGCATACTTGGGTTTTCTTTTTTGGTTTAAACTAGTTATCCCAAATCTTTAAAAAGTACTAAGTGGTCTGACCCATACGTAATTGTTGTGCTGTACACAGGAACTCTGTCAACTTCCTAATCCATCATTTATTCGATTACTGTGTCTTGAAAGTGTGTGCCCTTGAACCCATAGGGTTGCATTATTAGAGAAGACATTTTGTGATAGCATCCGGGGCCTGAATCTGTATTCCTGTTTCCCAGTCAGTATCCTTTGCAAAATCCTGCTGCTAATGCCAGGTGTAGTTCCCCAGCGAGACATTTGGGAAGTGAAGCTGTCAGGCTGACATCTTCTTACGTCCGAGAGTCCCTGCTTATGGTCTGAAGCTGTGCAGGTGGCAAGGCATTGTTTTACGTCACACTGCTAGGAACCAGGGCTAGGGATGTTGAGCCAAGTGTGAACTACATGAAGCTGAGTATGTGTTTTAATAGGAACTCAGCTGAGCTTTGAGAGTGTAATCACACTTAATCAATGGATTCACTCTTTCACCACTCTAATCAGTGACCAAGTGTATTTCAATTCTTAGAAAAAAATTTAGGAGACTACTTCCTTTAAAATTGTCCCCGCCTTTTTTTTTTTTTTTTTTGTATTTTGTGTCTGTGTGTGCACACGTGCGCGCACACACACACTCACACACGCACACATGCGCATGTGCGCTGACTTATGTGTACAAGCTACAGCATATGTTGGAGGCTAGAGGACAACTTCGTTGAATCAGTTTTCTTTGTGTGCCCTGGGTGAGTCTTGGTGATTGAACGCAGGCCACAGTCTTGCACGGCAGTGGTGAGCCATACCCCTAGGGCTCAGAGAGTGACTTCTTAATGTGACTGTTCTGTCTTTTAGAGGAAAGAAGTTTGGGAAGAAGCATATTGAAGTGTTCACTGACCTCAGCAGCCCATTCAGCCAAGACCAACTGGACATTATAATTTGTAACCTGAAGAAGTCCGGCATCTCCCTGCAGTTCTTGTAAGATCTGGAGAATAATGCATAGGGAATCTTGGCATCCCTCGTTCAGTGAGCAGGGCCCTGGGTAGATGGCTCCTAGGAGGCTTCTGTTTCTGCCGAGCAGGGGGATCTGCTGTGTGCATCGGCCATCCCTGTGTGCATGGAGCTCTTCTGAGCTGTGGGGAGAAAGAGAAAGAGAAAGAGAAAGAGAAAGAGAAAGAGAAAGAGAAAGAGAAAGAAAATAGTGGTGCAGAGATATTGAACTCAATAGCAAGTCACTGCTTTTAGAACCAAAGAATCAAAGAATTTGAAAAACAGACAGACAGACTCCGTCTTTTGAGGCTATTCAGTTTCTCTCCTTTCTGCATAGATGACACCAGCGTCCGGAGAGCTCCTTTCTTGCGTGGCTCAGAGAGTGATGTCTACGAACTGTAGTAGATTGGACAGAACTGTTATGTTAGGAATCATTTTATAGCACATACAATGTGTATGTTTAACCCTTTCTCAGGATGCAGACGCATCATAACATGTAATTTGTTATGTGTACTATAAAATTTGGGGAGAAAATGTGAATTTTATAGTTTAAAAGAGAGTCCCTCCTCTCATAGAAACTTGAACTTCCCCTCTAGCATTACTTTCTGTGCCTTACATCCCCGTTGAAAAGTTCCTGTCACACTAATCCTTCCTGCTGCATTTAAAACCCATTTCTTCTCGTCCTATTTTTGGCCGAAGCAGAGTGATGATACAGGATGTTGAATTATTAATCTGATCAGGGACATTCACTTTTCAAATTGAGAACTGCACTAAGCAGCCTTCAGTTCAGAGTGGTAAGCCTGTGGCCTCCTAGACTGCCTGCCATGGGGAATTATGAACCCCTCTAGCATGCATGTGTGTCCCCCTAAGACTGCCAAGGGACATCTTCCCGTGGGACTGAAGAGAAGACTTCTGAAAAGCCCACCACATCGTTACTTGTTAAGATGGTACTTCAGAGAAATTAAGTGCTGTTTAAGTGACGCTTGTCACCGAGCTGGGGTTTCTCAGTGCTTCGAAGGCCAGCTTAGCTCAGTCTCCTGCCCATGGTCTCAGGCTGCCTCCTGTTGAAACATATCGTACTGCACTTTCTGCCGACGCCGTTGGAAGAGCTTTTAGTCTCTTTATCTTTCTATGCGAGTCCACAGTAGCGTACTCGGGAGGAAGGTCGGCTTTCTTCCACTTGCTTGTGCTGCACCGGTTGCCGAGTCCACAGTAGCGGACTCGGGAGGAAGGTCGGCTTTCTTCCGCTTGCTTGTGCTGCACTGGTTGCCGAGTCCACAGTAGCAGACTCGGGAGGAAGGTCGGCTTTCTTCCGCTTGCTTGTGCTGCACTGGTTGCCGAGTCCACAGTAGCAGACTCGGGAGGAAGGTCGGCTTTCTTCCGCTTGCTTGTGCTGCACTGGTTGCCGAGTCCACAGTAGCAGACTCGGGAGGAAGGTCGGCTTTCTTCCGCTTGCTTGTGCTGCACTGGTTGCCGAGTCCACAGTAGCAGACTCGGGAGGAAGGTCGGCTTTCTTCCACTTGCTTGTGCTGCACTGGTTGCCTTTGCTCTCTGGCATATGCTTCTTCCTGTCCGACAAGATGCCATTCCATGTACTGCCACTTGCCTTAGATTCCCTTAAAACGCACTTGTTCCTTCGGCAGAGTTTTTAGCTTCCTCTCCTCTGGTCAGATCCAGCAGAGGAAGAGCTGTTACTGTAACTTTTTCCAGGACAAGCTTCCTCATGGTATCTTTCCCTTCCTGGTGATGCTACCATGACAGTTACTACCTATTGCAAACCGTCCTCTGTGCCATACACACAGGAAGCGCCTTAGCTTGACGTGTCATGCAGGCCATGCGGATCTGTCATGCTAAGTAAACAGAAGAGGTTTACACGGGAAGCCTTATTTTAAGTATAGCAGGCAGAATTATTGCTGGCCTGCACAGCATCCCCCACACAGGGGTGGGTGACCTACAGAGTGTTGGGGGAAAGGGTGGTGACCTACAGAGTGTTGGGGGAAAGGGTGGTGACCTCCACAGAGTGTCGGGGGAAAGGGTGGTGATCTACAGTTTCGGGGGAAGGATCACCTGATTCAGCCATCTGTGTTTGGAAGAATGAAGTGAGGTCAGGTTTGCCAGAGCACAAGACCTGTTGGTCAGGTGACCGAATGGCTCTGGTTCAGTTATTCCAGCTCAGTTGCTTCAGTTCCTTTTCAGAAAACGGAAGCAGAAATCTCCACCTACTTAGTATGTGAGAACCCATGCTACTGCTTAGGTGAAAACATTGCTGCAGTACCATATTATAGTACTGTTTTCAGTCTGCATATGGATTGATTAATATGTTTTTAAATCGATGTATTTCTGTGTGCCTGGTGCCTGTGGAGACCAGAAAAGGGTATTGGATCCCCTGGGCCTAGAGTTACATGTGGTTGTGAGCTGCCATATGGGTGCTGGGAGCCAAACCTTGGTCCTCTGCAGATTCACAAGTTCTCCTGATTAGCAGAGCCAGCTCCCCGCCTCTGATTGTCTAATACATTTTGTGGTTCATAATTGCAACCTAGATTTAGCCTCATTTCAAACAGATAACCAGAGAGAAACAGAGCAGAATTGGCTTTTATTTCTGTCTGAGAATATTCTGATTTCTGGGTAAGATTTTAATGTTTACAATAGCATTTGAATTTTAAGTATTTTATGTTTCACAACCTCTTACTCCTTATTATGCCATCACTTGAAGTGTTGGGGGTTAGAGTCAGGGCCTCATGCATGCTAGGCAGTCATTCGCTGTCACTGAGCTACACTCTCAGCTTCGTCCTTGACTCCATGAGGGATCAGAGGTGGCTTCCCCAGCACTCTGGTGTGCTTAGTGTATTGCCTGGACTTGCTCTGGGATGCATTTCTTCCTGAACTTTAACCTCTGGCATTAGTGACCGTCAGTGAGCTCTTCTAGGTCTCTCCCTCAGACTGTTGATTCCTGATATTTTTATAAGTTTGAAGTCAGAGGGTGGAACACTCGAGTCCTTCAGAGGTATACCACAGGACACACTGTGACACACTACAGTGTCCATGACGAGATGTTTTCTGTGCTTGGTTTTGTTTGTTTGTGTGGTTTTTATTTTGTTGGTGAGGGGATTTACAAAGGTGGAGGACAGATATGAGGGCCCGGGAGATGAGTGGGAATGTGGTGGATGATGTGAAACTCACAAAGAGTCAACAGAAAGACAAAACAAAGCAAACACCCAGAATCCTCCTTAGCTAGTAGAGTTGGGCAACATGAGCTTGTCTCAGACGATTCCCGTTGCTGTGACAATACAGGCCAGGTGATTTATAAGCAGACAGTTTCCCCTCACGGGTCTGGGGCTAGGGAAATCTGAGCTTACAGTGCCAATGCAAATTTTGTATTTGATGTCTGCCTCCCAAAAGCTCCAGGACCTGGCTGAAAGTTTGTTTGCCTCACAGAGAGCCTTTTAGTTATTTGGTTGCTGTCAGGCAGTTTCCCCCTTTTATCAAATCAAAGGAATGTTAGTTATTAAAGCTGAAGTAATACTTAGGTAGATACACGACATTTGACAGATGAAATTACGGAGCTGAGTAAGGTTGACTGATAGGCGGGCATCTCCCCCATTGGTAGTAACAGTCACAGGGTTGGACCAGATTTAGAACCAGAGCTCATCTTCTTTCCCGGCAATCTTTCCCGATAGTCTGCCTTTTCCAATCGACAAGAATGGTGAGCCTGGGAAGACAGAAGACCACGACTCCAGCTTCGACCACTGCGCACCCTCCTTCCCTCAAAAAGGACTTACTGAGCAGCAAAAGGAGGGCATCCGCATGGTGACGAGGGTGATGCTGTCTTTAGAAGGCAAAGACGGTCTGGATGAAATTTATTCCTTCAGGTAGGAGGTGAAGACGTGACTCTCGGTCTTCCCACATGGATCTCCCTCATCAGACGTCTCCTTAACACTGTCTTTCCCTGAGCTGTTCTTGACTTTGCAGTCATTCTTTAATAAGTGTTCCGACTTTTATCAAAGAACTCTCGAGTTCACCCCTAATCTCTTTTTATTAGTTTGTATGATTTGCACAGGGTTCTCATTTATTTCCAGGGGTGTGACTGAAGTTTGGGAGTAGATAGAGGCCTTAGAGACAGAGTGATAGACTTCATCTTTATTCCAAGCTCGGGGCACGTGTCTTGGACCAGACTTATGTTTATATATTTACTAAACCCATTTAAAACTTGTAAAGGTTCTTTTATTAGTGTATATTGGTTGTAGGTAATTGTTTTTATTGTATCTTTTCATTCACATGAATTTCGTCTTTTGATCACACTCATCCTGCTCTTTTCCTCCCATTCCTGCTGATCCCTCCTTGTCTCTGCATTTCCTTTCTACTTTCATGTCTGTTTTTGTTTTTGGTGGCCCTGATGGGTTGACCCAGTGAGGGCTGCTTAGTGGAGCATGGGTGAGGGATTACTTACAGACAACGACTGGCTCACCTGTAGTTATGCTACTGAAGAACATGTCTCTCTTCTGATCCCACCAAAAAAAGAAAAAAGAAAGAAAATCTCTCCTCCTTTCTTATAAACTGTTAGCTGCCTATAGAACCTGTGAGCTCCTCCACACCGAGGTGGAGTGTGGAAAGGCCCAGTCTTGTGTGACTGTAGCACAACACTCTACAACACTCTGCCACTTCCTCTGGTTTTTACATTTTTCTGACCCATCTTCTACAGTGTTCCCTGAGCCTGGTAGGGGATACTATACATGTCTCATTTAGGGCCGAGCGTTCAATAGGCACACACTCTTAGCACTTTGTTCACCCACAGTCCTACCTGTAGTAATTGCCGTCTACTACAAAAAGAAGATTCTCTGACCAAACCTGATGTCGCATCACTAATCTATGCACATGAACATAAGTGTTAAGGAGATGATGTGAAGGGCCTGGAAGGATAGCTCAGTGGTTAAGGGTGCTTCCTGCTCTTCCAGAGGTCGTGAGTGTGTCCTCAAGTGCACACGCCCAAACAGACACAGTCACAGACACACAATCTGAGGGGGACATCATGTCCATTTAGCAGAACAACAGTAGCTTCTTCACTAGGGCCTGGGACCTTGGTAGCCATGGGCTTTGGGATTAGGTTTACAATATACTAACTGCGGCCTTTTTTCTGGGCTGTGGACCTTAAATTCAAGCATGGGAGGCAGGGGAGTCAGTTGCCTTAACAGATGTGCTCCTGTTACATCTGTGGGCCTATTGGTTGGTTTCAGTACACAGCACCCATGCAGTGGGCTGAGACCTTTGACCACAGTTCTTCCAGCAGTCTGCAAAGCATCCTCCAGTGTTGGGAAAGCTACACAGCAGAGAACAAGCCTCTCACTCAGCACTGCTGGCTTTCTCTGTGCCCAGCGACCAAAGCCCGTGGTGCCTTCTGCAGTAGGGTCTTACTACATAGTCCTGTGGTTTTAGGGACCGCAGGAGTCTCCCTTACCAGTAAACTCCCTTCCTAGTAGAAACCTGCCCCTGTGGTTTCACTCAGTAACGTGTGGCTTCTGGGCAGCTTTATCACCCACACGGGGAACATGGCCCTCTCTGCTCGTCTTCTGATCAGCTTACAGAGGGGAGGGTTTCATTATGGCTTAGAAAGACTTAGAAAGTTTTTTTTACATTATTTGCATGTACGTGTGTGTCCACATGTGTGCCCGTTGCCCAGAAGTCAGAAGAAAGTATTGGATCCCTGGAACTGGAGTTACAAATGGCTGAGGGCCATCATATGGTGCTGCAAGAGCTGTCGGTGCTCTGAATTCCTGAGCCGTCTCTCCAGCTCCTCACAGCTTTTTCAGAGAGCCTTAGTTTGGGTTGACTCTCCATCTCCTTACCAGTCATCTGTACTTAAGGTTTCCACCTCTATAATCCTCTTTCCACCTTCATACTACGTGTTCTGTTCTACACACACACACACACACACACATATACACATACATACACACACACCCATACACCCACGTACATGTACACGTGCACACACACCCACCCACACACATACACACCACATATACATACATACACACACATATACACACTACACATACATACACACACACACCATACCACATACACATATACACATACACACACACATACCATACCACATACACATATACACATACACACACACACATACACACACCACACCATACCACACACATATACACACACCTACATACACACACACACACACACATACATATACACACATACACACTACACACGTACACAGACCCCCACCACATATACACACACCACATACACACACACACACACACACACACACACACCCACACACACACACACACACACACACCACACCAACCCCCCCCCCCACACACACACAGGGTTCAGGCTTCTTTTGTCCCCTCATATAGGCCCTTTCTGGTTTCCCAGCCTCTGTAAACTCATCTCCCACACAGTCCACATATATAGAAATCAGAAGCCAGGCTCTACCTCATACATACATGAGAATATATATTATTTATCTTTCAGAGCCTGGCTTATCTCACCTAATATATTTTTCAATTCTATCCACTTTCTTGCAGATCTATAATTTCCCTGTTCTTTAAAGCCGAATGCAAGTCTGTTATGCATGTGTGCTCCATTTCCATTATCCACGCATAAGCTGATGGCTGTCTGGGCTGGTGCCTTTCCTGATTGTGTGACCAGAACAGCAATAAACATGATATGCAGGTATCTCTGTGCTACGGTGCAGATGCCCAAAGTCGTGTAGCTGCATAGTGCCTGATTGCACAGTAACTTCCATAGTGGCCGTACCAGCAAGAACCACTTTTAATGATGAGAAATGGTGTCGTGTCTGAGACTGTCAGTGTTCCTTCACTTTTTGATGCAGGTTTTAGAGAGCATCATGGGGAGGAATATTGTGGTTTTGATTTGGGGCTTCTCTTTTTTTTTTTTCTTACTTTAGATCATTAAACAGTTTGACCAAGTCCTATTACAACAAATAAGCAGACCAAAGCCCTCTCACTTGAGTGTAGATGGTTCAAACACGTAAAATGCAAGCTCAGAATGTAAAGAATTCACAACCAGTGTCAGTGTTGATGTTATGGAGGGAATATGTCCTCCTTGGTGTTGGAAGGGAAACGAAGGCCCTGGCTGGGGATGGGGTGGGGGGTAGCGACACCTTTAATCCCACAGAGGCAGGGGAGTCCGTTCTGCTCTACAGAGCAAGTTCCAGGACAGCCAAGGCTGCACGCTGAAATCCTGACTGGAACAATAACCCAAGGGATGAAACTCCTGAGGCACCACGTAATACTGAAAGAAACTGCTTTTTCCATCAGTCTGTAGACGCTGTGGGAGAGAACATCTCTGTTCTTGTTTTCTGTTAGAGTTGGATACACACTTACTCTTGGCAAAGAATCTGGGAAGGTTACATTGGATCTACCGCCATGTTTCTGAGGAGAGAGACTTGGCAAAGGTGGCCAAGTAGTGGCTTGTGTGGATTCAGAGTCTCGGGATATGCTGCTTTTGTTTAGGAATTAATCACATTGGTCAGTTGCTATACGGAGTTCAGGGCCGTGTCACAGATCTCAGTGTGAGTAGGTCAGCAGCTGGCCTTTTTATGAGTAGCAACAGTCCACCTCTTTTTCCTCAGCTACAGTTTTTAAGTATTTCTGAAGATCTGTAATTGACAAGATACACCACAATTTTGTAAATACAGAAACCCCTGAAATTATTGGTAACTTGGAACAGAATTGTAATTTTCCAAGGGGTCATCAAAGGAATTAGCGAGAAATCCCATACAGTGAAACATCTTGACTCTTGTCACACTGTGTACAGATGTGCATTCTTAAGCTGTTTCTCTCTGTTTTGAGAATGCATGCCTTAAGTTAATGTGTTATAAGTTAATATAAATTTACTATTTTCAAAGCATCTTCCCATTTTCCCCAGCAAGCAGATAAATTATTGACTATGTTTGTGTGTCTTGGTCCTTTAAACTGCTTTGGTTTAAACCATGTAGGTCAGAACTTTGTCATTCAAATACAGTGACCGTTCTTACTTAAGTCAATTGTAAGCAACTGGATTTTTAAATTCAGTTTCTCTGAAACTCACATGTATGATCTTTGGCCTGGTGATCATAGAAATGAAAAGAGACTAAAGACTGAACATTAAGGCAAAAATTTTAATTGGAAGGAAAAGAGGCTTGAGGAAAAAGGACAGCATTGACTATGAGAAATTATATAAAAACATTTTTAAGATATCCTTTTTTCAGACTCCATACCTCATGGTTGTCATGGATGGACTAGTAATGTCTCATGAGACAGATTAGATCTGGTGCAGACGTAGTCATTTTTCACAAACCAGAAGCCTAGGTGTACCATGGACTTGGGGGTTGGGGGCTTAGGCAGAACAGCTGCTTGTTACCATGGCTACCATGGTTCTGAGCACTGGAGTCTGTTGTGGCCTCTCTGACTCTAACTTGGTAATGCCAGGTAGCTCCCCACCACTTCGTAGACTCTTTTGTCTACACCAAGGACATTAGTCATAAGGTTCGGATTATACACTTTGTGTATATTAGACCATCAATTTTTTGCTCTTTTTCTTATGGAATACCACATTCTACCTCTCCTGTAGTCTTCTGTTCTGTTTGATTAGGGGCAGAAAAAATCAGACTTGAATTTTACCCCCCCTTACTCCCCCAACACACCAAGACAGGGTTTCACTGTGTAGCCCTGGCTGTCGAGGAACTCACTTTGTAGACCAGACTGGCCTTAAACTCAGAGATCTGCCTGCCTCTGCCTCCCAAGTGCTGAGATTAAAGGTGTTCCACCATACCTGGCTGAATTTGACCCTTGTTTAATTGAAGCATACTCTATGTTAATTTATCTTCTCCCTGCCTGTCTCTGCATTAAAAACCTATAGAGCTATCTACTTTACATAAAGACCAAACAGGCTACTGATTCCTTTATTCCCTGGGTAGTATTTATGTAACTCTCTCTGTTGTGTGCATATAAAAACCATCTTGTCTTTTATTTAGGGGAGTTGGAATTAACTAATGAATTGTGAGCAGAGCGGCTGTAGACTGGTACCTTGCCTTTGATACCCAGAGCAGTGGCTGGTTCCTACTGTTGTTTTCTGGGAGTGGCCAAGCACCTTCCATGTGTGTGCCTACTCATTGGAGAATGTGTTTTTATTATCAACTCAGTGGTGTTCTTAACAAGTGTTAAGAATCATTGGTGCATCGAAAAGAAATGATCTATAATAGGAGGGCGAGTAGTTCCTTTCCCCGTCAGGACAGTGACTGGAGTTCCTCCCAAGCCAACTCTCCTGTGTCTGCCTCCTTCCCAGCCGTGCTGCCATTTTCCTACCGCCTGCTGCTTTTTCTCTCCTTATAATCAACAGCAACTTAAGTCTCATTCTAGTAAACTAAGTAAACCATCTTGTCTAAACTAACGTTAGAAAATTCTTTCAATATGTGTTTTCCGTTATTAAGTGAGAGTCTTCAGCAACTGTGCGTCTTTAAGAAGATTGAGAGGCGTTCCTTGCCCTGGCCCTGCCAACTGACCATCGGCCCCAACTTGTCTATAAGGATCGTAGCCTATAAATCGGTAGGTAGTAAAATGCATTCTTTTAAAGCAGTGTTGGCAGGCAGATAAATATGCTTATGTAAGAAGCTGACAATTCATGTGTGAGTTATTCAGAGTATAATTACTGCCTCTTTTTACTGCTCTCCCTTTTGATTTAATCTTTGTATATAGCTTTTCATCTAAAAGGCATGCGAGCAGAGCCTTTAAAAATCGTTTATAATATGGCTTGATTCCCTCTTCCTCAGGAATTCAGGCCTTTTCGTCCTTTCCTTTTAGGGGAAAGAAGCGTGGGGATTAACTTGTCGTTGTATGTCAGAGTGGAGACGTCAGTAACACACCAGAGTCATGTGTAGAGCTGTGGGGATGTGGTCATACCTAATCCAGTCATTAGTGCTCCAATAGAATAGCATCCACAGGATGTCAAAAGTGTTGTCTTTTAGTGTCAGGTTGTGTGTTGGGACTCATGTTTGCACATCAGAGTTCACTTTCAAACGTCACTTGCTTTCTGTAGTTATTTCAATTCCAGTCTGAGTGGGAATCTGATCTAAACTTCAACATGGGCTTCCTTGTTCCCCACCCTAAATATATACTAAAAATATAATTAAGTCTGAGAAATAAATATACAGACATATTTTTGTATGTTTAAGAACTTAATTCCCAAATACATGATGAGAACCACAGAGGTTATTTTAAGTTATTTTGGTTTCTGTCAAGACTAAAAGAGTGAGCCTAGGGATGAAAATAAACCCTTTCAGTTTCCTTTGTTGGTTTCTCCCGCCCTCTGACTATGGGAATATATGTGCTCCTTCTTTCTTAGTCAGTTTGAGGGTTTTCTATAGAAAGTGTATGTGTCTTCAGAAATCAGCTTGTGCCTGTAGCTTACCAAAGGAGAAAAGGGGATGTAGAGACAGTTATAAGATATTCCCATTTGAAAGAAACGGAAGTTAATAAAAGGGAAAAAGAGGATAAAGATAGCTAGGATAATTGTTCAGAGAGTCTGTCAGCCTTTCATTTTCTGTTGGCCACTACCTTGTCTCTCCTCATTTTCTATCTGACTTTTGATCATAGATTGTACAGGAGAAATTTAAAAAGAGTTGGGTAGTTGTGGACGCAAGAACTCTAAAGAAGGAAGATATACAAAAAGAGACTGTTTATTGCCTAAATGACGATGATGAAACGGAAGTTTCCAAAGAGGACACTATTCAAGGTATGACACAAGTGTCTGCACTTTCATCCAAGAGAGATTTTCTTCAAGGCGATGGGAGGCACCATAGATTGTTCACCTAGAGATGCTTTTTTTGCGATGCAGAGGTGCAGCAGAAACACTGGGTCCTCTAGGTCAGTGGGGACTCCCAGCGAGATGGCTCTTAGGAAGGACCTGTGTATTTGATCCTTCCAAATTTAAATGTGTCAAGTGACGGGACTTGTACTTGGCTTCATTCCGATGTGCAGATTCACTAGCTAGAAGGGCACTTATAAAGCGACAGAAGCAGCTTTTGCCTTTATTCTTCAAGTGCCAATCTCAGGTCTTATATCCTACTGGGTATGCTCACTTAGGGGAAAATATTATTTGTGATTATTGTCGTGGCTTATACACACTAGGCTCTTTAAAGCTGGGCTAAATATACCCAACCCATTTGGCTTAAAGAGTATGTTTAGGCGTTATCTTTATCCAGAGGACTCGGAAACTAGCTGAGAATATCTGAATATTCAAGAGCTCAAATCCTCGGATGCCAAATGATGCTTAAGATGGCAGCCGGGGCGCTTAGATCAACTTATTATCAGGTTGTGTGCCGCTTAGTGTAGTTTTAAGTTCCAGTTCTGGGGAAAAAAAATCACGTATGGTGTTAGATCTTACTGCATGCATTTAAGTGTGTGAGGGAATGGGATGGTTTGAAGCTGGTAGTGTATACAGTTATGTACAGAATATAATTAACACTTTACAATAGCTACTACTTGTTTGGTTGAGTTCAGTAGCATAGTGTAGAGCATGACTTTTGGAATTGTGGTTGAGCTGGAATCACGACCCTGTCATCCGTGGATCATTGCATTCCGGTGTAAGGACTGGCTCGCAGCGGGCAGAGGAGCATGAGTAAGGTGCAGGCCAGGCTCACAGGGCCTGTGGGGTATCTTCAGTAGCAGCCTGTATTTTCTCTTAATTGTCACACCTAATGAAGCACAGACACCGTTGCTATTTCTGCTTTCCACAGAAGGACTGTAGTAGATTCTTTTCTTACTGCTGTGACAAAAGCAACTGAAGGCAGGACAGGTTCATTTTGGCCCACAGTTTGAGGACACAGTCTGCCAGGCAGGGAAGGGAAGGTGGCAGAGATGTGAGGCCGGCTACAGCTGCGGTCAGCAAGCTGCGCTCAGTTCATGTTCTCCCTTTTGTTAAGCTCTGGACCCCAGCACATGAGACGGTGGCATCCACATGAGGGTGGGTCTTCCCGCTTCAGTTAACCCAGAGTAGTAACTTCATCACAGGTACATTTGGAGAATGTTTCATGGTGATTCCAAAATTATCCCGTCAAGTAGATGATCAAGCTTAGCCTGAAGGACCAGAGCTGAAAGATTTTCATTAACATAAAGTTACACAGCTAGCTGCACACGGGCACAGAACTCATCCGTGAGCTGTGTTCACTCCATTCTGTTCAGCACTGAGCCAATAAAGGGTTTTTGGGTGATGAGACTCGAAAGTGTATGCCTGATTTTAAAAGCACTTGGAGCCACTGATGGTTTAGGGGATTCACATATGTCTACGGTGTTTAGGAGTGTTCCATGGGGAGATGAGTGTGACAACTGGATTAGAACGAGGAGGGACTGGAGGAGAGGGGACCAGTTCTTTATGTCGTTACAAGAGAGCTCTGTTATCTGGGACAGTCAGATTCTCAGGGCAGAGCAAATTGAAGGGGAAGTGTTGGGGTCACTGTCTGTCACAGTGTGTGAAGGTCCTCAGTTCTCCTTTTACCCTCTTAGTTACTCTAATTATTTCCCTTTGCTCTGTCCTCCACTGTCTACCTACTCAATGTCTGGTTGTTCTTCTTCTTACCCAGAGAGCATCTAGTGTGTGACACGTGAGCCAAAAGTATGGTGCACAAGGCAGGAGTCTCTCTGTACCTGGGCTTCGGAGAACCAAAGTATTTGCACTTGAAGCAGAAGAACCAGAAAAAGCACAGGCAGTTTTCATGAGCACTCTGATGTAGCTAATTTAAATAAGAACATGACTGATGGTAAGAAGAAGTTAGAAAAACACTTGGTTTAGGGTCTGGGAGATAGCTGGTGAGCAAAGAGCTGCTGTGGCAAGATGAGGACTTGGGTCTGGATCTACAGGACCCACGGAAAAGCCAGGCACGGGCTGGCCTTGGTGGCACATGTCTTTAACCCCAGCACTCAGAGGCAGAGACTGGCAGATCTCTGAGTTTAAGGCCAGCCTGGGTTGCAGTGAGTTCCAGGACAGCCAAGGCTACACAGAGAAACCCTGTCTCAAAAAACACAACCAACCAAACCAAACAAACAAGTGAGTAAAATGAAATAAAGCCAGGCGTGGGAGTGCACTCTTGCCACCCCAGTGCTGGAGGGGTGGAGACAGGTGAACCCCAGGGCTGGCTAGCCAGTCAGCTGTGCTGGGCTGGAGAGCCCTGTCTCAAAGAGTAAGGTGGGGAGCAGAAGAGAAAGAATAGAGGCGAAGTTGACCTCTGACCTGTACACACACTCCCATGTGAGCACACCCGTATGTACACATGCACGTGTTTGTACCCTTTCCCCCACCTGCACACAAGTGACTGGGAAATGAAAGGAAAAGCATTCGGTTTAGATGCATGCTTAATCGTGTCTCGTGTTTCCCTGTTGAGTTTCCTATTGGAATTTTTGAATTTGTTGACATCTTTTTCAAAAAGCCAGGCATGAGGCTAGAAATTGCTTTCTTGTTTTATTAACTCCGTGACCCCAGCAGCCTAACAGGAACGAGCAGACACTGGAATACAAGGTCTGCCTTGGGACTCGCGCTGTTTCTTGGGTTTTGCTGACCCTTCCTGCATTGACCCTGGAGAGAAGCTCTGCACTCAGGAGAGCAGATGCTGGAGAACAGGGTTGGGGCTTCGCTTTTTCTTTTTCTTTTTCACTTGTAGTGGGAGCATATGAGCCCATATTCATCCAACCTAAGACACTGAAAACAAATATAACCAAATTCCAGTAATATAATAAATTCAAATCCAGGAAAGTATAGGGCTTGTCAGTTGAATGCTTTAAAAATAGAGTTTGGGCTGCTTCTGTTAGGTGGCTGCAGGTTTGTCTATTTCTAGCACGTGCTTTTGGACATTTTGTTTTGAAGATTTCTGGCAGGCTGTTTTCTCTGAGGACCTCTGGGTTTCTGAATAAATGTGCTTTTGATTATGTTTACAACTCACTCTCGTTCTGTAGTCAACACGGTTGTCTTTGGAGGATGACTAATGTGCTGTGTTTGAACCACCCTCTCCTCTGCTGGGTGATCATTAAGGTACCTAGACTGCAGAGGATGCTACCTTAAAAATGTAATTAGTCCTTAATCATCTGTAAGCGGCAGATGTGGTTGCTTTCTGCCTCTGCTCCTCCCCATCCCTACCCCCCGTTGGCCACAGGGGCCAGTAATTTGGTTCCAGGGAGCAGAAGAGACTGACTCTGTGATACACATGTATTGATGTATGTACACGTGTCTTGATGTACTTACACATGTATTGATGTATGTACACGTGGCTAACACATGCTCTGCTCTCATTTTCCAGGGTTCCGCTACGGAAGCGACATCATTCCTTTTTCTAAAGTGGATGAGGAACAAATGAAATATAAATCGGAGGGGAAGTGCTTCTCTGTTCTGGGGTTCTGTAAATCTTCTCAGGTATGGCAGAGTACGTGCCTTGAGCTTTTATTTCCAATTCATACTTATTTCTCATTCAGTCCTCTAAAATGTAGTTTGGGGATGAGTGCTGCCTTTTTTTTAATTTAAAAAGTATTAATTTCCTTGTGTGTGCATATGTGTATTTATGTATGTATGTGTGTGCATGCACACATAGGCATGAGTGTGTCCACATGTGTATGGAGGCACACACACACACATATACATATATACACATATATGCATAAACATGTATATATATGTAGTCTAGCTGGATTTTGAATGTCAACTAAATCTCAGAATATCATTTATTTTAATATCTTTTTAAAAATTATTTTTATTATGTGTCTATCCATGGCTGTGTATGGGGCATGTGTGTGAGTACAGGTGCTGGAGGGAAGGACAGGCTCAGATCCCCTAGAGCTGGAGTTAAGGCAGTTTGCGAGCCACTTGATTATAGATGCTAGGACTCAAACCCAGGTCCTCTGAAGAGGGGATCTGCGCACACTGCACCATTTCTACACTCCAGAGTGCATTGACTCATAGTTGGTCACCTTTTCCCTCAATTTCTGATGCGGGGTTCTAGGATGTGAACTTTATTCATAAGACACATGATTTTTAGGCACCAAAGTGCAGATACATTAAGTAGACAAAAGGGGACATGGAGCTGCTTACTGTGGGATCCCATATATGGTCCTAGGAAGCACGGTTCAACGATTCCCAGAGATCTTAGGTTCACTGTTCCTGAATGAATCAGAGTTAATAAATACCAATAATATTATTGTTATTGTTATTATTTTGTTTTGTTTTGAGACAGGGTTTCTCTAGTAGCCTTGACTGTCCTTGAATTCACTCTGTAGGCCATGCTGGCCTTGAACTCAGAGATGCTCCTGCCTCTACCTCACAGGTGCTGGGATTAGAAGCTTGCTCTGCCACTCCGGCAAGTATTTTTATATGTGAATTTTTCCCTAAACTCATAGAGATGAAGAGGTTTTTATTAGATAACTCGTGGGAATTATAATGAAAGTAAATACCGTCCAGTAGTCTGGATCTGTGTGCCCTGGCCCACAGGCTTTATGTAGTTTTAGTGTTGGGATGATTCAATGAGCTGTAGAATTGCTCTCATGATTATCCATACTGTCATCAGTGTCTTCAGAACTCACAGGCCAAGGCCTGGAGAGACGGCTCAGTGGTTAGGAACATGAACCACTGTGCCAGAGGACCAGACTCGGCTCCAGGCACCAAGTCCGGTGACTCACAGTTGCCTATTACTCTAGTCCAAGGGGATCTGGTGTCTTCTTCCAGGCTCTGGGGAGCACCTGTACATATAGGGCATGCATTTCACACACACACACACACACACACACACACACACACACACACACACACACACACACTTTTTTTAAACAAATAAACAAAACCTCTTTAAGCCGAACAGTGGGCAGACTTACCTAAGATCTCTAAGAGTGTACTGGAATGGGATGTGCTTAGAGAGTATAACTACTTTTGGAAGTTTAGAGCCCCTAAAAATTCTTTAAAGGAAAACTAGCTGCATTGCAACATTTGTAAGTTAATATATATTAATCTTGAGTGAAACTAACCTTACTTAGACCAGTTTGTAGAAACTGTTTCCCCTTTAAAAAAAAAGATATATCTGTATCTTTTATTTTAATGTGCATGGGTGTTTGCCTGCATGCTTATCTGTGTACCATGTGCATGCAGTGTCTGCAGAGGTCGGAAGAGGGTGCTGGGTCACTGGAACTGGAGTTAAAGGCAGTGAGCTGCCTGTGGGTGCTGGATTTGAACCTGGCTCCTCCTGAGAGCAGTCAATGCCCTTAACCACCGAGCCATCTCTCCAGCCCTTCTCTTCCTTTTGTGAGAGAGATTTCACGCTGTGTCCTGTCTGGCCTTTAATTCACAGAGATCTGTCTGCCTCTGCATCCTAATTGCTGGGATTAAAGATGTGTGTTACTACATCTGAGGAAATCACCCTTTCTGCCTATGTCTAGATAGACAGATAAGCCCTATCTCAAACACCTTTAGTATAATTCAGAATTGCTAATACTGAAATTACCTTTGTCAGGCAGGAAGTGGGGGCCTATTTTAGCTAAATAACAAAGCAAAACAGGGTGAATATAACCAAAAAGAAATACATGTCTAAGAAAGATATTTATTAATTTCAAATTTTTACTTTTAAAGTCATGATGTTCTTTCTAACATCTTTCTACTTTTTTTAACTTCCAAATCAATTTCATTTTATCGATTTTGCTTTTGAAGGAGGAAAATACTTTATTCAAGTCTGGGCTTAAGAAAATGGGTAAAGACTGTTCCATCTAAAGGAGAAGAGGCCTCCTATTCCCTGGTGTGAAGGGAGGGTATCTTTAGGTTCCCTGAGGTGGGATGAGCAGCAGCCAGGCAGGGCCCCAATCAACTTTGTTGTAAAGTTCTGTCTCAGACAAGTATCATGAAAATATTATAATCACAACTACCATTCAATGCATAATTACCGTGTTCCAACCAAGGTAAACATTTGATTCAAATTCTCAGTTAGTATTACCCTTCCAGGCACGTACTGTTGGGGCATTTTTTAGACTAGGGAATTGAGGATTAGCCTCCTTATGTAGCTAGCCCAAGACTTTATGGTGAAATGAGAGTAGACGTGGATTTTGAGCCAGGTCTCCTTGACCCCAGAGACTGTGTCATCATCCGGTGCTACTCGTACCATGTGAACTAGCACAGTTTGGGATAGACCACTGTAATACCTGCTTCCTTGTATGATCTTTCCCAAAGGACACAGGTGTTGCATGGTTTCTTTTCCATATAGAATACGACAAAATACAGATGCGCACCTTTTAACAGACTAGTGGTGTCAGTTGTATTTAAAGAAACCATACGCTCCTCCTCGCCATCTTCAGCTGGAATGCTGACAGAACACCAATTTTGGAATAAATTGGTGGGAACTGTTTTTGTGTGCGAATGGTGACTGTTTGCTAGCCAAGCACACTACCACTTGTGTGTGTGTGTGTGTGTGTGTGTGTGTGTGTGTGCGTGTGTGTGTGTGCGTGTGTGTATGTGTGTGTGTGTGTGTGTGTGTATGTGTGTGTATGTGTGTGTGTATATGTGTGTGCATGTGTGTGTGTGTGTGTGTGTGTGTGTGTGTGTGCACTGTTTACTTAAAACATCAGGCAGTTTTTCAGTTCTCTTGCTAACTTGTCCAGTGTTCTGGGTAGATAATTGTGAGACAGAAAAGACCGTGGCAATTAGCTTCCCTCCAGATTCCTGGCTGTTCTTCTAAAAAGTCATTTAGGTGTACTAGATAAAGATATCATTAGCTATTTCATTCTTTTTTTTTTTCTTCTTTTCTTTTTCTTTTTCGGAGCTGGGGACTGAACCCAGGGCCTTGCGCTTGCTAGGCAAGTGCTGTACCACTGAGCTAAATCCCCAACCCCTCATTAGCTATTTCTTAAAGTTTGTTTTTACTTTTACTTATGCATGTATGTGTGTGTGCCTCTGTGTAGCTATGTGCACGTGAATGCAGGGGCTTGTGGAACCCAGAGATGTTGGATTCCCCTGGAGCTGGAGTTACAAGGGGTGTAAGTCACCTGAACATGAGTGCTGGGAACCAAACTCTGGGACTTTGCAAGAGCTGTATGTGCACCTAACTTCTGAGCCATCTCTCCAGCTCCCTCATTAGCTGTTTTTTGAATAAATCAAGGACTGTTATAAATTCTCACATGGTAGGGAGGTCTCTTGAGTATGCTGTACTGGACGTGTAGGGTTATTCTTGTATGTCTTAGCATAGTGGTTTTCAGCTGGGACGTAGAAGTGGGAATGAGGGGTATCTTTATTATGTGGACCTCACATCTTTGAAGCTCGATGTGCTTGAGCCGCAGTTACTATGATGTGCTCCTGGTTTCTCGGCTTCAGAGGAAAGAGTACAGGAAAAAGCAGATGAGAAACGGTGCCCAGTACCACACATGGCACGTCCTTCTAAGCAAGCCCCAGTCTGCAGCTCCACAGACAGAGCTTGGCGGATGGGTGTAGGACTTGTGATTTCAGGAATGTTAACATTTGTTTTCTAATCAGCTATTGGTAGAATTCTGTGACCCTGGTTGCATTTCAAGATGTGGGAGAAGGAACAGCGGTACATTTTCTGTACCCATTTCCCTGCCCCAAGTCTGCTCAGAATTGGCTCCTCCTTTGGTCGTCTGCAGTGCACCAGGGGCTTGTCGCCGCTCCTGAGGACTTTGTTCCTAAGAGACTTTAGGAGACAGGCTTTGCAGTCGCTCGTGTCTTCACCTCTCCTTTGCGCTGTGCCCTGGCACTGCTCTAACAGTGAACTCTGTTCCCCTCACTCCAGACTGCTAGTCACTGGGATGTCTGCCGTGGAGCCAGCGTATAGATCTTGTTTTATGTGTTCGTTTTTCCAAGACATGTTCATTTTTATGTGTGTGGGTGTTTTGTCTACATGTATGTATAAGCATCATGTGCATGGCTGGTACTCTGTGTAAGAGCAGCAAGTGCTCTCTCCAGCCTTTACACTTTTCTTGTGGCTAGTTCCTGCTTCCCCTCTGAAACCCTCACAAGCTAGCCCAGTGCCCTGTGTTGGACGGTAATACAGCATTGCATTTAGTTACACAACTGTTTAGGCTTTTGAAGGACATGGTTATGTCGTGCTCATTCCTCTGTTTTACTATATAGCATATAAGACAACCTGGGCCCTGCACTGGGTGCCCATCGAGTTGAGCTTCAAGTGCTACGTTGTTTCTAGTCACTCTTGATATTTACCAGCAAGGACATTTTGAGCAGACATTTAGCAACATGTGACCTTACAGTGGTATATATGTCAAACCATTTTCTTCTCTTGTGTAATCTCGTAGGTTCATAGAAGGTTCTTCATGGGACATCAAGTTCTGAAGGTCTTCGCAGCGAAGGATGATGAGGTGAGTTTGGTTGGAGCTTTGAGATAGTGCTACAGATCGATCTGTTATTTTAGGAAAGTGGGCTGTTCATGGCCCTTGTTTGTTTGTTTGTTTGTTTGTTTGAAACAGGGTTTCTCTGTGTAGCTGTGGCTCCTGGAACTCACTTTGTAGACCAGGCTGACCTTGAACTAAGAAATCGTCCAGCCTTGGCCTCCCAAGTGCTGGGGTTCAAGGTGTGCACCACCACAATGGCCTGCCTTTGTGTTCTTAAATGACGTGAATATCCGAAACAGCTGTGGGAAAGTCATCGACCTTTAACTCTGACAATGGAGAGATGATGAATGAGTTCGTTTCAGCTTGAGGGACATAGTCTTTCACAACAGCACCCTCTGACCAGATTAACGTAGGTGTAGGTGTCAGCTGTTAAGGGGTTTTGGGCCAGGTTGACCCTTGTCTCTCATGAACACTGTGGACCTGGAGAAGTGTTTCTGGTCTGTGGCTGATTTCCCTGGTCTCCCACGTTCTCAAGGTTTTCTGTTGTCAGGCCGGTTTATTCCTGGCTAACAACTTTGACTTTTACATCCTACACTCGCACGTAGCTCTCTGTACATATTTTCTTTCTGAAATATTAAGTCAGCACTCAGTGTTTTGTTGGTGTGTTGATCTTAGCTGGAAAATTCCAATACAGAATGTTAACACAGCTTAATCGGGCTCCTAAAATTCAAAGGTGTTTGCATTAGAAAATAGTGAACTTAATATAGAAAATTTGTTCGGGGTGGGAGGAGGGTATCAGTGACCTCTTTTTCTCCACGCTTCTGGAACGTGGCTGGCTGCTCACCTAGTAGGCGGTCATGTCAGTCTGAGAACAGTTAACATTAGAAGATGCTTGCCTTCTACTCTACTGGGTGGGGGTGAGTTCTTTACAACACGTCAACACGTTGATGACGTCATACTTGAGAATTCTAGTTCATGATATTCTTCTGAATCAGCCTTAGAAATTGTGCTGGTCTGGTCTGCTGTGTATTGATAATTTTAAACTTTTTAAACTCCAGTTGTGGATTTAACTCCCACTTGGTTTTTGGGTTTTTTTTGTTTTGTTTTGTTTGTTTTTCACCAAGGAAGTTCTGGTCACCTTTTGCGAGTTCTGTTGCAGCATGATGTCGAGGCCCCTGAGCCAATGTCAAACGAAAACAGAGACAAGTTTCTAAGGAAGCAGCTTGTGTTTGGAATAAAGACGGGGATTGTATCTAGGACCCGTGGGCATGGGCGTGGCAGTCTGTGTACTTGGATAATGGAGGAGAGTTTGGGGGGTTTATTAGGACCAGGAAAACCCATGCAGCTGTTATGAAGATTCCTTATTGGCACTTTTGGTGCTTTAGGAACTTGGTGAGCTCTGATGGGTGAGCTGTGGAGGCTCCTAGGTAACGCCAGTCCCAAGGTTCTAGCTGGCTGGCGTGCACTCAGTAAGTACAGGTTTATCCAAATGAAGGGCATGCCACCCCTGATTGGTTTCTGGTGACCTGGGTATTTCTGCTTTCCCATGATCCTTTGATTCTATTTTTGTGGTTTGTGATAGATACGACCCAATTTTGTAAATAAATTGTCACATATCACTTTGAAGTTTCTAAAGAAAAGACACTGTCATTTCCTAATAGCTCTTTAGTATCTGAGGTTTTTCTAGGGTGGTTGAAAACTGATACTGTCTAATCTGAGCTTTTGAGATAAATAGGGGAAGAGGGAGAGCATGCTGTATGAGGGCTCCCAGTAGAACATGCACGCCGCAGACTTGTGTGGGTAGGTGGAGGAGTGGGAGGACGATGGATGACAGATGTAATAGCAGTCTTCAGACATTGTGAGGAGGATCACGTGGAATAGAAATTAATCTGTGCTTCCTACCAGAGACGTGAACGGAGACCAACAGGTGGGGAGCTTCGTTCCAAATGAATTATTCTGTCATCAAAGATTACCAACTCCAGATGGATTGCCTTCTTGTGAGGTTGTCTTGTGTCCATCCATGGAGGTTTTCCAGCAGAGTCTCCAATAGCACCAGCCGTGTGCATTGTAGGGGTCATTAAAGTGGGTGAATATTATTGTTTTTCAGTTAAAATATTCCGTGATTCAGTGACTAACTCCTTAAAATGTTTTCTCTGGCTCTTGGCTTATAGTTGTGTGTGTGTGTGTGTGTGTGTGTGTGTAGAATACATATCTGTGCTGACTTGCACTGTGTGTGCAGAAGAAGGGCAGAGGAAAGTAAAGGAATGGGGACTCAGTGGATTTAAATACAGGCTCAATGTTGTTACAATACAGAGACGGTCATTAACCCATTGTTCTTTATATTAAATATTCTGACTGGCCCTGTCAAAGACACACAAATTCAAATTCCAAGCAAATTAGAAATTTGCTTATCTGGTCCTCTCTTATGGGACTTAGTATTAGAACAGGCATGTTCTATTTGGTACATCTTTCATTCCCACTAGTAAAGATATATTCGCTCAGTGAAGTCCTCTCTGCTCTGTGATGGGGCCTTGACACCTAGCAAAGAATAGGCTTGACATAAGTATTCCTTGAAACGGGACGGAATTTATCTATTATCAAATCTGTAGACTATTTTGATGACAAGATATTGAAGCCATAGGTTTTTATGAAGGGATGGGACACACATACCTAACTGTGAAACAGGCTAGCTATGATAGTGTTCAGAAACTTGGAAGATGAAGCTTACTTAGTAAGGCGAATCTGCAATGGGTTGTTGCTAGAAGGAAATTATATGAGCAGAGGCACCCAGGGGAAGCAAGGCACAAGATACAGCCCTGGTCACTGATCAGCTCTGTGATGTTGGAACAGAGCTGTTAGAGGTTTGTGGAAGAGACCGACAGGTCTTGTTGTCTGTGAGGAGCTCTCAGGAGCTGCACTCGTGCTGATACGCTCTCCTCCCTCACTGCAGGCAGCAGCTGTTGCACTTTCTTCCCTCGTTCATGCTTTGGATGAGTTAAACATGGTCGCCATCGTCCGCTACGCCTATGACAAAAGAGCTAATCCTCAAGTTGGTGTAGCCTTCCCTTGCATTAAGGATGCCTATGAGGTAAGACACACGGGCCTTTGCATCGTCCCTGTCCCCTTCCCGTCTTTTCTTTTTTAAATATTTTCTGCAGTTCCGGGGATCCGGCCCATCCATGCCAGGGCCTCCGGCCTGCAGGTCTGTGCTCACTACTGGACTGTTGTCCTCTGTCCCTTTACCCTAAACACTGCTTTGGGATGTGGTTAAATACGTATTCTAGTTCTGTAGGTCTAAGTGGGAACCATTTTCTGAATTTCTTGCAAACTCCCAGACGATGTTGGAGTTGCTGGCCTGTGAACCGGGCTTTCAGTTAGAAAACAACACGATTCATGAACACATTTAAGGAGGGGCCCATTAAACCAGCGAAGGGGAAAGCAGGGCCGTCTCTTAGTTTTCATCCCTTTGGCCTTTTCAGAGCCACTTGGGAAGAGAAATCACCTCCAGTTTAGCCAGTAAGGACCATGAATAAAGGTTGGGGGTGTGGTTTCACTGTGATCCGGTGAACGTCCATGCATTTGAGGCTCTCTCGTTTGAGGTACAGGTCAGGCTTGTTTATTTTCCTGTTCCTCTGAGAACTCCATGCGGCGGGACTGTGAGAGAGGGTAGGGACGGTGACTTACCCGGCAGATGCTGGCCATCCAGTTTTCCCGTTGGTTCTGCTTGGTTCTGTGCGTTTAGGTTACTTATCAGCCTTCCTTGGAGGCATTTATTTTATATCTGATATCTGCCACGCTGTTTGCAACTGTGAACTCACTAGTAGGCGGCCACATTCCTTATTTACCGTGTGTCAGATTTGCACACGGTTTTGAACTATTTCCGCTGTGTCCCTTCCACAGCGTCTGGGACCGCTTGGATATATCTGCATTAATTTGATGGCTTCTGCTTGTTGACTCCTCTCTCTCTCGTTAGTGTTTAGTTTATGTGCAGCTGCCTTTCATGGAAGACTTGCGGCAATACATGTTTTCCTCACTGAAAAACAATAAGAAGTGCACCCCCACAGGTAAGTCTATTCCATTTAGCTCACTAATGGCTCTGCACGCAGACGCTTCTTGGGAAATCACCTGGTTGCAGCTGTGGCCTGGGCCAGGACCTCATGGGGGGAATGAAGTACTTGGCTTCTAATCACAGCAATCATGACGAAGATGGTTCAGCAGGTGTTCTGACAGGGGGCAGGCTCTCCCAGCCTTCCAAACCGTCTGGTTTTCCCTGCTGAATCTGAGGAGCAGGTTGTCGGGTGTCTGCTCTCCAGTTGTAAGCAGAAAGCTTGCTCCTGTGGAAGCGAGCGTACGTGCCCCTGCATCCTGAGTGCAGTTCGATGTGGCGGGAGCGACAGTGGCTGTACACAGCGTGCTCTGTCCTCTTTGTTCTTCCTTTGTAGTTTATGACCGCAGTTCAGTTCCTACTGTGGCTGGTCGTGAGCTTCCAGGAGTTACACCTGCAGCCATCTGTCAGCGTGCCAGAGTGAGCCTGGCAGTCACAGGTGGCTTCTAGGCAGCTTGTCACCGTTTGTGTAGTTGTGGGCAGAATGTAAAAAACAAAAGAAAAAACAAAAAACCAAAACTACCAAAAATAAACAACAGATGATGACGAGGTCTTAAGGTCATCCAGAGAGATATAGCTAATGATAATGGATGCTTTAGGCCAAGGCTTCTATACTGTCTGTGTCAATGTAGGGTCAGGGAATTTTAAGGTGACTTTGCAAATGGGGTTCTCCCTGTGCATTCTTAGGGCTGGGCCACTTGGGAACAGTATGCTATAAAAAAAAAAAAAATCCAAAGAAAAACCAAGAAATCAAATGGGTCCCTGGGGCTAGTGTCCTTTTCTCTAGAGCTAAATGTCTTTCTGTCATGACAGAGGCACGTGTGGACCTGAATGTTAGAGAAGTTGTTGCTGTGTTGTTGATTGTGTGTCTGCCTCTTGATTCCATGCTAATTAACTAAGGATTCATTGGGGATTGAATTCAGAATCTCACGCACACCGTGCAGTCAATCTAATCACGGAGCCCTACTCCAGCCCTCATTCCAAACTTGTTGAGAGGTTATCTTATGAATCAGCCTGAGTCTGAAAGTTGAACACCTTTTGATCAGTTGACTTATTTCCTATGTCTTAATGAATTTTCTTAAAGCTGTTGGCAAATCTCCCACGTTGATGTTTATGGGGGAGTTTATGACACCAGTGTGATCTAGCAAGAGAGAGAAGCTGACTGTGTCGTGGGTGGGACTCACTGAATGTCCCCTTGTGCAAGTAATGGCTTCAGAGTTGCCTGATGGGCCCTAGCTCATTGTTTGAAGCCACCTGTGGCAGGTTCAGACAAGCAGACAGTACCTTGTGATAAGTAACTTTCATCTTGTCACACTAAAGGAGTAGATAGAGAACAGAAGTGTTAAGTACTGTTTAGAAAACACTCTTCTGCCATTGGCCTGACATTGACATTAGAAACAGTATTCTACTTGAACGGCTCTGCAAACTGCTGTGAACCAGCAAAGTGCAAGGCACACATGTGGTGGGGAAGTCAGAAGCTTTTTGGGGAAGACTTGCTTCTTGTCCATGTAGCTGTGGGCTGTGCCATTTGTATTGACTTGGTAGATTTTATTGAAGGGCAGTTGCTAGGTATTAAGTGAGACCTCAAAGAGACACCGTCATGGTTCTGCCATGAAGGAACTTTAGCGTCTGAATGGAAGTTGTTTGTTTAAATTTTTTTCTCTTTAACTAATTACTATTTTGAAAGCATTACCTCATTGGATACTAAGTATTTTGTTTAAATTTCCATAGAGAAGTGATTTTATTATTGAATTTTCTTATGGCAGAGTTATTTTTCTGGAACACACTCTTGCTTTTGTTATCATACTCTATTGACAAAGGTTGACTGAATGGTAGAACTGGAAAAGAGTCAAGAGAGCATCTACTCTCTGTTTTCTTCTTCTTCTTCTTTTTTTTTAATGATTTATTTATTATATATCAGTACACTGTAGCTGTCAGACACACCAGAAGAGGGCATCAGATCTCATTACAGATGGTTGTGAGCCACCATGTGGTTGCTGGGATTTGAACTCAGGACCTCTGGAAGAGCAGTCAGTGCTCTTAACTGCTGAGCCATCTCTCCAGGCCTGTTTTCTTCTTCTTAAGACCAGGGTTCATCCTGTAGCCCTGGCTGCCCTGGAACTCACTATGTAGACCAGGCGTGTCATGAAGTTTTAGAGGTCTGCTTGCCTCTGCCTCCTGAGTGCTGAGATTAAAGGTGTGTGCTACTATGCCTGGTTAATGAGCTATTTTTTTTTTTTTGAGATTTATTTTTATTTTATGTGTATATGTATTTTGCTTGCATGTATGTCTGTATAGCGTCATACATGCTTAGTGCCCATAGGCACATAGAAAATGATGTTAGATTGACCAGAACTGGGTCACACCTGATTGTGGGTGCTGGGGATCAAATCCTGGTCCTTTAGAAGAGCAGTCAGTGCTCTTAACTTTTGTGCCATCTCTTCAGCCCCCAGGTAAAAACCCTTCTCCTCCTCTACCTCCTTCTCTTCCTCAGTCGTCGTTATTCTTCTTCCTTCTTCCTCTTCTTTCTCTTCATCCTCATCCTCTTTATCTTCCTTTGTGTTGCACTTACATTTAACCTAGGGGAATAAGTTTCTGTTTCTGTTTTTGTTTTTGTTTTTGTTTTTTGTTTTTTTGAGACAGGATTTTTCCATGTATCCTTAGCTGTCCTGGAACTTACTCTATTTCAGGCTGGCTTTGAACTCATAGAGTTTCACCTGCTTCTGCTTCCTAAGTGCTAGGATTAAAGGTGTGTACCACCACTGCCTCAACTAGTCTGACTATCTCTTTTTTCAGATGAGAAAACCGAGAGTCAGGCTAAGTATTTACACACTAGGGAGTGCTCTTTGGCAGAGTGGTCCTGTGCGAGCTGCCAGCATTGCTGCATTCAGAAGTGAAGAGCAGTTCATTTTGATAGAGAATGATAGAAATAATTCGTTTTCCCCTTTCACTTCTCTGCTTATCATTGTTTTAAGAGGCACAGCTGAGTGCGATCGATGATTTGATTGATTCCATGAGCTTGGTAAAGAAAAACGAGGAAGAAGACATCATCGAAGACTTGTTTCCAACCTCCAAAATTCCAAATCCTGAGTTTCAGCGGTTGTACCAGGTGAGAAAGGAAAGGTCATCCCATTATGTTTTCCTTTCCCTTCTCTCTTCCCTCTCCCCATCCCTGCCTTTATTTCTTTTTGACATGGGATCTCACTATTTATCCCTTGCTGGCCTAGAACTCAGTAAGTAGACCAGACTGAGTTTGAACTCATAGCGATCTGCTTGCCTCTGCCTCCTGAGTTCTGGAATGGATACAAAACCATAGTTTAGCTGCTCTATGGAAACAATGAGGAAATGAGGAGGAAGAGATCCTTGGACGTGGGTTTTATGGAAGCCCCCTCTGAGGTAAAAACCTTGGATGGAGATCTAAAAGAAGAAGGGTGCATGATGGGAGGCAGGCATGGTGCAAGCCAGTTCCATTTGTGCGGAGAGAACTCAGAGTCCAGAAACCACTTCTAGATCTGTGTGTGGACAGGATTTTCCCGACAGGACTCTAGGCATCCAGGAAATAAGGCCAACAGTTCACAAATGGAACCTCATGAAATTAAAAAGCTTTGCACACAAAAGGAAACAGTTAATGGAGCGAAGAGACAGCCAGAGAGAGGGAGAAGAAGGCTTGTCAGCTATTCCTCCACAGAGGATCAATATCTAGAATGGACGGAGAACCCACTGACAAGGCCCGATGAAGCTCAAGGGGGAGTGAGCAAAGCAGGAGGTGAAGTAAAGGAAGAAGGGAAATAAGCGAGCATACTGTGGAGAGGGAAGGTTGGTGTGTGGAGGGGATGCTGGAGCGAGGAGCATGTGTTGAGCTTGTAGGATACTGACTCCTAGGTGATATTCTGTTGAGCCCAAGAATCACTTTTTTTTTTATACAGACCTTTAGATAGCATTTTCTTTATTGTATGGAAACAGTTCATGGAATAGAATAAGTAGAATGCTTTGTGATATGAATTAGTAGTTTGAAATTTTAAGAACTACTCAGCTCCTTTTTCTTTTCTTTCAAAATTACCAATCTGTAAGTAGTTTAAACGTGGGAGTAGGGCTGGGTATAGCTTAGTGACAGAGCATGTGCCTGTCATGTGCAAGACCCTGGGCTCAACCCATGGCAGTGATAAATAAAGTGGGCTGGTTGGAGCCTTCTTCACAGGAGGGGACCTCAATGGGCTGTCTCTCTTCATTGTTTCTTAAGGGCATCTTGTTGCTTACCTGGCTCTATTGTCAGAGCAGTGGTTCTCCACCTGTGGGTCTCAACCCATTGGTTCTGTCAACCCTTCCCCAGGGGTCACTTACCGGATAGCCTGTATATCATTATTTACATTATGATTCCTAACAGTAGCAAACTTACAGTTATGGAGTAGCAACAAAATCATTTTATGATTGAGGTCGGCACAATATAAGGAGCTCTATTAAAGGGTTAATCAGGAAGGCTGAGACCCACTATTAGAGTGCTGCTTTTTTGTTAAATACAAGTGTTGCCCAGGCCTGACTTAGACTGATGCAAACAGATGACTGAGTGGACAATGGCCGGTGCCCAGTTCCACTCACTTGGACAGTAGATGGCCTGCCTCACCGTTGGTCCTCTCCCCACTCTTGGTGTTTCTTTCTGTTATCCCTGTCAACAGCGTATGCCCTAGAGAAGAGCATTTAGTCTCCCAGTCAATACCATTAGATACTTAGCATATGCTGGGCATATTTTCCGTGCTTACAATTCAGCAGTGCACAAGAGAAGATACCTGTTTTCAAGAGGAAGGGCTAGATAATACATAGGTGAACTAAGTGATTGATGAGATGATTTTAAATAAATGCCTGAAAAACTCAAAATTGGGAAATGTTAGAATAAGACTAGACAATAGCTTGCAAGCCAAGAGGTTGCTTCATATGCAGTGTCAGGGAACGGCTTTCCGAGAAGCTAACATTTGAGCAAAGACCAACATGATAGAGAGGGGCCAACTCCACAAGACCTGGGACAGGCCGAGGACACGGAAGGAGTATCACCCAAGGACCCAGAGGCAGGAGTGAACCCAGAAGAGCTCATCTTTAATCGACTGTGAATGAGGAGGCAGAGGGCAGGGAATGGTTCTGCATCTTGCAGGACTTCCTGGGTTGTGGTAAGGAGCTTGGACTAGTTACTTTTGTGCCTCCAAAGTACTTGAAGGAAATAAGGAAGGATGATTTCCTTTGACTTGGTTTCAGGGGTTCTCACAGCTGGGAAGGCAGGGCAGAACTCCCTGAGTAGTTTATAAGATGAGGGTCCCTCTAGGAGGTTTACGGAGGGGTTTGCTTCTGTGTTGAGTCTGTTTTTATAGCTGGTTATAGATGTGACCAGTGTTCTCTGAGCCATACCGTTTGCCTCTGCTGTTTGGCATGAGTCTCCTAGCCCTTCGATTAGAGATGGAGGGTTCTGACCAGAAAACAGAATCCACATCAAAGTCCTTAACTCGTTGTACTTTCCCTACAGTGTCTGCTGCACAGAGCCTTACATCTCCAGGAGCGGCTGCCCCCAATTCAGCAGCACATTTTGAATATGCTGGATCCCCCCACTGAGATGAAAGCAAAATGTGAGATTCCACTCTCTAAAGTAAAGACCCTTTTCCCTCTGACGGAAGTCGTTAAGAAAAAGGACCAAGTGACTGCTCAGGATGTTTTCCAAGACAAGTAAGTACCTGATGTGGTCACCTTGGGGTGACCTTGTAGCAATGCCAGGGGGTGGGGGGATGGTCAGGGCCAGAACCACAGCAAGTCTGGGATTACTGGAATTATGGTGCTTGTGAGCATACACACATGTGTATGTGTAAGTCAGAACAATTTGGATGTTGGTTCTAGGATCAAATTCACGCTGTCAGGCTTGTGTCAGGCTTGGCAGCAGGTTACCCTGCTGGTGTTGAACTGTCCCTTTTCTAAAGTGAAGAGCTGGGGGTGGGAAGGGCAGGCTGCATGGCACCAGGTTTCTGTTGGGGGTGTGTGGTTAAGTGTCAGTGAGATCTTTGGAGGAGAACCATGACAACCGTGACCCTTTAGCTGTTCTGTTAGTGGGTCACTGACGTGCTTGCCCCATGGCATCAGGGAGGCCTTTGCAGGTTAAGGAGTGGGAGGTGCTTCGTATGGTACACGAGCTAAGCCTGCGAAGGGTTGATAAACTGTTTCTTCTTCACATTTTGTTCTGAATCTATATTAATCTCCATCTAAATAAAAGTAAACTAGAAAAAATATTCATGTGCAGAATCCTTTGGGTGTGTGACATTGACTTTCCAGAATTCATCCAACTGGTTATTGGGATTTTTTTCTTAAGCCCCAAATCATGTTTCTTTCTGCTGCATTTTGAGATTTGGCATCAGACCATGATCTCTCCCCGCCACCCCCACTTTCATTGGTTTCCTTCCCACAGCTGTATCTTCATTGACAAAGAAAGGCATATTATTTATAAATACCCAGTGGGAAAGGAAGAGTGATTTCCAGAAACTTTCATTGGTTTCTATAAATCAATGTTTAGTGAATTATTGTACAAGTTGAATAGAAAGCCTTGCATTTTTCATAGCTTCCCAGAGGTAAATATTCCAACGTTTGTGAGATTTTGAAGGAAAGAAGAAAAAACAGAACAGACTAAACTGGATTGATCCTGTTCCACGTCCTCCCCTCACACCCTGGAGAGCTTTGCTGCCCTTTTTATTCTGTCTTGCTTTCTCCTACACAGGACGCCTGTCCCTAAAATTCCACCCCACCTCCATCTCTCTCTGCCTGCTCGCCACTGGGTCCAGCCGAGAGCAGCTCAATGAAGTCTGCGGCCCTCTTCCTGTGGCACCTTGCCCTGGTCTCCCTGCAACCACACGGCTGTTCTCTCCCCATATTAAACTTCAGTTCGTGATCTTGATTACCTTCTGGGACTATGGGAAAGAAATAGACCGTTTTCTCCTCTTCCTTCGATTAAAATGTAAATTAGCTGGTTAAGAAATAAACCACGGAGCCGCACAGGGCAGTTTCCTGTGATTTGATCCCTCACTGATTACACCTTTAGCCGCGTCCTATCCCCCATGTCCCTGGAGGCTTGGGTGCGCTCAGGTTCTTGTTCCTTGCACCTGAGAGCGTGTGCGACACAGCCAAGCAATCTGCCTGGGGCCTGGGAGTTAGCTCACCCGTACACGCTTACCCATGTTCCTGTTCTCCACCTTTTATTACCAGAAGTCTTAGTTTTTAAGAACTGTAGAAGCGATGAATTTAGCAAATATTTTCTTTTTTTTTTTTTTTTTTTGGAGCTGGGGACCGAACCCAGGGCCTTGTGCTTGCTAGGCAAGCGCTCTACCACTGAGCTAAATCCCCAACCCCTTAGCAAATATTTTCTTAGCACCTCCCTTATTCAAGGATGATTCAGTCTCCTTCACATGGGTAATAAACCCCTCCATTTTAATGAGAAGCCTCCAGTCAGCTTTAAAGGCTAAGGGGGAAACAGGTTGCTAATGCCGAGCTGTGGTTTTGTATTTGACTCCAGTTTACCAATTTCCAGTAGATAGGAAAAGAGCTAAGATTTGGGGGTGACAGTTATCTGCTGAGGAAGTTTCATAGTAAGAAGCAAGATGTCACTCAGGATTTTGGTTGAATAATTTTATCTTTATGATAAGTTTTTCCTCTAAATACAGCTGTGGACAGGCAAGATGGTTCAATGGGTAAAGATTCTTACCTTGAAAGCCTGACTGCCTGAAAATGGGTGGAGAAACCAGCTTGGCAAAGTGGTCCTCTGACCACCCATGTTCATACCACGGCACCTGCCCGTCCACAACAGTAACTGACAGAAGTTAAGACCAGCCTCATTTCAAGAGGCATCATCATGGCTACAAAATCCAGGGTTAAAGCACTCTGAACTGCTGGGAGGGGGCCAGTAGTCTAAAGTCAGCGACATGGCATCGTTCTGAAAACATGGCACATCTGAGAAACTGCTGTACACCTTCAGCCTGGTGGATACCTGTACGTGTAGTGCCAGTGTCTTCGTTTCAAAGGGGAAAAGTTCTGTTGTCGCCTGCGTGTAGTCCACAGTATACTGCATGCTACCTGCATTGTTTGAAAACACTGCTCCCTTGATGTTGGCGTACGCCTTGGAGGAAAGTGTCATACCCAGGTGTTGCAGGTGACTGGGGGCATCTGACGTCCAGCTCTGCATGTGTGACACACATGTGTCCTTGCTTTCTTTTGAACTTTGCGTAGCTCATCTAAGGTCTGCTGCTTTTTCCAAGTTCCCTGACACTTCCCTCCCTGTTTACTCTCAGCAGCCAGCTCCGTCTGACTAATGTTCAAGACTTGAGACTCTGGAGTCAGCCAGTGAGAGTCAACTCTGTAGGTAGAAGCTCTTACCCTCTGTTTCCTCATGAGTGAGCTGGGATGGCAGGAGTACCTACCTGCCTCAGGGGTGTCGTGAGGACTGATTGGATAACTCATGCTGTTTACCTAGAACCCACCTCAGTATGTATCATAACGTATCCTATCAAATCAAATCAAATCATATCAAGAACAGTGTCTATCTGTCAACAGTCTCCTAACAACCCTCATCATGTCCCTAGCACATTATCAAGGGCAGCAGTGGCAATGATGGTAGTGATTTCATAGAGAAGCTAGTAGCCATAAGTGGGTACTTCCAATCTGTTTTCTTATCCGTTACCCCCGTCCACTAAGGTCATCTTTCCACTGTACCCCACCCTCTTCATGTTAACAGTTCTTTCATCTAAAACAAAACTACCCCTCCAGGCTCCTCCTCCAAATGGCTGCTTGTTACTAATTATAGTCTAACCACTCTCTTTCCTTCCAAGGCTTGGCCTGTTGGAAGAATAATCTACATTGCTGCTCTTCTTGGCTCATCCTCCATGACTGCCTCTTTGAAGATCCAAACTACAGAGCTGCTTAAGCTGCCATCAGTCTTGTGCTTTCTCTCCGGTGACTTTTCTCTTAGCTGCATTTGACAATGTCCATTATTCTCCTGTCTTGAAACTTTGTATCTCCCGTAACTTAAGCTTCCAGATTTTTTCCTAGTCTTTGGAAACTCCCTGCCAGACTCCTCTGATGTTTCCCTTCCCTGCCAACCGTACACATGTTGTGTATAGTGCTTGTCTTCAGAACAGCTGTACTCAGTGAATACAGTATGATGTGGGATGCCTTCCTGGCGTTATCTGCTTGGATGCTCTGGCCATCCTATGAAGTGGGTTGCTTTGTTGATGTCATTTAAGTCTGAGAATTGGAGAAAAGGAACAATTTGCCTCAGATCTCAGTCAGCAAGTGTTACAGGAAGGATTTAATAAATGTGCACAGTCTGAATCCAGAGCTCAGACGCTCAGCCAGAATACCATTTTGCCCTCACAAACACAGGCACCATTGCCGTTTTATGTACGGGCTTCGGAAGTCACACAGTCTGCATCCTGTCCGTGGATGGCTCAGGTGTCGCTATGTATCTGAAATTCAGTGTATACAGAAACGGTGGCTTTACTGTCTCTCTGAGCACCGTGCTTCCAAGGCCTCCCCTCCTCCTGTTCTTTCCTATTTGAGAGAATGGCAGCTGATTTCTCGGGACTCATCCCTTTCTTAACTTTCCATGTCTGATTGGTTTACCAAGTTGTATTAAATCTACCCCAGATCTGCTCCTTTCAGTTCAGGTTAATGTAGTGGCTAATGGCATTGATTTTAGAGTCAGATAGATTTGAATCTAAATCCAGACATTTCCCCTTACTGGCAATTGACATTGGCAGGTTGGGCTGTGCTGTGTAAAACAAATACCCTCGTTTGATGAGCTTTCAGTCGCTCTTCTACAGAAGACAATGGCAGTAGATAGTCTCGAGGGCTGTTGCACAGTTTAACTGAGATAATTCAACCAAGCTTGGCTCACTTAGCGCCTGGCCCTTTAGCTCTTAATAGCATTTCCCACCAGCGTTGCCTGTGCATGCTCTCGCCTTCTGTTTCAGCCCATCCGACTGAGACAGTCTGTGGCTAATTCCCTTCTTCCTGGTCTCAATCCTTTCCAAATGCTTGGCTCCCTCAGCAAATTTTGTGCTTCCTTTTCCTTTTTCAATGTTTCCTGGTTTATTATAAGAAATGTGAAAAATACAGAGGAAGAGGTGCGTAGAGTAAGGTGTTTAGAAATATGTCCAAATGTCTGTGTCTTCTAGTGAACCGTCATCCAGGCCCCTTCATGCTCAGAGGCTGTCTGAACAATTCCCCTTTGAGGTTTCTTTTGAAATAAAACAATTCATTTGTATTAGTGTTTTGCCTGCATGTCTGTACACCACACACATGCAGTGCCCACAGAGGCCAAAGGAGGGCGTCGGATCCCTCAGAACCAGAGGTACAGATGGTTGTGAGCCACTGTGTGGGTGCTGGGAATTGAACCTGGGTCCTCTGGAAGAGCAGTCAGTGCTCTTCTGAGCCATCTCTCCAGCCCTTGTGTTTGCAAATTTAGGGTTTAGAATCTAGCTTAGTGCCTAACACATAAATGTTCCTTGCACATTTTGCTAAGTTAATTATCAAATGTATACACATTTCTGAGAGTAAATGAGAAAGAAAGAAAGAAATTCCACACAGTCCCATCACCCAGTTGTAGCTCCATTGAGGGTTTAGTGTCCACATGACCACATGGGTATTGTCTGCTTCCTAGGGCTTAGAGTCCTATAGATAATCTGGTGGTTTAGTCATTGTCTTTTCCACATCACAGAGATTTTATGAGTGTTTCATGCAGAATTTCTAACACTACTATTAACTATTTAACCTTGAAAGCCATATTAACATTTTACTATGTACTTATTTCCGGGGCGGTTTTTTACCTGCTGGGGACAAGGGAATGCAGTACACATACCGTATACTTTTATCCTTCCTTTTCCCATATCATATTTTAGAGGGTTTAAGAAGGTCATCGTGTGTTTTGACTCTGTAGCTCCACAAAACTTAGCGTGGCACATTGTATGTGACACATTGTATGTGAAATGCCTCTTTCTGTTCTTTTTAAAAACGATTTTTACTTACTTACTTTTATTTTTTGAGAGTTTTGAGTTTTATACTGCATGTTCTGATCATATGCAACCTCTTTCTCTCAACTCTTCCTAGATACACCCCTCTTCCTTACCCACCTAACTCTGTGACTTAAAAAGAAAAAAGTCTTAAAGAATAATTTGTGGTGCCCAAATGTGGGCTATGTCCCCTTCCACTGGAGAATGGTTGGTTAAACAGGCTCTGCATTCTTAGAGAAAACAGTCTCTTCCTCTCCTAGTAGCTAACGGCCCATTTGCTCCGTGGCTAGGCTTGGGACTGTGTGCCTAACTCCTCTCTACGGCAGGATTTGGTCTGGCTTGAGCTTGCACAGGTTTTGTGCATGTTGTTCCCGTCCTGTGAGTTCATATTTACAGCTGTCCTGCTGTGTCCAGGAGATGTTGCCTCACAGTCACGAACCATTACGTACACCTCTTTTTTTTCATAATTTATTTTTTTATTCATATTACATCCCAATAACAGCCTCCTCCCTCCTCTCCTCTCAGTCCCACCCTTGCAAACCCCTCCCTCCATTCTCCTCTCCCCTTTTTCCTCAGAGAAGGGGAAGTCCCCCTTGGGTACCACCCCTCCCTGGGACATCTAGTCCCAGCAAGACTAAGACCTCCTCTCTCACTGAGGCCCAGTCAGGCAGTCTAGACAGGGGAAGGGGATTCAGTGGCAGGCAGCAGAGTCAGAGACAGGGACCCACATGGAAACCAAACCGCACATCTGCTGAGAGTGTGTGTGTGTGTGTGTGTGTGTGTGTGTGTGTGTGTGTGTGTGTGTGTGTGTGTGTGTGTGTGTGTGTGTGTAGGCTAGGTCTAGCCCCTGAATGTTCTTTGGTTGATGGTTCAGTTTCTGTGAGCTTCCACGGGCACCTTATACACTTTCTCCCCTTCATCACCAGTGATTCTTGAGCCTTAAGGGGGAGGCCCTGTGTCTGTGTTCCCTTTAGAGCTGAGTATTCTGTAGTCTCTTAGTCTCTGCTCTTTGGCCAGTTGTGGGTCTGTGTCAGTCACCATCTATTGCAAACAAAAGTTTCTTAGATGAGGTAGAGAGTTCCATTGATCTGATGCAGAAAGGAATGTAGAAATCCATGTAGGACGTGCATTCTTTAGTTTGGTCTGGATTGATCAACTGATGTCTGTTTGTCCATTTGTCTGCCTGCCTGCCTATCTGTCTGTCTGAGTGTCTGAGTGTTTGCCTGCATGCATGTATATGCACCACATGTATTCCTTGTATCTGTGGAGGCCAGAAGCGGGTACCAGATCCCATGGAACTGGAATTGCAGACTGTGGTGAGCTCCCATGTTGGTGCTGGGAGCCAAACCTTGGTCTTCTGTAAGAACAGCAAATGCTCTTAACCACTGAGCCATCTCTCAGTGATGTTTCTTAATATTATATGCATTAATTTGTATTTTGGGAAGAGAATAGTTGATACACTAATGGCATTTTCCATTGCAGTACTTTCCTTAGAGCAAATGGAAGCTAAGCCAAGTGATAACTTAAACTCTAAAACCCAGACAGTATCCCAAGATCGGATCACATGGGTGAACCAGGAAGATGTGAGAGGCTGAGACTAGGGCTGGCGAGATGGCTCAGCACATAAAAGCACTCACTGCGCTTGCCCAATGACCCAAGCTGGATCTAGAATCCACAGTGGAGAGAGACCCAGCTGTCTTATGTTGTCCTTTGACCTCTACGTGCAAGCTGTAGCATAGGGGTGTCTCTATACACACACATATACACTAATAATAATAATAATAATAATAATAATAATAATAATAATAATAATGTAATACGTTAAAATTTCAAGTTAAAAAAAATCTACAAAAGTCTAAGTCTGGAAACTAGGTGTATTATGCCCCCATCTTCAGCTCGACCTCCTTCTTGTCTCTTGAGAAGAACTGGCGGAGGCTAACTGCAGCGTCTGGCCGTGGCTAGTTTTCATACTTCTGGGATTAGGGATTAGTCTTCCTCGGGTCTGTGTGCTTTTCTTTCATGTCTGCCATCAGCCTTTATGTACTAACACTGTTCTTGTAAGGGAAGAGCTGTGATGGCTTTGCCTTTTGAGCTTCCTGGTCCTTGCCCTGTCTTCTCACCTTTCCACTTCTCAGTGGAAAAATGTCAGTGAAGAGAAAGTCTTAGGTCACACAACGTTTGTTACTGTGCTAATTATTCTGTGCATCCCTGTAAGAGAAGGTTCATTATTGAGTCCAGTCTCTGCCTGTTTAATTTTCGCTTCATTTTAAAGATGCCCTCTTCTATGGACTCAGAGTCTGAAGGTGGCGATTTGAGCAAAAAGCCAACACATTTTGAAATACTAGAATTGAAAATCTTTAATAGAGGGAAAGTGCCTGGCATGCACAAGACTATGAGTTCGATCCCAGCACTATCTCCAAGGTGAAATGATGTGTATATTCATTAGTTCCAGTTAGTCAAACCACAATAACGTTTACTTATTTTAAACTGTCATGTTATTTTTGACATACATAATTTTAGTTTGTCAATTAAAATAGATTATTTCTTGGTGTGTATGTATGTGTGTGCATATGTATTCATGCTTGTATATGTATGCACATGTATGTGTGTGCCATGTTTAAAAAATATTTTTCTTGAGATAGGATCTCTCATTGGCCTGGAACTCACCAAGTAGGCTGTGATAGCCAGTTCCAAGGGTCTGCCTATCTCTGCCTCTCAGACACTAGGCTGCAGCACCCCACCATGTTACACACACACACACACACACACACACACACACACACACTCACACACACTCATATGTACACACATGCACACATGCTCACACATGCATGCACTCACACATTACACACTCATGCACACATATACACACACATGCATACACACGCACACATATAAATTCTCACACACGCATACACATGCACACACATACACACATGCAGGTGCACATGCACACATATACACTCTCACATATACATGCATACATATGAGTACATATGCACATGTACACACATGCACACACACACAAATATACACTCATACATGTAAACACACATGCACATACGCACATGCATGCACATGCACATACACATGCACACACACAGGCACATGCATGCACACACATATACATACATATACATATACACACATAACATACACACACACACATCTCTCTGTCTGTCTGTCTGTCTTACCCTGCCTTCTGGAAATTGAACTCAGATCCCTCTGCTTGCAAGACAAGGCACTTCCATCTCCCTAGCCCTAACTGGACCTTAGTTAGGAGTTTCTTAGTTACTATTCAGTTGTTTCTTGATGGCTGCCCTTGGCCTACTATTTCTCTGGGAGAAAATTCTTAATATTTCTGTGTTTCACTGCGTGAGGGAGATGATGGGTTGTGTCTTTGGGTTGAATTTACTTTTCTCCTTTTCCTTAGCATCCCCATGTGTCTGAAGCCAACACATTAGGAAAGCCAGTCTATTACTTGAGGCAGGATATTTGATGACCTTTCTTGGAGCCATTTTTCCCTTGGCACACAGATTCTGTTGATCATTGTTAGTGCTGTGCTCAAATAAGATCAGGGCTGTAGGAAAGCAGATTAAAAGGTTTGGAGATTAAAAAACATTTAACACATAAAAACAAAGTTTTTCAATATTTACCTCGTGATTGTCTAATAGGTTTTGACACTTTTAATTGGAAGCTTATAGAGATCTTCCATAGGTTGGTACAATGGAAAAGATGGGTTTTCAGATACAGCGCTCATCCAGGTACATGAAAAGCTATGGCTCTGGATTCTGGGATGGGAACCAGGAGGATGCCTGATGGCAGATGAATTTCTTAGTTAACATTCAGCTTTTGATGCAGCTGCTGCTGCTGACTTCTGAATTGCTATAAAGCAAAGCCCACGTCACTCCAAGGCCTCTTCTCAGGGCCCCAAGGCAGAGAGAGGGCGCCCGCAATTTGGATAGAATGTCTAACTGTTGTGTGTCTTTACTTTGATGCTTCGAAGATAACTCTGTACTTTTCACATACAATATCTTAGCTATTGTATTTTTATTTTGTTGTAAGGGGGAAACATCCATTTCTTTCTTTCTAGTCATGAAGAGGGGCCCGCTGCTAAAAAATACAAGACTGAGAAAGAAGAAGGTCACATCAGCATCTCCAGCCTGGCAGAAGGGAATGTCACCAAGGTAAGCTGAGCTCTTCTAGTGTCCCTTTCTCCCTCCGAGGAAGGCCAAGGTTTGCGCTTGATGAGTGCTTACGTACCACTCTATCTGATCCTCTCTGTATGAGAGCCATCTAGGCCAATCCCACGTTCTTCCTTTCTTTCTGGAAGTAATTAATAGTAGTGAGTGACATTTAGAATTATGTGTTGGATTATAGTAAATAGATCTCCGAATAAGATGTAGACCACAGAATGCCTTCATGGTAGTACCCTTGTACAGACATTCATACTGGCTTCATCTTGACATTTTCCATTGGGTCAAGATGATAGGATTAAGTGGGGGACAGTTAATGATATGAGTCTTATTCCCCAAATACATAAAACTGAAGTAAGTGTACCTTTCCTGACTTCTAATGTAATGCTTCAGGGGCTGGAGAGATGCCTCTGATAGTTGAGAGCACCCAAGTTTGCTCCCCAGCACCCACGTGGGGTGGCCCACAGCCTCCTGTATCTCCAGGTCCACGGGATCCAACACTTGCAGAGAGAATTTCTTATGTACCGTGTGGAAGCATCACCTGTCAGTAAAAAGCTGATGGCCTATTAGCTGAGGCAGGAACTAGAAGGTGGGACATTTGGCAGAGATAGAATTCAGGGAAAGAGTCAAGAGTGGGAGATTTCCCCTCAGACTGGAGGAAGATGGACAGATAAAATGAGGAGAGGTAACCAAGGAGAGAGCCACACGGCAGACACAGACTAAAATAAGCGGGTTATATAAGTTACAAGCTAGTCGGGGAACGAGCCCAAGCAGTGTAATGAATAATTAAGTCCCAAGTTGTTATTCTGGGAACAAAGAGGCTGGGTAGAAAAGCTCATGGCTACACACACCTCTGGCCTTCTCTGGTACCTACACTCATGTGCACAAGCCCACACACAGTTACACACGGGAAATTTAAAAATAACGAAGATAAATCTAAAAAAAAAAACCAAACCACAAAAAAACCACCTTCAAAACAGAACTTGATTATGACTTTCCAAATGAAATTCCCTTTGATGCCGAGAGCTTCATTTGAAGAGAAAGTTTTTGGAGCTTAAGTCTATTACCTTATGTGCAGCCCTGTTAGCAAAGTGAAACAGAAATGTCTCGGTAAAATTCAATGTCTCAATGGTGGTTTGGACATGGTGGGGATCTTCTGTTGAGAAGTCAAGATGCCGTGCTCTGAGGACTTTTCTGTGCACGATCCCAAGCCAAGCAGAAATAGTCCACTTTCTTGTAAAGTTAACGATTGTCTGCTCAGGGCTAAGTGCTGCAGAGGCTGTTAGGGTGGAGATTAATGTGGGTTAGAGACAGGGGTGTGATCAGAAAGTGAGTGAGAGAGTTGCAATGCTTTACATCTGTATATGTGATCTGGTCTTTTAAATGGACTTGTTCTGTATGGGCATCTTTACGTGTTCTGCCAAAACTTCAATGCCAAAGGACCAGTAGCAGCTCCCTCCCCTGAAAAAAAGAAAACCCAGTCAAGGAAACAGCAGCTCAGTAGGTCAGACATTTGGCTGCTGTTGCCCATGTCACCATAAGGGCGTGACCTCACACAACATCTTCCCTGTCCAGGCTGGTTTGGTATGAGAATGTACGGGTGGTCTTTACCACATAAAAGCCTTCAAGCTGGGCTGACTGGTGGCTTGGATTGTAATACTTTTGACTCCTCTGGAGATAAGCCACCTTGAATGACGAAAGTCAAGTGAAAAGAGACAGGGCACCTGAGTAACTGCTTTAATTTTCTAGTTTTTTTTTTTTAAATCGATGTTTATCACAAATGCATGCCATGTGTAGAAATAAGACAATTTGGAGGAATTGGTTTTCTCTTTCTATACTATGGATGCTTGAGTTCAGTCTTGCCCACTCCTGAATCTTCTAGCTTTTAAGAGAGTCCTGGGAATCAAAATGATAGAAATGTTTGACTTTAAGAGCATACTTATACATTAACCATGTGTCTTGCTGGAGGTTTGGTGGTTAGTTTTAACCATCAACTTGACATAATCTAGAGTCATCTGGGAATTGAGTCAGAGTGAGGAACTATCTAGACCAGGTTGGCCTGTGGGCATGTCTGTGGGACATTATCTTGCTTACATTAATTGAGGTGGGGAGACCTGCCCACCATAGGTGGCACCATGCCCTAGGAAGGGGATTCTGCAGTTCAGAAGATTGGGCTCTACCATGCACACATTCATTCATTGCTCTCTTCCTGTTGATGGATATGATATGAGCAAACCTCCTCACGCTTCTTCCACCGTGACTTCCCTGCTATGATGGACTGTAACCCAGAACCATGAGTAAAATAAACCTTTCTCCTGGAAGTTGCTTTTGTCAGTGTTTTACCACAGCAACAGGAATGGGATTGAGATGCAGAATATTGCCAAAATGCGAAGTGACCGGCAGGTGTGTGATCCATGGATCTGTTCTAGGTTGGAAGTGTGAATCCTGTTGAAAACTTCCGTGTCCTAGTAAGACAGAAGATTGCCAGCTTTGAGGAAGGTAAGAGGCACACCTATTCACTTGGAGTTTAAGAGAAGGTACATGGTCTAATTGACCTAAGGTCTGGATTAGGAGCTGTGGTGTTCTGCCGCAATGCTTTCTCAGCGTTGGTCTTTGTGGGTTGATCTGTGCTGCTTGCCAGGGCTTACTGAGATGACAGTATGGGGGTGGTCAACACAGCACAGATAGGCACAGAGATGAGACCACAGTGCCAGCCTCCCTATTGCGGAAGCTTTGGATCAGAACTATGGAACTTTTATTTCCACCTCCTTAAAGTTCTTTGGTGTCCTATGAGTGAGGTAGATCCCATCTTTCTGTTTTCTGAAATATGATTCTTGTCCCAATCCCAAGAGTGTAGGCCCCATCTGTACAGTCTCGGAAGGATGTTGCTGCTTCTTTTAAAATGGATCCTTCTCACTGACCTTGTCCTCGTCTTTCCTTAGCATTTAGTACTGGTAACTCCATTCAGGTGTGGCTAATAGCAACACCGTTTACAGAGATGAATGACTGCTCAGTGACCAGTGATGCTCACGTGATCACATTATTGCTCATGTAATTTACTCTTAGAAAGGCAGCAAGTAGCAGTTGGTAAGCCTGTAGGTTTCTTATTTTCTTTTCTCTTTTGTTTTTGTTAATCTCTGTGAGTTTAAGGCCAGCCTGATCTATAGATCAAGTTTAATAACAGCCAGGACTACATACACATACACATACACACACACACACACACACACACACACACACACACACACACACACACACACAGTCTCAAACAAACAAAAACAAATAAGCAAAAACAAACAACAAATTAACTAAAAAAAACCAAAAGCCAAAAATTTCTTCATCTAAACAGAAGGAAGTCTAGAATTCTGGGCACAGTTTCAAGAGGAGTGGCAAAACAGTGCCTAAGACATCGTCTGTCACTGGGTGTGGAGCCCAGGGCTTGGCAGGCTGAGGCAGGAAGATTGCCATCTCCTCTTTTTTTCTTTGATGAATTGACTTCATTACTAGGGACATTTAGAGTGACTTTGTGTGTGGAAGAGGGCAAATAAATCAGAGGAGCATGTTGTCAGACATGCGTGTGTGTGTGTGTGTGTGTGTGTGTGTGTGTGTGTGTGTGTATACACATATATATATATATATTTGTTGTTGTTTATTTTGTTTATTTAAGACAGGCTCTCGATGTGTAACTCTGTCTAGTCTGGGGCTCACTCTGTAGACCAGGTTGGTCTCTAAGTCACTGCCTCTGCCTCCCAAGAGCCTTTATTAAAGGACTGAGCCAACACTCTGGCATGTGTATTATATTTTCAGAGAAAAATTTAAATCTTAGCCTTTAATTGCTTATTGTTTGGTCAATCAGTGTCCAGTGCCCTCCTCTGGAAGTGGCTGGTCTTCCAGATTCCTGTGGGATGATCTCTTCAGGGACTAAATATAACTACTAAGATCACTACTGTGTGGTACCTCCTAGTTATTTGATGTCTACTGTGTAGAGCACATTGGGCTAGCACTTTATCCTAGTATATCTGGTACAGCAATCCTACAGTCACACTGAGAAAATGGAGAAAATGTTAGAACTTTATAGGGGTGTCTGAGAGTATTGTTTTTATTCAGGAAACACTTGGGTGGGTGTTGAGAGCAGGGAGTGAATCCTTGTCCCTAGGCTTGATCATCAGTCATTGCATAACTACTTAGAAGGTAAAACTCGTAGGGCTGGGGAGATGGCTCAGTGGTTAAGAGCACCTGACTGCTCTTCCAGAGGTCCTGAGTTCAGTTCTCAGCAACCACACGGTGGCTCACAACCATCTGTAATGGGATTCCATGCCTTGTTCTGATGTGTCTGAAGACAGCTACAGTGTACTCACATATATTAAATAAATAAGTAAATAAATAAATAAAGGCGACAATCCCAGAGCTGGTTCAGGAGAGGAGGGGTAAGAAGAGGTGAGAGGAAGGGAAAGTGAGTGAATTAACTCATGGGTATGTCTGTGGTTTTCACCATGGGTTCCCATGTGATAACCACAAAACCCAGATGGTCGAAACTCTGGCTGACACTACCGGGTTTATGTACTGAGTGACACTGGTGAAAGGGAAGTTGGTGTCTGGAATTACTTTCACCTAGGCAGAGGTGTTCTGAGAATACAGGAGACCAAAGTCTGAGAGAGAACCTTCCAGAGAATTGCATCTTAGGAAAACATGTTTCCCCTGAGCCATAGCAATAAGGGTTTGAATCAGTCTTAGGCAACAACAAGGCAAACAGACCACATGGCATATAGGTTATAAGAGGTATGGTTATATCCATTTTGCTGAAAAAACAGTGTAACATTGGAAGAGATGGACTTCTCTAAAAATCATGCAGGGATTTGAACATAAGCTTCATTCACATACTGAAATTTTCTATTTGGCCAAATTGTTTCCTGTTTCCTAACAACCCTTTTGCCCACATTTAATTTTTAAAATTGCATTTATTTTGTGTGTGCATGTGCGTGCATATATGCACGTGTCAGAAGAAAACAGTTGGTTTTCTCCTTCTATCATTTGGGTCTCCAGGATCCAATTCAGGCCCTCAGGCTTGGCAGCAAGCACCTTTACCCACTGAGCCATACGTCCACTAGGGTGTGGTGAATCACAGCTCCCCACGGCTGTCAGCAAACTAGAGTTGCTCAGATTGTTAACTAGTGCTTTGGGACTCCCACTGGCTCCTCTTTCACACACACACACACACACACACACACACACACACACACACACACACACCCCTTGCTTCTCATCTTAAAAGTTTTGTCTGTTCATTTCTCAGTTGCTTTTATTCCCCTGCTTGGGTATCTCTCTACCAAGGCTCTTTGTGGTCCAAGACTTACACTTCCTTGCCTACGAAAGTATACTCTATCCAGATTTGAAGCACCCTGCACCCTCCCTGGTAATGACCTGCTTTATCCCTGCAAGAGGTCTCTGTCTAGGTGAAGGGAGGAGGAAGTCCTTCCCATTCTTTAATTGACAGACAAAAGTTTGACTAACAATAGATTGTTGGTAGTATCACTTAGGTAGAACTGACCATAATACTGGCTAAAATGTGGGAGTCCTTACTTTCTGTCCTACCCACTTGCAGCATGGGTCCTCGGAGACCGTGGTCATGCCATCTCCTGATGTTAGCAGTTCACAGTAGATGGCTAGACATTTCCTTATTTTCTGGTTTTCAGCATGAGGAGGATGATTCTTGTTCTAATGGTGTTGGCAGGTAGGAGACAGAACACACTTCTGGCTGCTTGGCCTTCTAGGAGCTGTGGTTGATGCTTTCTCGGGTGGCTTTCTAGTGAGTTCCATCTTCACTGTTCCCCCTGCCACTCTGTTACCACAGTTTTACAATGGAGAAGCTCTTCGGCCATGATCACATACATAATATGCAGTTTCAGTTGTGAAAGTCAGCCCATTTCCCTGTTCATTCATGCTGTTCATAAGGGGCTGTTCATCTATGGTTTATTTATTACCTCTGAGGATCCTCAAGTCAAATCTTTCCATTGTTTGAATGCCTTTCTCAATCGAGCCATTGGGGGGAGGTGTTAAAGAATACCACAGATTTCTAACACCTTCTCTATTTAAAAAGAATGTTGACTGGTCTCGGGGTAGAGAGCAAGACAAAGGAGAAAGAATAGCTATATAACTTTAGTCACTTCCCCAATTCCTATGTGGCTGAGAGATGTCTGAATTGATAAATTCCACATGAATATGGGACATTAGATAGAAGAGCTAGGCTCTTCCTGTCAGAGAAGATGGACACATGGAGACAGCTAATAGGATGGAATGGAACTTATTTAATAATGAGATGACTTTTTCATTCCTGAATCTTGCTTTTGCCACATAGATTATAGGATCTGTTTTATATTAGACTTCTGCGTAGTGACAGAAACTGGAACTCCAGTCCACCAAATTGAATTTTCATGACTGGCTTAAAAAAAAAAGTGTCAATGCATCCCAGGTAGAAATGGTACAGACCCTGTCCCGCTGTTGGATTGACACTGGCTTATGAGTGAGGAGCAGTGCACCAGGCCCTTTTGATAGAAGACACTCAGTTCGTTCCGTAGCTTCCAGACTTTTCTGTCTTTCCCCCTTCCCTTTAGTTTCTTAAGATCTCATCCCCAAGTTTCTGTGTCCCCCTTTCCTCACCACCTTCTTTGTATGTTTTCTTTAAAAAACATTCTCTTTATTTTAAGAGATACTTTCTAAAATTCATTTTCCCCAAGTTCTTCTAGATAAAATATGCTGTAATTGAATGGTAATGAAATGATATTATCCATCAAAGGCCAGTAGATGTATTTCTCTATTCTGTCTTTGTGTGCTATAGCCCTGTCTCACTTTCGCAGAAGCTCATTTATATAAATATGTTCCTTTTTTAGCCATGAATCAATTCTGAGCTGTGGATCTCTGAGCCTTGTGATCCGGAGTCTCTCTGTCTCTGTCTCTGTCTCTGTCTGTCTCTGTCTCTCTGTCTTTCTCTGTTTCTCTGTCTCTCTCTCTGTCTCTCTTTCTCTCTCTGTCTCTCTCTCCTTTTTGTAGTTTGTCCTGATGTATATAATTCTGAGTGTGAATTAGATAATCTTTCAGAGTTTTGTGCAGATAAAGAGTAGATTATCTTGTTAAAGTGCTGCTAAATAGCTTGAACATCTTAAAGACACTAAATATAGTGACTACTTGTAAACATCTTTAGATCCATAATTTTTTTAAAAAGTTTGACATACTTTCTTATTCCTTCCCTAAAATAGCTCTGATGCATGTAGTCATGAGGGCGAGAACATGTAATTGCCAGTTCTTGGGGTTAGACTATAATTCATATTTTTATTAAATATTTTTACTTGCTTCTTTTTTGACTTCATTTAAATTGTTTAGTCTCAGAACTTGAGGATCAGACTTATTTCATGCATCGTTCGTCAGGACATGTCCTCTTACCTGAACATAAAAGACTATTTGGAATTCTGAAGGACCTGTGGAAGACGTGTGTTACTATTTGACATGGCAATTACACATTAGTAGCCCTTGGAGTCATCTTCCACTTGGGTGGATAGAGGCCCAGAACAATTAGGATGGCTTCCCACGCATTCCTGCAAATGTGTCAAAGACACTGTGTTCAGTTCCAGAGAGTCGATTCATGGCCTCCGTAGCTTAAATTGGTTCACAACACTACCCTGAAGTATACATTTTAGTGTAATAAAGCTTATCAGCCAAATAATTAAAGCGAAATGTGAAATAAAGATGAGAGTAGAAACTAGAAATGGCATCGTATGGAAACTAGAGACTACCATGTGCAAGTTAACTATCATGAGAGCGTTTTCAGGAGCTCAGACAGTGGCTTCGTTGCTTTGGTACCTGTCGTGCAGCATGAAGACCAGAGTTCAGATTCTTAGCTCTCACATAAAATATCCCAGGCATGGTGGTATATGCTCGTAACTCCCTGGAGGGAGCGGGGGAGGAGTCAGGTGATGCTTGGAGTTCATTGGCTAGCTAGCCTAGCCAAATTGGTGAGCTCCAAGTTCTGTGAGAGGAGGACTGGCAAGATGGTTCACTGAGTAAATATACTTACTGTATAAACCTGATTGACAGTTTGATCTCTGGAACCCACATAAAAGGTAGGAGGGAACCCCCCTCCAACACACACAGAGCCCATATTCTCTCACTCACTCTCTTTCTCATAACGCTAATAATAAATTAAAAAACAAGGTGAAAATGAAGATGACATTTTAATGCTGACCTCTGATCTCTACATGTTAGTGCACACACACGTGTGTGCCTTTGGGGGAACCCTGCTAATTAAGGATGGATAAGGTTAAAGTCTACTGTGACCACATAGCTCCTCTGAGCTGTGCACAAAATTACCAGCAGGGCTTTCCCTTCTCTGACCTTGCATGGGAAGTCTGACCTCTCACACCCTCTACCTGGGGAAGGTCAAATAGTCCTTGGCAGATCTACAAGTTCAACTCCCTCCGATCTCATAAGAACCCACCCAGCCAAGTACCTGCTGGAATGAAGACCTCTAAACAAATGAGGCATTCCCAGGATTTTAAACTCTAACCAGTGATTTTCATTCACCCTGTAAACTCCTTCCCACTCTCTAAGATCCATATATATCCTTGGTTCACCCTGAGTAAAGGGTATGTGTACAAGCCCACCCCAAGATAAGGGTATGCACACAAGCTAAGATCGTCTCAGAGAGCTGTTTCATTGAAGACCTTTGGAGAAGTCCTTCATCTAAAGCTATAACAGTAAGATCCCCGAAGGAAGTCTCTGGATACCTGAGAGGGAGAAGGTGGAGGACGAGGAACCACAGCTGGACCCCAACATGCATAACATAGGTACCCACACTTCCACCCAGGAACATGTGTACACACCTACTCCCCATATATGAATGTGTGTGTATGTGTGTACATTGTGTGTCCAAGTGCATTTTCATAGTTCAGCAACTCTCTGGAAAGGCTTCCCTCCGTTATTTTTCTGCTTTTAAAATTCTTAGATTAGTTCCTGCTACTCTGTAGATAAGAAAAATCTCTTCAGTATAGTGTATGGCCCTTGGAGAATGTGGCCTGGCTGTCCCTTAAGAGATGCCTGTAGCCTGCAAAGGAACATGTACACGTGATACCTGCGTTCAGAGTGAGCGCTTAGCTTTCTGTTGAAGTTCGTATGTAACATACCACAGCAATCCTGTCTTTGATGGTTTTGTTTCCCCATGTAATGCCACAAAGTGGCTTGCTTGAAACTTACTGGATAGGTGTTCCCCCCTCCCCCCAATGCCACCCGCATTTTATGTTAAAAGTGGGAAAGACACCTTTTCCTCTGGCTAAAAATGTAAATTAAATTTTTTTGGGATTTATTTTTAAGTATATTTTGCATGCATGCATATCTGCATCATGGGTATTCAGTACCTGTGAAGGTCCTGACAGGAGAAGGCATCAGATCCCCTGGAACAGGAGTTACAGGCAGTGGTGAGCTGCCACATGGGTGCCGGGAATTGAACCGAGGTCCTCTGGAAGAGCAGTCCATGCTTTTAACAGTTGAGCCATCTCTCCAGTTTCCAAAGTGGAGAGCTTTGCTTTTCCTGCATCAGATAAGAGGCCAGAATCCATCAGACATTTCCTTCTACATACTGAACTACCAGCTTGCACTGGTGACTTCTGCCCTCAAGGAGGCAGGACACACACTCATAGGTGGGCCCTGTGGATACGCAGTGCTTGCAGGTACTTAGGAGGAAAGGGCACGTCATTCAGCTTGCTGTCAGAGTTCCTACTCGCAGGCGATACAATTTATAAGGCAGAAAGCAGTGAAGTGCTTACTCATGGCAATTTGGTTTCTCCCATTCCACTGTCTATAGATTCTGGGTCTTCTTTGCATGGTAAATCGTTGTCATGCAGTCTGTTGTGCTTGGTGCTTGAATTGGGCTGTCTTAAAGATTGCCTCTCAGGCCCAGCTGGTTGAAAAAAAAAACTGATTTCAGATTGTGCTGATGTGCAAACTGCTTTAATCAATGACTTAAAGTGACTGCTAGTGGCAAACAACAGAAGCTCTTAACCAATTAAGACGCTTAAGAAAGGATGCTAGACTTTTGTTAAGATGGGCACTAATCAGCTGAAATGTGTTGAGAGGAGCTGGGAAGCAGCTTGGAGTCTCACATAAATGTAATAAAAGCGGTCCGCTTCTTTCAGATTGCAAGCCCAAGGCCAAAAATATGCTGACGCAGGAAGAGGTGGCAAGTATGATCTGTAGCGTTAGTCCTCTTAGGGCCATGCATAGGACATAGGACTTGAAACTAAAAATGGCACATGCTTGTTTCTTGGGCCAGCAGCGGGAAGAAGAGTTTAGCAGAGATTAGGAACGGTGTCAGCAGAGATGGCTGTAGAAACCAGCTTCTATTGAACAAGAGCCATTCGTCCTGGGGAGCTATGTTCTGCCATTTCCTGTAGTGTTTTGTGTACACTGGGGCTGAGTTTCCAGCTGAACTTCTGTGGCTGTTCCACAGTAGAAACATGTAATGTTTCCCCACCGAGGTGGAGCTCCAGAAGTCTCCCACGTAGGCTGTAGTCACGTTGGTGCCAGCTCTCTACAGCTTATTTGAAGGAAATGTTTGGGCTGTGAAGTCTCCCTGTGTGTTTTAGGGGAGCTTTTATGGTTTCATAGAGCTTTTCTGTCACCCTGCAACCCAGTGGAAAAATGTGTTCTTTCCCCCAGAAGCTCCTCATATCTGCCTGGAGTCAGCTCTGGCTGCCCATCCCACTGTGAGCAAATACTTTCTGTCTGAAGTGAAGAGCTTTTTCTAGAAAAATCTAATGGAATCACTTAATGCAGTCTTTTGCCTCCGGCTTTTGACTGATCATGTTTTCGAGGTTGTCCACAGTGGAGTGTATAGCAGGACTTGATCCTGCATTTCAGCAGACTGCTTATTCCTCGCAGCACAAGTACAGAACCTTACCTTCTATCTGCTTACTCTTCAGTAATACCGGGTCGTGCTATCCAGTCACCACATGGACAAGTGGATTGTCTCAGGTAGCGCTGCTCTGGCATTTGTATGCAAGGGTGGTTCATGTGCGTTTAACTTTCTGAAAAAAACTTTAAAATGTCCTATTATTATTGTTACTAATTTGTGTGTGTTTGTGTGTGTGCATCTGTGCGCATCTGCGCATGTGCATACGTGTGCTTGTGGACTCACCTCATGTCCTGTATCGAGGTCAAAGGAGCTGTTCTTTTTCTTCCACAGTGGGTTCCAGGAACTGAACCCCAGTTATCAGGCAGTTCCACCCGAGGAGCTGTCTCGCTGATCCCATTGTAACTTTTCCAGAAACAGCCACACTCTTAAAAAGAAGCCAATCATACCAGCCCTACCTGCAACAAACAGCGTTTCTGTTTCTTTGGACATCTGCTAACCCATGCTGTCTTCTGTTTCCGTATTTCACTGTGATTTTAATGTGTAGCCATTTGTAAACTATTCGTATATCTTTTTTTTTTTTTTTTGGATGAATTGCCATTCCAAGTTTTTGATGACTTTTAACCAGTTTATCTTATTTGAATGCAGAGATGTGTATGTTCTGGCCAAGTTCCTTACCAAAGATGATTTGTAAATATGTTGTCTGTGACTTACCTTGTGTGTGTGTGTGTGTGTGTGTGTGTGATATGTGTGCTACACGTGTGTGGATGCCCACAGAAGCCAGAAGCCAGCTTTGGATCCCCTGGAGCTGGGGTTACAGGAAGTTGTGAGCCTCCTGATGGGACTGATCTTGGCCCCTCGGAGGGAGGGGCTGTGTGCTCAGGAGTGGGCTTGCAGGTCAGATCCATCTCAGATTCTCCTGTGTCCTCAGGGCTGGCTGGTATCTTCCTTCAGGGACTTACTTTCAACTAAGGGCCATGTCAATGCTCATCTTGGTTTGGATTTCTAGGCCGCTCACTGGTTTGGAGCGCAGTGTATAACCTGGGCTTGCCAGTCAGCAAGCCCCAGAGATCCACCAGTCTACCTCCCTCAGGCTGGGATTCCAAGAGCTGGGATTACAGGGCGTCCTTTCCCCTGGATTCTGGGACTCACACTCAAGCTTACACAGCACGCACCATTTGCCCAGCTCCTAAAACCTCTTGCCTTCCATAGGCCTTTACAGCCAAACATTCGTTCTAAGCAGTCCTAAGTTGTACATCCTTAATTGTCGTGTGTTGTGAGCTTAGTTTTTAACATTTCCTGGCATCTTTCATGATTTTATTTTGACCCTTGGGTTATTTTAAAATGTTTGCTTTATTTGTTTCGTTTTGCCTTTTGAATTAGGGTCTCATTATGTAGTTCAGGCTGCCCTTGAACCTACTATATCCTGTGCACCAGTCTGGCCTTGAACTCATTTCTTTTTCCCTTAGTCTCCCAGTTTCTATGCCAAGCAATAAATGAATTTTAAAAGTTTCAAACACTGAGAACTTTCCAACTCACTGTTGATTTGAATTGAATTCTGTTGTGGTTAAAAAGCATTAGGAATAATGTTGGGTCCTTTTCTGAGACCTTTCATAAAAGGCTTACCACATAGTTTCCTCTGACATGTTCCCTGTGGCCTAACAAGGAGTGTGCATTCTGCTGCCCTTAGCTGAAGGGTTCTGGGAGTGTTAGTTTGGCTGATCATTTGTTCTGACGCATGTCTTTGTTGATTTTCTGTCTAGTGCTGTCTATTGAAAGTTATTCACCTTGAGAGCTTTTGAACAAGTGTGACCTTTGTCACTTACTAAGAGACAGAAGTGAATTTCTACACAGCACCGAAAAGAAAACCTGGTCACAGTGTATTGTAGTTTTAGAAGAATGAACCCAGATACATTGTTGCAAGGTTATACTTGTTTTTAGAACCCTCTACCTCTCAGAAAGGATTTGTTTGGACTTGTAGGAAATATTACATAAATTTCAGAAGTTATTAGAGCATAAGGCCATTCCTCGTGAGAAACAGAATTTTAATGACAGTAGATACTTTAATGTGTCGGGCCTTAGACCAGTGTTTATAATTGGCAGAATGTATTGATTTGTCACTCCTCTCATCCGTGCTTTCTTTTGTGCCACTTGTATTAAACTCGTGTTTATTTTGTTCAATTATTTATCTTATGTACTGAAAAGAAAATAACATACGGAATAATCTAGGATGTATTATTCCATAAATTGTTCCAATTCTTTTCTTTTCAATATATTTTAAAATGTTTATTAAATTTTTTTTTACGTATGTATATCTGGTGAATGCCATGTATGTAAAAGTAGGTACCTGCAAAGACCAGTAAAGAGGGCCAGCTCCTGGAGCTGGAGTTATAGACAATTGTGAGCTGTCATATGGGTGCTGGGAGTGAACCTTTCCTCTGGAAGAGTAGCCAGTGCTCTTAATCATTGAGCCCTCCTTTCACACCCTAAAATAGATTTTTCGAGGGACTGGAGGTGGTTCACAACCATCTGTAACTGTAGTTCTAGAATGTCCTTCACCGTCTTCTGACTTCCTTGGATATGAGGAAGGCACAAGGTGCACATACATACAGGAGGCAAAAAGCTTACACACACACACACACACACACACACACACACACACACACACACACACACACACACACACACACACACACCCAAAACAGAAAAGACAACCAAAAAATTGATAAAACTATTTTTAAATAATTTTTGAATTGGCACTTAAAATTGAACATATTAATGAGGTGGTATGATATGTTAAAATTTTAAAAATGACTTAAAATTTTATTTTTGTATTTTGCCTGCATGTGTTCGAAAATACATATGGAATAATGGAGGCTGCCTGGTACTTGAGGAGGTCAGAAGAAGGTGTTGGGCTTCCTGGTTTGGAGAATATAGTTTTAAGCCGGTCTAGACTTAGTTGTGAAAGGAATCTCAACAACAGATTGTCTAGATTGGGTTAGTTATATGGCTGTGGGGGATTATCTTGATTATGTTAACTAGGTGGGAAGACTTGCCCACTGTGGGTGACACCATTCCTTACACTGAGAATTCTGGACTGAGTTAGCGTCGAGAACTCTACTGAAGACAAATATATATTCATTAATTTATTGCTTTCTGCCCTTGAGTGTGGATGTGTAGTGTGACTTACTGCTTCAAGTTCTTATAGCCTCGACTTCCACATCTAAGAATTATAACCTGAATTGTGAGGAAAATAAACCCTTTCCCCCATCAAGTTACTTTTGCCAGGGTGGTTTATCACAGCACCAGGAACAGAAACAAAGACAGTGTGTCTACATATAATTACGATCGTATTGGACATGTCTCAACCCCTGTATTGCTATGTAGTTCCTTACATAGCTTATTCTCTGTTCTTAATCCATTGCATTCATTGAGACTGTTTCCATGCCCATAGAATCAAAAGGAGTTCTAGACTCTCTGTGTCCTTAAGTGAAGGGCAAGCACCAAAAGTAGTGTATTATTTTAAATGAAAGGACCTTATCCCATGTGGCTTTAGAGGATCAAACCAGTGAGACTTGGAACATTTGTTCATGGACTTAGCAAAGGTTTGTAGGAGGTCTTCTGTGAGCCAGTTATAATGGCAAGACATAGACGGTTAGCAAACAAAATACTCTGCATGCCCCGTCGTGATTAGTACATAGTCGTTTCCTAGCACCCCTGGAGCAGAGTAAGACGAATTGAATGACTTAAAGCAGCAGAAGCTTGTTTCAGATTTATGGCCTCTTTTCCCTTAATTGTTGTTGCAACTGAACATTGTTGGTGTATATAAAAACAACCTGTTTGGACTGTATACTGTTACTCACACGTATGTTTTTAGAGCTGATCGTTTGGTATTGAATAACTAGTTGCATGTTTTTCCCTGGGGAAGATGGTTTCTTACATAGCTTCTCTGACACTTTTAGGAGACATAATCTCACAGCCAACTGCCAGTTCCTCTGTTCTGCCCCCTCTTCAGGAATGATCCCTGAGCCTTAAATATAGGACTTGTGGATGCATTCTTGGATATTTACATGCTGTAAATAACTTATTGATCAAGTTAAAAAAACAGTGAAGATTGATCTCACCATTCTGGAGACTAGAAGCCTGAAATCAATGCTTGGAAAATTTGTTTCTTTGAGGACGCGAGGGGAATATGTCTAGTGGCTCGTGGGTAGCTTGTGGTGGTACCTGGCTGTCCTTGGTGTTCTTGGCTCATGATATGCCCCTGCTGATGATATGTTTCCTTCTGATATGGAATTTGTCATATATATTCATGTCTAGATTTGCTGCTGCTTTATTAGAAGGCCCATGATGTTAGATTTGAGCCCACTGTAGTGACCTCATCCTAATTATGTCTCCTAGGGTCTTGTTTCCAAGTAAGGTCACATTGTCAGGTTCTCAATGGACATGAGTGTTGGAGGAACTCTATCCAGCTGATTAAGTATTGTAAAGGGAGATTATGCAGAATGATGGGCCTTCTGTAGTAAGATAGTCTGTGCTGTTGTGTGAAGTGTCGGAGACCTCACTGTTGTGGAAGGAAAAGTCCAGTGATGCTCGTGTTTTCAGGCAGGACTACCATGCTCCCCTAAAGCAGAATGTACACGGCTCCCCTTCAGGAAAACCGGCACGGTTACTGGAGGGCAGAAGGAGAAGAGATTAGAGCAGTAGCTAGATGGGTATCACAGAGGTGTGGATCTTCAAGAAACCACTGAAGGGCGATGAGCAGGAGGGGATCTGATTGACCTGTGTCTTAGGCCTCCGTGAGGGTTGTAGATGTGACGGAGGCAGATGATTGGAAGGTTGCTGGGTTAAATCGCCATGGGGGTAGTGGGGAGCAAGGATTAGTGAGAAGTCAGATCCTGGACGGGGTTTGAAAGTACAGTCGGCAGTTTTGCTGATCAGGTCTGGGGGAAGGAAGGGCGGCTCCCACGATTTTTGCCTCGAGCGTCTAGAAGGAACTGCCATGAATGAGAAAAGAGTGACATAGTAAGTTAGTTACCAGATCCGGACTTAAATACTCCTGGGGGGAAGTGACCACAGAATCAAGCCATAAAGACATGACACTAGATGTGATCCTCCAGCAGGGGAGGGGTACAGGGAGATGTTCTGTAGTCCTGGGAAGGCAGGCTGGGTGAGTCCGGGTGAGGTGAGCAGCAGGTCGGGGACGTGTTCAAGGGTAGATCGTAAAGGTTGGGTAAGAGGACCCCCAAAAAGTACCCTGAGTGTCCGTTTCTAGTGTTCGTGGTGTTAGTGGCACCTCCCCCAAATATGTTTTTGTTATTTTGCCCCTTTACTGTCTGACTTTTTCAGACCACTTTGGAGTCTCTTGAAGTCCCCTTCATTTCTAAATCCATTCTCTCACATCCCACTTACCATCCATCCTGCCACTGTGCTATCCACAGCTGCCACTGTTTCACTGTCGGTCAGATCCAGCGTGCTCTATCAGTAATCCTTAAAGCTCTTACTTTCAGTCTAGCCCATGTGTCTGTACAGATTTAGCTTATAGTATGTGGGGCAGTCCTTCGTAACCACACCTCATGTCTTTGAAATCTGGCGACCAGCTCAGACTTGCTGCCATCTGATCCCGTGCTCCCACTTGGCCCGTCATTCCTGTGGTCTCTTCTGTGAACCCTACACTCAAACAGTATTCCCAGTGATCCCTTCCTAACATGAGCTTTCTTCCCTCTCTGTGCTTGCTCATGCTACTCTAACTAGAGAAAAAAAATCATTTCTTTCCTCTTCCCCAGACATACTCTGAAAATGCTTGTGCTTTGAGAGCCTGTAGGTAGCGATGTCTAGTCATTGTTTTCTTATAGTGTAATTCATTATTATGGTAATGTAGTTAGTGCACCACCAGTGAGACAAAATGACGTTCGTATTTTCCTCTGCTCTCTGCATCCTGCCAGCTCATGGTTAGCTACTTTGTTCGTATTGTTAACTTTAACAGACGAGAGCTTGAAAGTAACAGAACTTTGAATTTTTGAATTGCACCAGAAATTTTTCTTTGATTATTTCAATCAGTTTCCAAACTCTAAACCCAAGAAAGAAGAAATAGATTACATTCGTTACTTTTCTCATTGCAAGGGCGCAGTGCTTGACAAGAGCATCTTCCAGAAGAAATTCTTTATTTTGGCCCACAGTTTGTAGGGGGACTGTCCTTAGAAGTAGGAAAACATGGTGGCAGGATGTGATTGCAGCCACAACTTGGAGTCAGAGAAACACGAATGCTGGTTCCCTGCTTGTTTTCTCTTATTTTCAGTCTAGGACCCAGTACATGAGATGTCTTCTGTCTTAGTCACTGTCGTGTTGCTGTGGAGGAAGACACCATGACTGCAGCAACATTCATAGAGGAAGACATTTCAGTGGGCTGGCCTACAGTTCAGAGCTCCAGTCCATTATCATCAGGTTGGGAAGCATGCTGGCAGGCAAGGTGCTGGAGTGGTAACTGAGAGCTCTACATCTTGATCCCCAGTCAGCAGGAAGAGAGAGACACTGGGCCTGGCTTGAGCATTGGAAACCTCAAAGCCCACCCCTAGTGACAAGCTTGCTCTAACAAGGCCACACCCACTCCAGCAAGGCCAGACCTCCTAATAGTGCCACTCTCTAGTGATCAAGCATATAAGTCTGTGGGGCCATTCCTATTCAAACCACCACCTCTACTCACATTGAAGGTGGGTTCTCAGTTAAACTCTGGAAATCCCTCAAAGATACAACAGTTATGTTTCCTAGGTGATTCCAAGTCTCGGAGAGTTGGCAAAGAAGATTAACCACTACACAGAGAAGTAGAGCTTTCTGTATTTCAAACTCTAGATATTAAATATCCTTCATTAAGCAATAGAAAGAAAGTAATGGGGGTAAAAGGAGATCTGAGGAGTTCTTAAGGAAAGGCACTGTACTATCAAAGGGTGTTAATGGAGTTCTAGAAGATTTATGTAGAATGTGGTTGTTCGAAAATGTCTAGTAGTGATATTTCAAGAGTGACGCAGATTCTTGGTGTGTTGCATAAACAGCGTTCCTCTCGTATGCACAGAAGCACCTTTCACTGGCGGCTGCCTGTGTGGAGGCTGACTCATCACTCACTCTACATTGTCAACTGATGCATGAATTTCAATGTCATTCAATTACCAAGTTTTAATTGGGTCCCATTGCCAGATTGGTCTCCTGTTCCATACTGTCTTCTCTTGGCTATGCCGTTACCATGGCTACTTGGTTCCTCTTGCTTCATCCCCGATGTCATCCCTGCAGCAGTGGATGACATCAACATCTACTCAGGTAGAAGCCAGACCGTTACTGCAAAACACTGTCATCTCACATCTGCTTTCTTCTTACTGCCCATCTGGAATAGGACCAAAGCACGGTGGTAAGTCTCTTAATTTCTCCATATCTCTTTCATTTAGTAACTTTTACTTAGGAACTTGTGGAAGCTGTCTTTCTCTTCCCTTCTTGCCTCTCACCAAGCCCGGTGCATTCTTTTAGGAGTATGACATATACTGTACATAAACATATGGTGTACAGTTTACATAAACGAGCCAAAGAGATTTCTTTCTTATTTAACAAGAAAGTTTTCCTTTGGTTTCTTATGTTAGCTTGGTGTAGTTTTTTTTTTTTTTTTCTTTAAATGTATTCCTTTTTTCTGGAGCTGGAGAAAACGTATCATTTTAGAGAGAGGATAGTCTTTGTTCTCTATTTCACTGCTACATTGCTATGTTTCTTGCATTAATTGATGACCTTTAGGTTTTTTGGGAACTGTTCAGTGGGATTTTAATGTTTAACATATGCGTTTTTAATGGAAAAAAGAAAAGCAAAATCATAAGGTGCCATGGAGTTCATCCATTGACCATGAAATTTAAAAATTGACATCTGCCCAGGGAGGAGGTCTGGTCTTACAATCAAAATGTTTAAGATGAAGGATATTATCCATCCAGATTTAAAAATAATATGTTGTCATGCTTTTTCACACGTGGTTGAGTTCACAGCTGATGACCTAACTGGATGTCATTTTTCTAATTTCTTCTTAGCTTACACTACCATTTTTATCCTCCAGAGGAAGCTAAGGTCAAGAGGCCTTCAATATCTCCCTTTCTTGTAGCTACAGAAGTAGGCCTCACAGTGAACACAAATAAAAACAAAAATAAAACAAGAGTCCTTGGGAACAGATTCTGACAATAAAGACTTTGCATTTACTCTGCTCCCTGCGCCTGCGGTTTTAATTTAACACATCAATGAAAAGACAGCATTTAAAAAGGGAGGGAACACCCAGCAGGACTTACTTTTATTAGTGCAATTTGTAAGAAATTACTGCATTTAATGAGAAAATCGTTAAGCATGAAAAAAATGGGCTGTGATGGAACTTGTGGAGCTTAGAGGGTGAGGTTTTAATTGAGTTTTTTACTTATTGGAAAGAAATGGTGATCATGATGATGTTAGTAATAATTATAATAATAACAACAACAACAACAACAACAATAACAATAATAATAATCCCGGGCTTCACCTCTTCTCTTGAGGTGGTCAGCACTTTGTTTTCTTAGATCCGCTTCTCCTGCTACCTGGCATGTGTAGCATGATGGTGATGGAGACCCTTGTGTACCTGTGCCTTGTGGACCTGTGGACCCTTTTTGTCTTTCTATGAGGAAGCCACAGCACTGCGCTAATGGGGGTGGAGGGGTGGGCTGGGAGGGGGTCAGGAGGCAGAGCCCAGCAGAGCTGTTCCTAAGGGGCAAAGAACAGAAGAGGCAAAGGACAAGCCATGTGCACCTCAGTGCTGCTTGAACAGGCAATTTCAAAGGCCGTTTTCAGGCTCATCAACTTTATGCTTTTTTGTAGTTCTGTGTCTTCTGATCTCTTTTCCCCAATAAGAATATTCAGTAGAACGTGTAAAAATGGGAGCAAGGAGCACAGACATACAAGGAAAACTTTTTGGGATCTTAGGTTAGAAAACAAATCTGTGTGTGTGTGTGTGTGTGTGTGTGTGTGTGTGTGTGTGTGTGTGTGTGTTGCAGAGATGGCATAGCAGTTAGGGCACTGACTGCTCTTCTAGAGTTCCTTAAGTTCAATTCCTGGGGACCACATGGTGGCTCACAAGTATCTGTAGTGGGATCTGATGCCCTCTACTGGTGTGTCTGAAGATAAAGACAGTGTAGACACACACAAACACACACACACACACACACACACACACACACACACACAATATACATCTTAAAAGAAAGAAAGAAATCTTTAAAAAGAAAGGAAGAAATCAGCCTTTCTTTTGTCATTTAGGAAAAAAGTATTTAAAATAACCTTGTTTTGTACTTAGCTGTCCAGTTTGACCCCTGTGAGGACATGGGTCCTATGGGAAGTCACTCAGTTGTTTCGGGACCTCCTGTGTATTTCCATAATCGTGTGGTGGTATGGTGGGCAGCTGTTCCCTGTCCCCCAAGTTAAATATGATAAAAAAGGAAATGTATACCACTTAGTTAAAGATGTTACAATTAGTAAAATTAATGGTTTTTATGTGGCTCTGTTTCTGTAGAGTAAAAATTATATATATAACAAAAGCAAACATCTCGTAAAGAGAGCCTACTGCTCTTTCCTCTGCTAGATAGGAAGAAAACCCACAGATATGCTGGTGAACCTTTTCAGCCACTTAATTGGGTTTTGTTGTGTCCCACTTCATTAGAGAGGAAAATGTTGTGAAGGCTGTCTTCCTTTATCGGTAGGTCGTGTTAAACAATACCTTGTTCACACCCAGTTCTCCTGGAGATATGCAGTTCAAACGGTGAGGTCTGGGAGGCCGAGTGGCCCCTGCTATTTGCCTTCCCCACTCTCCTAGGTCCTCAGATTTCTGCAGGGTTGAGTCAAAGGGAAATCTAGCAGGACAGTGGTATGCGGTTGGCAGAGGGAAAGGCAAAAGCAAAGGGAATGTCAGAGTAGCTCCTTGTCTGTGGTGGGCAGCAGCATTTCCGGGCCATCATGGCTCCACCCCCACTTACCTCATAGTCTCTGTTCTTTTTGCAACAGGCACAGGTGCTAAAGGCTGCTTGCCACTTCCTGCTTGCCGCCTCACCAAGCATTCTCAGTTGCCTTCATAGCTCTCCATCCTGAGAGTAAGGGCTGCTTGTGTTACATCTCCTGTGGTAAATCTTTACAGTGGCTTCTTTCCTTCTGGCTGACAAACTCATAAGCTCTACCCACAGCAGCCGATTCATATCCTAGAGCAGGGGTTTGAGGTTCTAAACTTTCCTAAGGCTGTAACTTTAATACAGTTCCTCATGTTGTGGTGGCCCCCAGCCATGAAATCACTTTGTTGCTATTTCATAATTGTAAATTTGCTACTGTTATGAACCTTAATGTAAGTCTCTGTGATTTCTGATGGTCTTAGGTGACCCCTGTGAAAGGGTCATTTGACCCCCAAAGGGGCTGTGCCCCACAGATTGAAAACTGCTGTCCTGAAGAGAAACAACGAGGGAGCCACTTTGTTTCTGTCTCATTTTGGCTGCCTATTATAAAATCTACACCACAGACTCCCTTTTATTATCAAGCACATATCCTGTCCAACTTTCTGGCTTGAAGCAGGGGTTGTAATTGACATGTTGGTTTAGTCGGTGACAGACTCCTTCCCTAGAATTTTATCTGCTGATGAACATTACTCCTTTTTAGTCTTATAGTGGCCTAACATCATGTTTATTTGATTTAAATGCTTAAATTTTTATTGTCGCCTTATAACTTTTAAAAATAAAGATACCATTTTCCCAAGGAATATAGGTCTGTTCTTACCATTTAAAACTGAGTTAACGACTGATACCTGACACGTGAGCAAGAAGCAAACTTCCCACAAGGCATTAGAGCCAGAAAGGAAATTCAGTAGGGAGACATCCTGAATGACGCTTGGGTCCAATGAAACCATTCAGGATGCCATCAGGATTTGTCATATGTGGTGTGTGACCGAGGAGAGAGCCTACTGCTCTTTCCTCTGCTAGATAGGAAGAAAACCCACAGTTACCATCTTTGATTTGAATGAACATGTCTTTATAGGTCAGAGGGAGTGGGTAAGGGGCAGGCTGGGTTGTGGCCCAGGTGTCATGCAGCACTGAGAAGGGGGGCAGTCTGTCCTGTAGAATGTGGGGTGGTTTTTTTGTGGAGGGAGGGTAAGTATGTCGGATATAACAAGAGAAGTCTATCGTTCTCCTCCATGGACCTCCTCTGAGCCTAGATGTCCTTTGAATGTGACATGCTTGCCTGATCCTTTTACTTAGGAACAAGATCTGGACTACTCTATTAAGCCCACTCCAGCCTGAATCGAGAATAGACATCTCTGAAGCCTCTTTGAGAAAAATGAAGGCCTGTAGTATCCTAGGATGGATACTCCTTCCAGGGCCCCTTTTTATATTTGCTACTAATTAGTGTTGAGTCACTGGCTAATTCTGAAGAACATTTTGGTGCATTATAATTGCATCTGTGACTTACGGAGTATGAAGGCTGTCAGGCTGTCTCTTAGCCCTGTTATTGCTGTAGAAGCAGAGAAAAGCACGTGGTGATCAGCATCTCCTTCATAGAGCAGGACAGGGGAGCCAAAAGCATAAACCAGCTAGGAAGAGATACTGTTTTTCCCAGTCATTTTTTTGAGTTTACTTTTATTAAAGAAGGCAGGGAAATGGGCTTTGTCCCCCAATGTTGAAGGGGAAGTCTCTTGTCCATATTCCTTCCTAATATTCAGTATGTAAAGCGCTATCCACCACAGCTATGCTGATGTTAAATGGTTCATTATAGTCAGTGAACCACAAAATTGTCTGGGCAAAGGGGCAGAATTCAGAATCAGGGGCCAGCTGCACAGGCTGTCTGGCTGCCTGCTTCTGGAAGGACAGAACTCCAGCTCTTTGTCTTCATTGGATTGTTGGAAGGTCGGTGTGTTTATCTGCCTGAGTTTCTCAACCTTGTGGGGGAAAGGACAAGGCAGTCTGACAGGCGCATCTGATAGACTAAGTCCGAATGGGTTCTCGGGTTCTGAGAACATCAGACAGTTGGCTTTGGTGTTTGCTAATTTTATTTGAGTTGGGTATTTTCTCTGTAAACTGGTCTCTGTCTCTGTGTCTCTAGTGCTTGTGAATGTGTTTGTGAGTGTGAGTATATGAGTCTGTTCTTTCATATTTCAGGTAAGGAAACTGTGGATTTTGTGGAACAGTTCAGTTATTTCTCCTCTTCATTGCTTAATGGGCTCCTGAGCTAAGTGACAAAAACCTTTTATCACTTCATCCTTTGTGGTTTTATGTGGTTTTTGTAGATTTCCCCATTTGTGTGTGTGTGTGTGTGTGTGTGTAGAGGCTAGAGGTCAACTTGGGGTGTCTCCTGTTACTCTTCACCTTACTTTTGAGATACCCTGGGGATCCTCTTTTACAGGGATGCTAGGGAGCCGAACCCATGTCCTTGTGTGTACTAAGCCTAGGCTGCTGGAGAGAAGCCAACGTCTACGTCCCATTGCCTAGTTAAGAGCCATGTTCATGGGCGATGCCTCCTGGAATCACCAAAAATTTGAAAAAATTCAACCCATGCACAAATTTTTTTCAGATAAGTTAACATTCATAGCCCTCTTCAGATTTATACCCAGTTATTATTATTATTATTATTATTATTATTATTATTATTATTATTATTATTATTATGTGTGTTATTACATACCTTAGTGGACTGTTCAGTCCTCAGAGGGAAGGGACTTACCTTAAACGTAATTGAATCCTAAGGAACACAGCATCATGTCTGTACACAGTAGTTACCTAGTAAATATTGTCTGGGACAAGCTGATGACATGGTCGCTAAATGCAGCAAAGAGAAACAGTTACATCATAGCTTCCGAAGAGTCTTCATTCTCACTTCAGCAGAAGTGGAGGACTTGGAGTGTTGGGATTAGTGTCCTTAACTCTAAGGGACGTTCTTTGTGCCTAGATTTCTGATGCTAAGTGAACCTCTTATCAAACCGTCTGTAAAAGGAGGCGTTGTGAGCTGTGTTAGAAACACCAGACACTTGGCTACTTTGCCTTTGCTGGCTGAAAAGAGGAAACGCTTTGTTGCTCTGAGTTTCTTGTGGATGGTTCTCTCCTGCAGACTCGGGCTGTATTATTTATCCCCCTACAAAGACCGTGGGAACACGCTGTGTCTCCTTTGAATAGTATGTGGATATTAATTTACTGCTGGAGGACACATTGGGGGAGATTTCTGAAATTGCATAGGGAAGTGTTTCTTTAATCCTCAAATTTGTCAAATGCTTTATAATAAGGGAGATCATAATCTCCGGTTGGTAGGAGAAATGGAATGGTTCTTGGGGATATTTTTTTCCTTCCTGAGAAATTGCTATATGAGAAAATGCTTCATTCGTTTTTTTTCTTTTAAATCCTTTCTGCATGCTTTAAGGTCCTCCGGAAATGAGTAGATGGCACTGATTCAGGTCTTTTGTAAGACGCTGAACAGTGTTCAGTGCTCTGATTCATAGAGTTAGTGGCCCTGAGCCCCCACAGATGACTCTTAAAAGCAGTTTGCTTTAATATCGCACTCTCACATACATTTTAAACAGAATGGTCAAATGAGGTCATGATTTTGGGAAATAGCAGCCTTGCCTTCTTGGCCATGCCTCCCTCAGAAGTTGTCAGGCAGCCGGCAGTGCGTGGTTCCAGGGATGCAGGAGAATGTGCCTTTAGGCATGATGTCCAGGTTTCATTGGTTTCTTCTGCTGAGTTCCAGGCATGTTTCTATTTTCCTCTGCTTTTTTCCTACTGAAGGATTTTTTTTTCTTTGTTTGTGAGGCAGCCACAAGTTTCAGCTTGCCTTGCAGATGATAACATTATTAATGTCCTTCTGCTTTCCAAGCCGTTTATACGTTGCCTGCTGACAGCTATTGCTTTCTAAGTGTCCAGCACTAGTGCAGTGCTGAGAAGCATGGGGAATATTCAGGTCCAGGAAGGGCACAGATATAGTAATGCTCGCTCATTCAATGGCAAATGTGGGCTGCTCTTTCCTAATGCAATCTGGGATTGGTAAAAGGTAGGCTGTGCCTAGCTCGGTACTTTTCATTGCCTGATGTTAGTTACACTAAGTCCAGAGTTAGGGGAGGAACTGGAGGATTAATTTTCTGTGAATATGTTAAGGAAGGTAGTTTTGAATTGTTCAAGCTAAAAAAAAAAAACACACTAAGATTTAAAATAAAACAAGCAAATAAAAACATAAAACAAACCATCCTACTACAACCTATGGAAAGAATACTAAGCTATAATTCTAATAACTTTAGAAATTTAATTTTATTTCAAAAGATTTACTCTTTTAATTATCCGTTATGTATGTGTCTGCATGAGTTTGTACCTGTGACTGCAGTGCCCACAGCAGCCACCAGAGGGCATCAGCTCTTCTAGCTGTACAGTAAGACTGTTGTGAGCTGCCCTACGTGGGTGTTGAACAGAGCTCTCGGCCTTTGGAAGAACAGCACATCACCCACGTGCTCTGAACTGCTGAGCTGTTCCTCTAAATCTTTACCGAATTGCTTTTCTTTTTTGTTTTTTGTTTGTTTTGGTTTGTTTTTTTTGTTTCTTGAGACAGGGTTCCTTTGTGAGGCCTGGCTGGCCTGAACTTGCTTTGTAGACCAGGTTGGCCTCAAACTCAAATAGATCTGCCTGCCTTTGTCTCCTGAGTACAGGGACTAAAGGCGCTCACCACCGTGTCTGACACCAGAGTTCTTAAATTCTGACTTTGGAGATGGGACGTTGCATCCCCCCCCCCCCCTTAAGAAGCTTGGCGAGTATGCGAGCTCTTGAACAAGAGCTCACCCTTACAGCTGTGCACCAAGAATTGCACTATATTTTCACAAACACCCCCCACATCAAGAGAATAAATTTATTGTCTTCTATTCTAGCGAGTCTCCAGTTAATAAGTCACATTGAACAGTTTTTGGATACCAATGAAACACTGTATTTTATGAAAAGTATGGACTGCATCAAAGCTCTCCGGGAGGAAGCCATTCAGGTAAGCGTGCTCACCCATCTTTACTCAGCAGCTGTCACAGGACAGGGGCACGCAGCATCCCACAATAAGCCTAGGTTTGGGAACGCACCATTCTCACTGAACTGTACAGTATGCCAAGTGGAAATGACCAACTCACCTGCCATTATCACCTCTCAGGAGGAGTGGAGATAGTGGTGGCTGGGCAGTTCACCCCTCAGGGTTAGCTTTTTATGACATGAGTGTACAGGCCCATGCCTCTGCTTAAAGGACCAAGAAAGTCCCATTGTAACTTCTGTAGTCCTGACGTTATAAAGGGTAAACTAATTCTTTTAGGAAAATTGATGAGAGATATGTATGATCGTGCTGAGAAGGACTTACAGAGACAGGACAGGTATACGAATGCAAGAAGAGAAAAGACCCTGCACACGGCAGTAGTTTCCCAGTGCTGTGTGTGTGTGTGTGTGTGTGTAGGGGGGGTGTTTTTCTTTTTGTTAGGAACTTTTAGAAAATGCTTGTAGCCCTCTTCCCGGTTATTTATGGGCCTTTTTCCCTCTAAGCAAGAAATGAGCCGCTTTGAAATCGAAGGTGTAAAGTTGGCACAGTTGTAGAGTATGTGTTTGTGTGGGTGCTGATTGGTTAAATATTTGCTGAATGAACAAAGACTTGAATAATTTAGGTGCTTACAAAGAAAGACAGGAAAATGAGAAAACGGCTGGAATTAGAATAAAAGGCTCAGAAGTAGATGATTCAAATACTCCACAGATTAAAAACAATGACATTTGGAAATGCAGAACGAAGAAAAGGCTAAGGGTGACCCAGATGAGTGCCCTGGTCCCACCACAGGCTGGGTTAGGACTCGGGTGGGAAACCAAAGGAAGGCTAGGACCATCGTCTCAGCAGCCTAGTGTGGAAGAGGACCTGTGCATCTGCATCACCTAACGGATGAGAGCAGGATGGAAGGGAGCCAAGGAGACGGGAGACAGAGTGATCCCTCCTCGTGTGGACCCGGGTTAAGAGTAAAATTCGTTTTTTAAAGAAAATGAAGTTCAACTAAAGAAACAAGATACCAAGTGGCTCTTTACTCCCTGGACCTTTCAAATTCTCTGACACACGATGGCATGTACTTTTCCTTTCCTTCACCTCTGAGTAGTCTCCCTCCCAGACTACTGACAGGGTCTCAGTAGTCCATACTGGCTTCGAACTCTCAGTGCAGCTGAGGCTGGCCTTGAACTCATTCCTTTCCTCCATTTCCCCTGAGCTAGGATGATAGGCATGTTCCAAGGATCCCAGATGAATATGTTTCTTAATTTAAAAAAAATTAGAAATGACATACAGAAATATTTATAATTGAAATAATACGACTGAAATGTACTTGAAGAATTACTCGAGCTGTGAGAGGTAGGGGTGTAGACAGAACAAGATTGGCTGGGTTAATGCAGCTCGGTGCAGAGTACTCATGCAGCGTGCATGAGGGCCCACGGTCAGTCTCTGGTGATCACAGAGTGAAACAGAGATTGGCTAAATTGATAATTCCTGAAGTCAGTCAGTGCGCGAGCACCCAGTAAACTGCTGTTTTATTTGAAATTGCCTGCACTGAAAGCTAAAAATGATGTTCTAAGCTGCCAAGATCTCTGTGGCTCCCGGCTCTGTGCCCTCCATGGATAGACGGCTCTCTGCTTCACACGGATCAGAGCAGTCTGTCGCTGGTTTCCAGTTTCTAAAGTCGCTCTTTCTGATGGATTCAAGTGAGTGCCTTGGCTGAAGGATGTTTGGTTTACGCTTGCTCTGATTTGCCTCTTGTACTCCTGTCCACCCCCAGTTTTCAGAAGAGCAGCGTTTCAACAGTTTCCTGGAAGGCCTTCGAGAGAAAGTGGAAATTAAACAATTAAATCATTTCTGGGAAATTGTCGTTCAGGGTAAGGTAGCATTGTTTCTTAAAATATTCATGCTACTTAAAATATACATAAAATTTTTCCTTTTTTTAGGTTTCTCGTTTTCGTGTGTGGTACGAATGCATGTGCGTATGCATGTTTGTATGTATGTGCTTTTGTGCATGTGAGCATGTCTGTGTGTTTGTCTGCATATGTGTGTGCACATGCATTGGGAGGCCAGGCTGGACACATCCCTAATTGTTTTCCACCTTACTTTTGTAGATGGAGTTACTCTGATCACCAAAGACGAAAGCCCGAGAAGCTCTGTCACAGCTGAGGAGGCCAAGAAGGTACTGAGAGCTCATCCCCTCCCTGTCTTTAGACGAGTTACCCCACGGGGGAGCTCCTAACACAGCCAAGTCAACCGCCTCAGCTGCAGCTGCACTCTTAGAACAGACGTCAGCGTGCCCTGTTCCCATTGCTGTGCCTCTAGAATCCATCTGTAGTCCTGGAACTTCACAGTGCACTTCCTTCTTAGCCAGGTCCCAGTGTGGCTGTGGTGGACCACCCTCCCACCACTGTCTTTCCACTGTCTTTCCCACCTTACATCTTTGTTTAAATGACATTGTAATGTATGCGTGTGCGTGTGCGTGTGCGTGTGCATGTGTGTGTGTGTGTGTGTGTGTGCGCGCGCGCGCGTGTGTGTGTGTGTATGTGTGTGTGTGTGTGTGTGTGTGTGTGTGTGTGATTAGTGGGTGGGGTGGGCTACATGCAGTGGCTCATGGCTTGTGGCGTATGGCACATGCGAGGATGTCTGATACAACTGCAGGCATTGGTCGTCTCCTACCATCATGTGGGTTCCAGGGGTTGACCTCAGTTTGTCAGACTTGACGGCAAGCACTTTTTACCCACTGAGCCATTGGTCACACCCTCCCCAATCCCTTATTTTTCCATCTTATTAAATTGGGTATTTCTTATTGACATTTCAAATGTTATTCCCTTTCCGAGTTTCCATGCCAACATCCCTCTAACCCCTGCCCCTCCCATTCTATATAGGTGTTCCCCTCCCAATCCTCCCCCCATTACCACCCTCCCCACAAGAATCCTGGTCATTGGGGGTCCAGCCTTGGCAGGACCAAGGGCTTCCCCTTCCACTGGTGCTCTTACTAGGCTATTCATTGCTACCTATGCAGTTGGAGCCCAGAGTCAGTCCATGTATAGTCTTTAGGTAGTGGCTTAGTCCCTGGAAGCTCTGGTTGCTTGGCATTGTTGTTCATATGGGGTCTCGAGCCCCTTCAAGTTCTTTCAGTCCTTTCTCTGATTCCTTCAACGGGGGTCCTGTTCTCAGTTCAGTGGTTTGCTGCTGGCATTCGCCTATGTATTTGCCGTATTCTGGCTGTGTCTCTCAGGAGAGATCTACATCCAGTTCCTGTCAGGCTGCCCTTCTTTGCTTCATCCATCTTGTCTAATTGGATGGCTGTATATGTATGGGCCACATGTGGGGCAGGCTCTGAATGGGCGTTCCTTCTGCCTCTGTTCTAAACTTTGCCTCCCTATCCCCTCCCAAGAGTATTCTTGTTCCCCTTTTTAAAAAGGAGTGAAGCATCCACATTTTGGCCATCCTTCTTGAGTTTCATGTGTTCTGTGCATCTAGGGTAATTTGAGCATTTGGGCTAATAGCCACTTATCAATGAGTGCATACCATGTGTGTTTCCCAATCCCTTTTTAAAATACTGGTTAAACAGCAAAGGCTGGGGACCAGAGCTCCACAGTAGAGTAATCTACTAAAATAGCATTCGTGAGGTACAGGTTTCGTTCTTTTGTACTAAAAACAAAACAAAGACAGAGACTACTCCAAAGATTTTGCTGTTTAAGACAGGTCTCAGGAATGATTTGTTTGTGGTTTTAAAGCTATTCTTGCGAATGTATTTATGGAGCTGGGAGAGAGATAGCCAGGTGTTCTCAATGAGAGGACATATGCAGAACCCACGGCTTTTGATTGGCACACTGGTTAGGCTAAGGCCTCCTTGTTTGATGTATTGAATATTAAATCTGACTCAGCTGCCAGTCAAATATATGCAGCTATTTAGTTCAGGAATTCTTCTTTGTACTTCAAGGTTGTAATGAAATTTTTATGAAATTAAATTGAGAAGCTCAGGGTACATGGTTTATAACACCCTGCTTCAGATGCAGACACTGGCTGAGCTAGTCTCACTTGCACGGGACTTGGCAGCTGGCAGTAGACAGAGCTGCGGATGACAGTCGTGGGGCGTGGGTACTAGCACTCTGACCTCTAGAAGCTCAAATGCTCAGTCGTGGGTGCATAGGGCTGCGATGAAGACTGAGAGGTAACCTCCGGTGGTTAAGGAGAACTTGTCCTGGGGCTGGAGAACCAGAGTAGCTGTAAGGAACGGCAGAAACAAGACTGGGAATGTTCATTATTTAACTGCAGGCCAAATGGGAAATGTCAGGAATTTTCAACTCAGAAAAGGCATTAGGCAGGAACTGAAGTATTATTTGGGAGAGAAGTTAGGCAGCAATAATCAAGAGTTTTTACTAAGTATTTTAATTTGAAAAGGTTTTTTTCTTGTTTATTTTTATTTGTTTGATATTCTTTTCTTTTTTTCTTTTTCTTTTTTTCTTGAGATAGGGTCTATAGCCTAGGCTGGCTTTGATCTCCCCACGTAGCTGAGGAAGGCCTTGAACTTGAAAACAAAATGTGTGTGTGCGTGTGTGTGTGTGTGTGTGTGTGTACATGTGAGTGCCATCACACTCATGCTATGACATGGGTGTGATGGTCAGAGGACAACCTTGGATGTCATCCTTGTGCTCCTGTTTGAGACAGGGTTTCTTCTCAGCACTGCCTGCGACAGTGTCCCGGGCCCACAAGCTTCTAGGACTTGTGCTGTTTCCCCCTTAGTGTAGGAACCCTGGGATTACAGACGTGCACTTCAGCCTCCAGCTGCACATGACTTGCAAGGATTCAAACGCAGGTCTTCATGCTTGTGCAGCACATGTCTTTCCCACTGAGCCACTGCCTCAGCTCGGCCCTGAGTTCTGACCTTGCCGCCTCCATCTTCCCAGTGCTGAAATTACAGGTGCAGCTCCCCACACTGGTGCCTACAGTGCTGGGAACTGAACCCAGGGCCTTGCGCTTGCTGCAGAAGCATCCACCACCTGAGCTGCACAGGTCTTTGGTAATGGACAGGCATGGGCCTGCCCTTGAGAATGGAGACCATAGCGCTCAAAAGAAGGCTGTGTCATCTGAGTGCCCCACAATGCCTGGAGCCCCTTCTGCGACAGTCGTACCGAGTGCCATGGGCTTGAGAGTGCCACTCCCTGTGCAGCCTCATTGCTGTTTGTCACTTTATACAGTGCTGTGATCAGTCAGTGTCTTCAAAGAAACATCAATAGAATAGGGTGTGTGTGTGTGTGTGTGTGTGAGAGAGAGAGAGAGAGAGAGAGAGAGAGAGAGGTTGTATCTGTTGTATCTGTTTAACCCAGACCTTACAAAAAGAAAGAAACTATGTTTTTCTAATTTAAGCTTGACTTAAAGTTAGACTAGAAAATAAAAAAGTGACCTGTACCGGGAGAATGTCAATCAGTGCATTGTATTATCCTACAATTTGATCTTTTTATAGAGGGGAGAGCACTCATTAAGGTTGTCTGCCATTAAGACAGACTCATTAAGGTGACTCATTAAGATCCACTTGCAGGCACGCACAAACTGAGTGAGGGTATAGGCTTTTTACGCCAAGTCTAGCCAGGGAGAATCCCAAATCATACACTGGTAAAGACAGGTGCTTTGATTGTCTTTATCTTGAGGATGGGTGCTGGCTGCCACTGACCCATGACCTTATAAAGTTAAAGACAACTGAGGATATCCCTTCAAAAGCAAAGGCTGTCTCAAGATAACATTGGTAATGGGAAAAAAATGTATCTCTTGTCAATCTCTGTTCCCAACAGATGATAAGACGCATCTGGACACATCCACGCAGATTATAAGGGAGATGGGTGCCTTGGGGCCTGCCTCTCACCACTGTTGCCAGCCTCTTGCCTGGCACAGAAAGGACTAACTGGCTTTAAGGAACCTTCTGTGTCGTTCAAGGCTTTCACCTGACTGGATGAGGCTTACTAACGTTTTCAAGGGTGTTCTTAAAGTCAGTTTTTTTTAATTTTTCTTATTGCTTCTTGGCCTTTTGGCTAAGAGCAAGTGTAGTATATATGTTTATCTTACCTACAAAACACCATCACAGCATCATCCAGACAGCATTTGAGGGGATAGCTGGGCTTCAGGCCTAGGGAGTAGAGCTTACCAATCAGCTCTTGCTAAACATAGTAAGTTCACGTATAAGTTAATTCTAATCATTATGCACTATGAAAATCCGCCGTCTGGGTGACATTGACTACATAGTCTAGTTTTTACAGAAAGTGGAGAACGCTGATGTTCAAAAGGTAGGCCTTCCTCCCAGCAACACATCTTAGCCAAAATGTCACATCTCAGTGAGTGTGAAGGAAGGACTCTAAGGAGAGACGGCACTCCAGATTGTGGAGACTTGTTCTGTGTTGCTCGTGTGGCATCTTCTTTCAGAGTAAAGAGCACAGAGCCTGTGTATCAGGAGTTTTAATTGCTGATGATTAAGCTTAGAGGGAAATGCCAGCTAATTGTTAGGGATAAAGTGGAGTCCTTGGATGATTCTAGAATCACCGGAAGTGATTCAGGTGCAGTTTAAGACAACTCTGGGGATGTCGCCATCTTTGAGTAGAGGTAGCATAGTGAATACAGGTGGGAGAAGCTCTTCTGTTCTGGCTGCCTGGTGCCTTCCTGTTTGTTTCGCTACCAGTAAAACTCCACTTTATGGCAAGCAGCAGCGGAATCCGCGGGGCCCCAGCTCTGTGAAAGGCTCCTTGGGACGCGTTATCTTACAGTCGCTGCCAAAGTGCATTGCGCATCAGCCTTGCAGGTTCCGTTTTGCATCAAGAAGACACCATTTTCATTTTTTCCACATTTTTAGTGCTTCTACCAATTTAACATTTTTCATGCATGTGTGTGTGTTTATGTGTGAGTGTAGTGTATGTATGTAGTTGTATATGGGGTGCTTGTGCCTGTGTATACATGGAGGCCAGAGGAAGATACATATTTTCTTTCAAATTTCAGGGCACAGAGCCTCAGCTCTATCCTGCCCCACTGTTTTCCTCTGAGACAGGGACTGTCATGATTTTGCTGTGATCAAACACCTAACAGAAAGCAACTTGGGGGGAGGGGGTGAGAGGGTTTATCTGACTTCATTTCCAGGCGACAGTCCCTCGCTGTGGGACTGAGGCATCCAGTAGTAACCAGGGACGAGCAGAGAATGAATGCATACGTGTCTGATCTGTGTTCCCAAACAATGTTTTAATCATATGCTCTTCCCTTCCCCAACTCCTCCCAGACTTTTCTCACCTTCCTACCCACCCAACTCCATGTTCTTTCCCTCCTCCATCTCAAACACCAATAATAAAACCAACAATCAAAAGAAACAGTAAGATAAAAACACTGAAATAAAACAAAGAGCCCCCTCCCCCCAAAAAAGCCCCACAGCATAGTCTGTTTAAGTTGGCCAGCTACTCCTGGGAATGGGGCCTGATCTGGAGTGTGGCTGGTATGCCCCATGACACTTAAGTGGAGAAAACTGATTGTCACTTTCCCAGTGGGCATCCACTGCAAATAGGTTCTGGGTTAGGGGTGGACTTGTGTCTACTTCCCCTCTTCAGTGCTGTGAGTTTGCCTGGCTTGCCCCTATGCAGGTCTTAACAGTCTATGCATCCATATGTATTTCAGCCCAATGTCTGAAGGACATTGATTCTGTGGTGCCATCCCCAGCCTCTGCTTCTTAAGACTTTTCTGCCTCTTCTTCATATAGATCCCTGAGCCTCGAGGGGAGGAGTATGATACAGATACCCCGAGGACTGAGTGCTTTTAACTTCCCCATTCTCTCTGCACATCCATTGCAAGAAGACGCTTCTCTGATGAGGGTTGAGCCATGCACTGACCTCTGGGCAGAACAGTTCCATTAGAAGCCATATTACTGTATTTCTTTAGGAGAATAGTAGTTGATTTTCCCCCAGGTCCAATGACTTAGCCTCAGACTCTTGGCCACTTTTGCAGTGTCAGGAGAAGGTTCCATCTCATGGGGTAGGCTTTTAGTCTAATCAGAAAGGGTTGGTTATTGCCATAGCATTTGTGTCATTATCACACTCGCATACCTTATAGGCAGGTCATGCCTGGCTATTTATGTGGGTACTGGGATCTGAATGTCAAGAATGCAGCAAGCATTCTTACCATCTTCATAGCCCTTAATTTAGTATTCACATCAAATGTTTATATGATACTATTTTAACTTAGGAAGAACTTCCACAGTGGTGTATGATTCTCATATAGAATGTGTGTGTGTGTGTGTGTGTGCACATATCATATTCAGGTAAGAGTAGGAAATAATGGGAATAAAAGTTTGTATTTATTTAACCGTAGAACCAGTGAATCCCACTGCCACTCTGTGATCTTCTCACTGACCTTCTAAGAACTGGCAAGAGTGAAAAACCATCCTGTTACCACTGGGAAGCCAAGCCCAGTTAAAGGTTAAATGGGGTTCTACTGTGAGCTCTTAGAGGCAGCAAGAACATTAAAATGCCAGTTTCTGCGCACTGCACTGGGCCTTCATTCCTAAGTGAAGGATTGGTCTGATAAGTAGAACTTTTGACCAAGAGTCACTAAAACACACTCGTCTCCATCTGCTTCATTTCCACCAAGAGGTGCTTACAGTGACCCCTAAAGACTGTAAAATAGAGCCTGAACTCTGATTCACCCTCAGAGTGCATCCTGCCAGTGTATGATGTACAAAATTATGCTTTCCTGTCTGCCCTAATATCAACGAACCCTTTATTTTATACTAAAGAAGTTTTTATGGCCAGGGGAATGCTTTGGGGTAAAATACCCAGTACACAGCAAAGAAAAAGAAACTCTGGGAGAAGTCAAGGACTGGCCTGAGGTTGTCCTCTGACCTCCTGCACAGTGTGGTGTGTATGTATTTTTATTTTGTCTATATGTACTTTGCTTGCACATATGTATGTGCACCGTGTGTGCCAAGTGCCCTCAGAGTCAGAAGAGAGTATCAGACCCCCTGGAACGGAGGTTACAGACAGCTGTGAACCCAACCCAGGTCCTCTGGAGAGGCAGTAAGTACTCTTAACTGGAGAGGCAGTCTGGAAAGAACTCTCTCTTTCTAGGCATGGCAACACCTGACTCTGAACCCAGTACTCATTTTTTTTTTCTTTTTTCTTTTCTTTTCTTTTTTTTTCGGAGCTGGGGACCGAACCCAGGGCCTTGTGCTTGCTAGGCAAGCGCTCTACCACTGAGCTAAATCCCCAACCCCTGAACCCAGTACTCATGAGGCTGAGGTAGGAGGATCCTGAGCTCACGGCCAGTCTTGAGATGCCAGACCCTGTCTAAAAAAGGAAAAAGGAAGGAAGGAAGGAAGGAAGGAAGGAAGGAAGGAAGGAAGGAAGGATGGATCATTTCTCTAACTGGTGGATGTCTCTGTTGGACCCTGTGAATGTTTCTTTTGTTCCTTTCTGCTTTAAATCATTGATGTCATTTTTTTTTCTGAATGTTGTGAGGTGGTGGTGAAAGTGGTGTGTGTGTGTGTGTGTGTGTGTGTGTGTGTGTGTGTGTGTGTGTGTGTGTGTGTGACAGGGTCCCACAGTGTAGCCCTGGCACTGTCCTGGAACTAATTTTGTAGAACAGGTTGGCCTAGATCTCACAGAGATCTGCCCCTGGGATTAAAGGCATGTGTTGCCATGCACAGCAAGCTTGGTAATTTTTAAATTTAAACTTTTAATTAAGGCAGACCATACATGTAGGAAACATTCGCAAGCATCAGGTGTGACCAACATGATGGATTCTTACATATCATATACTTGAATGCCTGCTGCCCAAAAGGTTTCTGTCTTAGTCAGGGTTTTACTGCTGTGAACAGACACCATGATCAAAATATATAAGGACAACATTTAATTGGGACTGGCTTACAAGTTCAGAGGTTCAGTCCATTATCATCAAGGCGGAAACATGGCAGTGTCTAGGCAGGCATGGTGCAGGAGGAGATGAGAGTTCTATATCTTCATCTGAAGGCTGCTAGCAGAATACTGGCTTCCAGGCATCCAGGATGAGGATCTTAAAGCCCACACCCACAGTGACACACCTACTTTACCAGAGCCACACCTTCTAATAGTGCCACTCCCTGGGCCGAGCATATACGGACCATCACAGTTCCCCAGTACCTTCCCAGTCAGAGCTCCACATCTCCCAACTCACGAGAGCCTGTTCGCCTGCTCCTGGCCCTCATATACTTGGAGTCAGGCTTTGTGAGCTCCCGCTGACACTCTTGCCTGTGTTCTGGCTGTGTAGTGTCCCTGTTAATGACTACCGTAGTTCAGTCTTTCCTCTTGATGATAGGCACTTGGTTTGTTTGGAGATGTTGACATTTGTAAATGGAGACTGGTAGATATTCTAGTACACACCCATATGTAAGTTGCATATAATTCCTATAATTAGAGCATTTACACTTACATAAGCATTTTTGCCTACCTTCCTTTATCTGAGACTAAGCACAAACCTGTGAGTTAGAAGAGGTGTTTGGGAATAATTAGTTTTAACATGGTCAGGTTCTCTCCCAGGGCTCCTAAGAAACCAGCAGAGCTAACATTCTGGCCGTGTTCTCCACACTGGGCTGCACGGTTCCTCTGCTGCAGTCTATCTTTAGGAGTGAAATAAGCTGTTTGTCATTTTAGGTAACCTTGAGCTTTTTTAGGCCCGAGTTCATGTAACCCATGCTGGGTTTAACTTGCTGTACAGTAGAGGGTGACCTTGAACTCCTGACCCCCCTTTCTTCACCTCTTGATTGCACCACCACATCTGGCTTTGTTTTGTTTGCGTTCATGACTTTTGTTGCTGCAGTGTAGGGGATTGGACTCGGCTTTGTGCATGCGACAATTCTGTGTCATTACTGATGGTTTTGAAGGATCTGTAGTCACCCGATAGTGCCCAGGAAAAGCCTTGGTGGTCTGCTTTGAGACAAAAATCTCACTTTATGGTCCAGGCTAGCCCGGAACTCCCTATGTACAGCCGGTTGGTTTGGAACTCACAGCAGTCCACTTGCCTAAGCCTCCCAGTACTGGTGTTGCTTGTGTGAGCCACCACAGCCATGCGCTTTTAATATGGGCGTTGATAAAGGCCTGATTGTTAGCTTTTAGTCTTTTTTTTTGGTTCTTTTTTCGGAGCTGGGGACCGAACCCAGGGCCTTGCGCTTCCTAGGTAAGCGCTCTACCACTGAGCTAAATCCCCAGCCCCAGCTTTTAGTCTTAATGGGAGGATGAGACTAGCGGTTCCTATGCAGGGCTTATTGATTCCATTTCTCTGAATGTGGCCAGCTGCTGTACTTAGAGGTAGTACTGTTTATTCTTTTCATAATGATCTTTAGACAAGGAGGCTCTTTGTGGTAATGCCAAGTAAATGATGGTGGTTTGAGGAAGGGGAAAGCATGTCACCCAAGTGTCCATTCTGGGTTTTCTCCACTTCAGCATATTGCAAAGGAAAGGGACGACAAAAGATGGGAGTGACTCTTACCCTTTCTGCTGCAATCTGAGATGTTGGTTCTTTGATAGAGCAAGCAAGTCCTTGAGTGCTGGCTCTCTAGCTTGCCTGTCACCGCACAGACTAGAAATTACTTGCCGTTAAAACTGACGAGGAGCGATCTGCGGAAGAGATCAGCCTCGCCTGGGGCTTTGGGGAGGATAAGGAGGCAGCCCAGCCTTCAGCCATAATCTGCTTATTCAGGAACGAGAGCAGATCTGTCAGGGAATCAGCCGCAGATGTTCCGCCCTTGGTGGAAACTCCGGCTTTCCTTTTCTCTTCTTTTCCCTGCTGCTCTGCTCTTCCTAGGAATTTGGCCTCATCTCGGAGCTGTGCCGTTTGTGTTTAATTATATATACCACAGTCGTACTGTGCAGACAATCCTATCTTAATTTACCCTTTAATTGAACTAGGAAGAGGCCTTGCAGGAAGAGAGGCTGTGGGAATTGGAGCTTTTAGAGGATGGATGCCAAGATGCATTAGGGGTTTCTAGTCTCATCAGGAGGACCCACCATGTTCCAGGTTACTGAGGTGCAGTATGCAGTGGGAGCTGCCTCGGAGCCCTGGGCGCTTGTCCTCTCCTTGGGAGGGGCTGGTTATTTGTGTCACAGGGGTATAGCAAGAACCAACTGCACCTTTACTCTTTTACCCTGACTCCGTCTCAGCTTTGTGTCTCTGATATGTAAAACATTGTGTTAGCTAATGCTAATTAGTGGAAGGGCCAAGGTAGGGAGTAATCATTATAGTACAATAATCAGGACAACTATGAAGATTAAGAATCAAGGGACAAGCATAGCTTATTTTCAACTTTGACACAGCAAGTCATGTGTATAACTTCATTTATCTGCATTTGGCCCTCAGATATCTTTGTTAATATCACCTATCACCCAGAATAAATATACGGTATCAGTGAGACCTCAGCTGCATTACAGTTCAGTTCAGACTGTCTGCCCTGAATTTTTGTCTCTGGACAGTTGGAGCTAGTGGAGGGGCACCAAAGGATCATGGGAAGATCCATAATGTCCTTAAAGAACCTTAGTCAAACTAGAGATCAACAAGAAGTGAGGAAAAAGCCCAGGGAAGAGAAGCAGTCCACAGACTGCCATAGCTTCCGTCCTGGTGCTGAGAACATAGCCATTGTGTGCGTGCATGCATGCTCCAGGGACGGGCTGTGTACAACCTCTCGTTTAGTGGGAGACTATGTTTTCCAGTTTGTTAAGGAGACATCTTTACAGCAATCCTGAGTTTCAAGGTCATGGCCACCCCCATGGTTCATAACAATGATGGGGATTTGTGGGGAAAACAGTTCTTGCCAGCTTTCATGTTAGGAAAGCAAGAGACCCGTGAGAACATGTTTTCTCTCTTGGTTGAGGCAGGGCTGAGCCGGAAGGCCTGCATACCATGCAGAATAACAGAAAGCCATGCCCATTCCTACTACCCCACTTAAAACACTTCAGCAGGACCATCTCACCTCTCCTGGAGTACGCATGCTACAGGAAGGTCACCTTCTGTTTGGGGACAGTAGGCTTTTGTTAGACCACCTCTGACATGCAGTTGCTGCGTAGTGCCCCAAAGTCTGAAGAAGATGCCATGCTTTGCAGTTTTAGAGGGGCAGGGTGGGGAATGATGCTCAGGTAATTCCCAGAGCCACGGGTACTTCTAAAGTCTGAATATTCTGGATCCTTACCGGACTGGTCAGTGTCTCCACCTTCGTTCACTAATGTGGAGTGTTTTCACACCATCTCTAACACAAACAGAAGGATTTCCACAAAGGACCAAACAGCCTCCCAAGCTCGCCCATTTGGTTCTCTGTTGATATTTGTCCTCTGTTGCGTTCAGGAATAGATGATTATAATCTTCCTAAATTCTTCTGCTCCTTTCAAATGAGACAAGAGGTTCCGGTTTTATTGGGAAAGGATTTTATTTTCTTAACCTGAACATGCCAGCGCCGCCCTATGGAAGAAATGTGATATCGGGTGTGTACCTTCTTATCTTTACCAAGCACTGATGTTTCCCCTTCTCCACAAGAACTCTCTGGTGGGAGTCAGTGTGGACTATCGAGCCTCAAAACTAGCCCTCACGTTAGGAGAAAGGAGCACTCGCTGAGCTCCTGCACCTCAGAGCCTTTCTGTGTTTGCCTGTTCTTTTTTTGTCAAAAAAGACAAAAATGATTATTCTACTTTCATGACTGCCTTTCTGTTTATAGTTCCTGACCCCCAAAGACAAAGCAAAAGAAGACACAACAGGACTTGAAGAAGGCGGTGATGTGGATGATTTAGTAAGTACTGTTACCAGGCACCAGGTGTTTAAAGACGGAACCGTCTGAGCTGTAAATACAGCCACCAACCTGTCATTGTAGATGTGTTTTTTATTTGTGCCTTAATTTCACACCCACCAGACGCTCCTTGCACTGTTAATTATTACCATTACAAATCTAATCATATAGGTAATTTCATAATGGGAATTCCTGGGTTCTGCGGTTTCAATCATAGTGTTCGTTCAGATTAATTCTCCCCTCTGAAGAGCTAAGAACGAGCCAGGGAGCTAGTCCCTGCGTAGAAGCATGTTATAACTGACTGAAATTGTTCTTCACCAGAAATAAGCAGTGTAACCTGCAGTCGTGTGGGCTGACAAACACCAACATCCTTTACACAGCCCACTTCCTAGATGCTCTCAATTAGGCGGCCCTCGCCTGTCTCACCATGCCGTGGGTGCTGGGAAGCTGCAAATGTGGGCTTCACAGCCGTGTTTGGGAAACCATGCCCTCCAGTGTCACAGGAAGACTGGAGTGATGACCACACACTGTGCTATCAGTCTTTTTGTGGGAAAGTCTTTAGGGCTGAAATGAGAAGACAGTACAGGCTTGTGTGTGTGCATAGCCACCATTACAGCTTTCACTCACCCTCTGACTGGAACTGCAGGTCTGAGGGCGGCCTGGCTCCTTTCTGAATATGCTGTTCTCGTTTACAGCTGGACATGATATAGATGATGGATGCGTGGGGAATCCAGGAGTACCAGTTCCGTGTCGCTGAGAGCTCCAACACCATCCCTGAGGCCGTGCTGGGGGACATGAAGCTCTGGCCATCATCCTAGCAGACAACTTGGGAGTGAGTCACTCCAGGTCCCTACAGACATATATTACAAGGAATAGCTTAGACCCTATTCAAATTTATAAAGAGTCATTATTTTCTGATTGGTATATCATTCCTTGTGTGGTCTCATTCTTTTTGGTGTATTATACATATGCATAGAAGTTTCTGGAAAGTAGACTTCATCCTACCCTGATGTGATGGTGAGTTAGCAGTCAGGTGAGGGTAGCGGACACTCTTGGAGCCATGGCAGGCCCTGGGAGGAAGGGGGACTGGGGGGGGTGTCGTTCTCAGCTCTGTTCAGGAGTCATTCACTGGGTCTACCAGTGGCAAGAACAACTTATGCAGAGGGAGCAGTAGCGCCTAGTTTTTACCAGGTAGGCCAGTGGGGAAAGTCACAATACTGACTGACTTTAAAGCATTTTCACCACGACTTTAGCTTGTTCAGGTGACTTTGACAGGCGGGGGCAGCACAGTCACCCTGCACATCAGTTTGGGAATAAGAGTGTTCTCATGAAGAGAAGGCTTTCATTCAGTCCAGTCTCCTATTGGCAGAGAGACCTCACTGTGGAGCCCTGACTGTCCTGGAGCTCCCTAGGTAGACTAAACTGGCCTCGGCCTCCCAGATGAGTCTGTCTCTGCCTCCTTAGGGCTGGGATTTATCACACTCAGCTCAGGTGCCCTTTTAAAGCACCCCCAGTGAGGACAGCTAAAGCCCGGGATGCGTGTGACTTACAGTCTTCCAGTCAGAGTGAAAGCACTGTTCTCCGTTCCTCCTGACGATGACTCAGGAAGTGTGGCCCTGTAAGCGCCTCCTGCCTCTGGAGCGTGGGGAGTTCCCTGTCAGTAACAGCTGTCCCATCAAACTAGAAAACTATTTGAGTCAATTGAGCCTTATTGTCTTGTGATACTTCCCTTTTTAATTTCGTGTGCATGTGTTTGTCTGGGTGTGGGTCTAGGTGTGTGAGTCCAGGAGCCTGCTGGAACTAGAAGAGGGCATCAGATCCCCTGGAACTGGAGTTACAGACAGCTGTGAGCCACCCATGTGGGTGCTGGGACCGGAACTCAGCTCCTCTGAGAGAGCAGGAAGTGCTGTGAACCGCTGAGACATCTCTCCATCCATCACCCCTCCTCGTGCTTTTTACTTAGGTTGCATGTGTAGCAGGAAGAAATGAGAAAGGACTAAATTACAAGTGATTCCCACATCCTTTTCTTGTAGGCACAGTGATATGTGCTGTTGACTCTGTGAAGCATACTGTTGTGGGTAGGCGCGTTTCGTTTTGGATTAATTTCATTTCTGTGAAATGAGATTCGCAGGTCTACAGAGCTCCCAGGTTTTCTGCTGACAACTTGCCCTGGAAAGCAATAAGCACTGAGCTGTCCTCGTCAGCCACAGACCAGTCCTCAGGAGCTCCAGTGTTCTTGGCTTAGCGATCATTGTTTGGGGGCTTCTACCCCACCCTGGACCATTTAGTTCCCAGTGGTCTCTGCCTCAGACCCAACCAAACCCTGGAACAGAAGCCCCGCCTACCTCTCTTCTGCTCCGCCACAGGCTGCAGGCATCTTTATTCAACCAGTGCTTTTAAATTAAGGAACAAGGTTTGCACAACAGAGGCTGGCATGCGTGAGAGCTCACTCTCTGGAGGCAACTAGACCTTGGTGTACGGAATTTAGCCTGACAGTGCATAGCAACAGACCAACCTCAGCTTGTCCTGTGTGCCAGGCGCGTGTGTGCACCGGAAGTCACTGGGCGGAGTAGTTTGACTTTGAGAGGAGGTTCAGAAAAAAATGAGGAGACTTAACCTCCCGTGCCCCTTTTCAAGTGTCTTACCAAACCCCATTGAGTTCACTTCTTTAAATGATGGTTGTAAGTCTTTGACAGAAGTTTTAATCTTGGAAAGTGTGCTGGGGACTGGGCACTTCTTTGCTTACTTTTTACTTTTAATGTTTATTTTTATGTGTTGACTGTTTTGTTGACATGTATGTCCAGACATCACATGTGTAGATTGCCCAGGGAAGCCAGAAGAGAGTCTGAGATTCCGTGGGACTGAGTTATAAATAGTTGTAAGCACCACGTGAGCACTGGGAATCAAACCTGCCTTCTCAGAGAGCAGTGGCCGGGGTCCTTAACTGTTGATTCATCTCCCAGGATGTGTCTTGTTTTGTTTTTCCAGCTAAGACTAGGACGATTTTGCAAGAAAATGAACACACGTACTTGCTTTGAGCGGGCACAGTGACTGGTTTGCAGCCCATTCTGATTGAGGCAGCAGATAGCCCAGCTGAGGCACTTTCCCCACGGCATTCACCTCACGCTGCCCTCCCCTGAGCATTCTGGTCCACAGTACCAGCTTTGTACCTTATCAGACTTGGTGCTGTGAGGGCATGGCCTCTGCCGAGGTGCCGGGACTCAGCTGCCACACAGGCTCACCCGTCATGAGTGTGCGTGTCCTAGGAAGCACTGGGTGAGTCAAAAGTTGCTTTCCATAGACCAGGTGGTTCCATGGATGCTCCAGATAGAAAGCTAGGCAGGACACACGGACTTTTTTACATAGTTTCAATCACATTTGCTGTGCATGCACATGCAGGAGGTCAGAGGACAACTTGCAGGCGTCCATCTGTCCTTCCCTTCTACCAGTGGAGCCTGCAGATTGCGTTCAAGTCCTAAGACTTGGTGGCAAGCTCCTTGGCCTCCCGAGCCATCTCTCTGGCCTGACAGATTTCTTAAATGGTCTGCTCTTGGTTATATATCCATCTTACTTCTTTGGGGGCCTGAATCTTCCGGTGTTGGCTTTCAGAACTACCTGTGGCTGTTAGACATGGAACTACTTAACTAGCTATTGCATGAAAAATCAAAGTCTCTGTCACCAAAGGTGACATGGAATGTCTTTGGTAGTTTTAACAAGGTAGCCAGTGAATTGTCTTGGCATAATTACGTTCTCCAAAAGTGTTCTAGTATGCACTATAGATGATGCATTTTAGATTTTGTTAGTATTGTAACTAGGGTCAAAGAAACAGCTGTGTGCCGCCTTGCCCCCTTCCCATGATAAAGTGCACAGGTCAACAGCGAAGTGGAAGTCAGCATAGGATGTTCCAGAGAACAGGACTTGGGGCAGTTAGATTGTAGCTCAGGGCTAAGCTTTGAAGTTGGCCTCTAAGCCCAGACAGAGCAAAGGCACCCTGTTGCGCCTACTTAGGAGAGCCCTGTCTTCCTTGCCTGATTTTGAGGATGGAGTACAAAGTAGAAATAACAGTGTTTAACTCACAAATGATCTAAACAGCACAGCTGCCAGTTACATTTATAATTTCTTCCCCTTAGCAGGCAAGCTTCCTCTTCCTGGCCTTTTGACCCTCATGTGGCTCTGTCTACCTCACAGAATTATAGAGTTGCAATCCCTTGCTCAGTGTTGGAGTCTGGAAATCATTTTGGAATGGGAGTTCCTCCTTTCTCCAGCTAAGCATAATTCAGAACTAATCACTCTACGGACATAAGACAGAGTGTTTCAGACCGGTTGCCCTGATCTGATGCCCGGTATGCCTGATCTCAATGCCACAAGCTCTTAGCAGCTGCAGGTCCCTTCACCTTTTGAACAACCAAGTTACCACAATCTCTTCCATTTCAGCTGTGGTGCAGTACCTGGAGATGACAAACTCTTCCCACTGAATGAGGGTTCAGTAGTGGCTGTGCAGAGAGATAATGGGAGCCAGTGTGACTAGCTGTATAGGGGAAGCCCCCGAAACATGACATTCTTCAAGCCCACCAGCAATATGGTGGTGGTTCTCAATCTACATGTAGGTCAAGACCAGTTTGGAGTCAAATGACCTATGACCTTTTCATAGGGGTTACCTAAGACCATTGGAAAACAGATAAATATCTGTTTCATAACAGTAGCAAAATTATAGCAACAAAAATAATTCTATGGTGGGGACTCACCACAACATGAGGAACTGTATTAAGGGGTTGCAAGCATTAGGAAGTTTGAGAACCACGGTGATAGAGGATGGGTGAGAGAACCGAGAGGGACTCTGACAGACCTGGATGGGGTTAATGGGATTTATTACCTTTTCTACATGGTAAAAACCGTATTATTGCTAGGGCTCATGAATGCACACTGTTATCAGGAGAAAGTCTTTGGCAAAGCAGGGAAATAAAACTTATTTTGAAGCAGAACTCTCCCATTTTGAGACGGGTCTGATTTGTCGGGTAAATGTCTTGGTGATCTACTTGAGTAGGGCTGGTGGCAGGCTAGAGGCCTGTGGGAGAAGGCGGCACTCCGGAGGGGCCAGGCCTTGTGGCTGGTTTGCAATTGGTAAAGGTTGTATCATAAACGAGGGCAGGGCTGAGGAGATGGGGGCAGGTGAGGAGGACAGTGTGGCATCCTCTGTAGGGGGAGTGGCCTCAGAGAGCAGGGAAGCCCAGGTGTCCAGGGTCACCCTACTCTTCATGGGTACAGGTAAGTCTCCATGTTCCCACTAGATACTCAGCACATTAGTTCTTGCCGTTGTGTTTGGAGTTGATTATTTGAGAATTACAGGTGAGTGTTGTGAATTGATATCTCAAAAGTGGGAAGGATGAAAGGCTGCTCAGGGGAGTCATGTTCTATTACGTAGATGCCCTGCGTCTAAACCTGGAACCGTTCTGTTCTCCATGACTGTCAGAAAGGAGTCCTCATGCTTATGACCAGAAGCAGGCCTCTGCATAGTGTTCACAGGGACAAAGACAAAAGACTCACACATAAGAGCTGACCCAGCAGTGCACAAAGCATAGCGTGCCCAAGATGTCTATTACCCCTCACAGCCTTGTTTATTGTCTCTGTGTTTTCATGATAGGGTTTCTCTGTGTAGCCTTGGACGTCCTGGAACTCATACCAGGCTGACCTCGAACTTGGAAAGCTGCCCGCCTCCGCCTCCCGGGTGCTGTCTCTAAAGGAGTGAACCGTAGCTCACAAACTGCCTTCTAAGCTATTTGGTTTGAAGGTGACTAAGTGAGCACACAGTGGGGCAAGATCAAATACACCAGCATAAAATCACGTCTCTTCCATACGGCCACATTGTTTTTTGTTTATTTCAAGAATGTGGAGTCTGTTACTAGAGTTAAGACTCCCCTCTGAGGGGTCTCCTCTGCTGATTTTGGAAACAGGAAAGATTTTCAGTTCCTTCTCTGGTAGTGTCTACACTCAGGCTAGAAACAGACTTGTCCTGGCCCAAGTATATGATATAAGCATGAAATTGTATTTATCTCTACCCTAGTAAGAATAAAAAGTTGGAAAGTTTTTTTTTTTTAATTAGTTTGCATTGACAGAAAGGATTGGGAGTGCCTCACCTGGGGAGTGTGAAAGGAGCCCATGGACTGGGCCATTTCTGCAGCCTCCACACAAGAACCATCTTGGTGAGCACCGAGCCACTGTGGCCTGTGCCCCAGTCCTGACCAGAGAAGATGAATGGTGTTTGCACCACCCTCAGGAGAGAACGGACTCTACTTGGAGATCAGCATCAGTCCTGGGCCAAATAAAAGGCTGAGGAGTGAGCTATAGTCAAAGTGAGGAACGCCAGGCCACTGATGACTCTAGGGTCACATCAAAGGGGCAGACGGAGTCTCCTTCATGTGTCTGGGGGCTAATGGGGGTGGGCCAAGGGGATGTCTCTTTCATAGGTCATCCAAAGCTGATGGAAGGTACGGGATTTAAATCAAATTCTTGATGTTCTTCTGAGTAACTGCAGCCACACGGGTTTCCTTTTAAACAGGCTGTGCCAGTGTTTTCATCAAGCTTCCCAGCGATGGACCAGTGGCCACTTCCTACACTTCACACGAGTACAGATGCGTCACGTGCTCCAAAGACAATTTGAAAGTAACTCACTCAATGCCAGCATAATACATTTTGGTACAAATGACACACTTCCATTTCTAAGGGACCGTGTTCTTCAGTAGCAGAGGGGTCCCAGGGCTTGCCCTGATTTAAGGTAGCCTGTGGACGCCTGTTACTCTTCCTGTCTCTATCTCCATTGGATTTGGCCACCATGAAGTGATGAGAAGATCAATATGACCTTTGGAAAAACTAAAACTTCGACAGATCCAACAGCCCATTCCCGAGGATGTTCTTAAATATAGTATTATCCAGATCCAAAATTCCATCAAGGATGTTAGGGGGGAAAGCTGGAGACCATGTTATTTGCATTCCAATTTAAAGCAATTATTTACATTTCTGTTATCCCACCCCTCTCTCTGCTCACGCCGCGGATGGAGGTTAGTTCTCCATGGATGAGGGAGTTAGTTCTCACCTATCATGCGGGTCCTAGAGATCAGACTTAAGTCACCAGGCTTAGTGCTAAGTCTCTTTACCCACCAAGGTACCCGGCCAGCTAGGAAGTTCACAGCAGAGGAGCCTACCTCTGGCAAGGGCCTTTTTGTGTCATCCTGAACCTGGAGGCAGAAGGGAGGAAGTTGAACTCATCTTTTACCAATGAGAGAAGCAAGTCAAGGGGCTGACCTCATCCGTTCCCCGGGAGCCCATCCCTGAGGTGATTTCTTAGCTCACTGCACTGAGGATTATGTTTCCAGCATGAGCTTTGGATGAAGCGTTCACACCATGAACTGCGGATCTCAGAAGATGTCTACATCTAGACTTCAGCCTTTCCACACACATGGTAACGGGTAGGCTTGTTTGTGGCTTAAACTTTGTTCATTGAAGTAACACTTCCCATGGAGTCAGCCAGCAGCAGCTACTCCAGGCCCTCCCAGCCTTCCTGCTCCACCTGTCTTTCCTCACACACCACACATTTGCCAGAGTCTACTGGAAGGAGCTGGAGCACTTCCCACCATCTGTTGCAAGGCACAGGACTCCAGAAGGGATTGGGAAAGCATACCAGGTCCCTCTCACAGCCTTTCTCCCGCTACTACGGTTTGAGTGCTCTTCGGGAGGCAGAATGGTTTTTCCTCTACCAGTGGTGGGAGAAGCCGTCCTTGGTCGGCAGTAATGGTGTTTGGAAGAGCAGTAAGGACAGAGGTGGACCTTCAGCTCTGGAATCCACGGTCTCAAAGCCACTTGACAATACCATGGCTTCTCTAAATGGACACCCCCATGACTGCGTCCTGGTGGCTGTAGAAGAATAAGGATGGAGACAAGATCATAGCCATGAACTCTTTGTCTCTTGCCCTGTGATGCTTCATGTCACCTTGGGGCTCTGCCGCAAGCCACGGTTCCCAGACCTTACACCTGCAGGACCATGATGCCAGTGTAAGGTGTTTTCCCACCCTCCGCTCTGTCTATCCTGGTTGTTTGACCTCGGATAAATCACTCAACCACTGTCAACTCCCATTTCTGCAGCTGTCAGACAGGATTTATGCTCACCTGACATCCGAGGTTGCAGGGAAAAATGAAGGTGAACGACATGAATATTTGACAGAGCACCCAGTAACTTTTCCCATTATTAGTCTGTCCAGTTCTCTCTATATACCAGCACCTGTTTGTCTTAAAGTGCTCTGCAGAGCCTCACATGGAGTAGCCAGAGGCCATAGCACTCACCTCTGTTCCCAACTTGCTCTGTGTGTTTTCCCCCAAACATCCATTTTCTCCAACAAGATGGGCAGCTGCTCTTCAAGGATGCTGGTGACAACAGACAAAGACCATTTGGGCTCTCAATAGGAAGTGCTTTGTATGTTGTGTTTCAAGTACCACCTCAGTGGGTCAGCCATGGACATATCCCTTCCCCTGGTCCTTTGTTTAAAGACACCCTCCCCCACACACAATTCCCTGAGCCCTGGATCCTCCAATGGTGTCAGGGTTGGGTGCCTTTTATGGGCCATTTTTATTAGTGTCCTGATCGAGGCTTAATCACCACTCATAAACTGCTATCCGCCCACTGGCAGAGAGGGATGGGCAGTGTGATTCTAATTAGGAGTTAAAGCAGAGTTTCAGGACTGAGAGAGAGAGAGAGAGAGAGAGAGAGAGAGAGAGAGAGAGAGAGAGAGAGACAGAGAGAGAGACAGAGACATACAGAGAGACAGAGACACAGAGAGACATACAGACACAGACACACAGAGACAGACAGAATGCATGCATGTGTGTGTGTGTGTATACACAGAGATGAGACAGAGACACATATATGGAGACACAGAGAGAGAGAGAGAGAGAGAGAGAGAGAGAGAGAGAGACAGAGAGAGAGAAGCTGAAGAGCAAAGCTAACCCCTCTGGCACACGTACATAAGCTCTCTTTGTCTGACATACATATCCATATTCCTTTCCTGACCCACTGTTTGCCTCCTAGGACATTATTCACATTGAATTTAGAGCCCAATCTATTCCAGTGATCCCTTTTAACTAATTACATCAGCAGATACCCTGATTCTTAGTAAGGTCACACACTAAGGTACTGGGTATTAAGATGTCGGTCAGCATAGCTTTTGGGGAGTATACAATGCAACCAATGAAACCTTTATCTTGACTACAAAGAAAAAACTGCAGTTAGAAAAAAAGATGTTTGTGGGGGGGTATTATGTGTGAGTGGAAGAAATGTTGTTATACACGTGCGCATACACACACGCACACACGCACTATGGAATGGTAGAAGGAGTCCTTTTTGGGAAGTATGCATTTGTATCTGTTGACAATCTGAAATCTGAGGTTCTGTCTTTGTAGATAAGATGCAAGCATGTGTGTCTGCGTACATTTACACACATGGATTAGCTTTCTGTGTGAGAGACGGGACTTTGTTCATCCGGAGTAAGCAGAAAAGGTCATGCTGCTAAACTCAGGGTGGACCAGTGTGTCTGCATTTACTGAGAACGTGGTCATGGGACAAATGTTCTATGTACATTGGATCTTGTTTATATCTTGTATCTTTCTGTCCTTTTAGTCACGAGTTCTTGATTGTTACGGGGAAAGAGACCACATAGTCCCCACCTTTCCTGGAGGCTCCATCCTCTTGTTTCTCCCTGTGGGTAGATGTAGGCTGCAAGGATCTTACCCCATGCAAAGGTTGATGGGGAGGAAGGGCCCTATTGATTTTCCTGTTCCACAAGAAGGAATCTTCGAGTACTCACTTCCACTCCATAGACTGAAGTTAATAAATGTGCCTTGAACACCTGCTGTGTCTACACTCCTGGGCACTCAAGAAGATTAGAGTTTGAAGAATACGCATGCCCTGTGCTCGGAAGTTCATGGATCGGTAGGGTGAGAAGTTCACAAAGCTGTGAGAGGCATGGGAAGAGCCGCAGAGACACTGAAAAGGGGATTGGCTTCCGTCTTGATAACGGGATGCTCTCTGGAATTGGCAGCACTTAAGATGAGCACTAATGGTACAGAATTTAATCAAGGGAGAGGGCAGGCTGCTGAAAAAAAGGACACAGCAGAGGTCAGGACAGCCTCACAGAGGGGTAAGTGGTTGGCCTGGAGGTACAAGTGCATGATGGGAAATAGAAATGAGTTCCGCTACAAAGACCGGGTAGAACAATTCTCTCTGGAGACCTTTGATTCTGAAGAGAGAGAGGGATCAGGTGGGTACTTCAGCAAGGCTATACAGGTCACAGTATTGGTGTGGTGCCGGCGGGGAGCAGGGGAAGGTCCCTGGGGGAAGGATGCAGGAGAGCCATGCAGACGCTACCGTAGCCTCTAAAGGTGATGAGGGGCCAAACCAGGGTGGCCCTTGAGGAGCAGAGATGTCAGATGGCCTAATAGCCACTGGGTCTAGGAGTCCATCTCCTCTACCCCTTTCTGGCTCCTGAGAACCTTGGAGAAAAGTGGCCCACTCTGAGGGCATAGGCAAGGATACTCCTCCAACACACTCTCGGTCTGGATTAACGGGTCTCCAGCTTCTCCCTTCTTCTCTGAGAGCAAGCTACCCACCTGATCACTGCTCCTGGACTCACCCATCCCCATTCCTGCCTCAGTCACATTTCTCTCCAACCTATCTCTTTTCTAGAAAAGTCCGTGTAGTCTTCCACCAGCCGTGTTCTCCAGGCCCCTGTGATGTTCTCACCTGTGTTCTCATTGGCTCCTCCGTGGGGAAAGCAAGCCATTTTAAGTGCTGTCTTCTTGGGGCTGCAGGTGGGTTGGCCCTCCCACCCTTTTGAACTCAAGGAGCATTTACTGAGCCCTCCACAGCCCTCTCCTATCAGTTGCTCTCCCAGCCCCGAACTCTTCACAGAAGCTAGCCATTCAAGGGTGCTAGGGAGGGCTTCATTCTGCCCTGGGTCTGCTGCCTAGCTGTTTACATCACCTGTAGAGCTCAGGCCTCCCAACACGCAAATGGCAGGCAGGGCTGTTACATTGGAGCTAAGGAACCAGAGAAGTTATGTTTAAGGATTCCCCAGCTGGCCAGGATGGAGGCTCATACTTATAATCCTAGTACTCAGGAGGCTGACACGAGAGATTTGCACCAAGTTCAAGGCCATCCCGGGTCAGACCATGTCTCAAAAAAAAAAAAAAAATGCTATCAGCCAGCCAAACACAAAGGATCCTGTGATAGTGCTAATTGTTAATTTGGTAGACATTTGGGAGATGGGTCTTTGGGCGTGGTTTGGGTTATCTTGATTAATTGATTTGGGAAGAGCCAACTTTGCTGTGTGTGGGACCATTCCTTGGCCATGGAATCCTAACTTATATAAGATGGAGAAAGGAAGCTGAGCATTCGTTCATCTCTCTGCTTCCTGATTGGAGATGTAATGTGATCAGTTGCGTCAAGTTCCTGTTGCCTGAACCTCGCCGCCCTGACCCAGAACTGTGCTGAAGTAATTCCTTGAGATGCTCTCCTTAGGATATTTTATCATGACAACGGGAGAGTATCTAAGAGATTCCCAGCTGATTTCACATACAGCCACTTCTGGGAATCACTTTAGTGTTTTCTGTCTACTCTTGGCAACAAACAGTTGTGTTTCTAGAATTGGTTGGCATCTGAGTTGGTGGATTAAATGAAGATCTGCAGTTATCAGTGTGGACAGGCACCATCTAACTCATTGAGAGCCTGGGTAGAATGCGTTGATCATCAGAAGAGGTGTTGGAGGGGTGAAGTGTGGGAGGGGTGAAGGTGAAGTGTGGGAGGGGTGAGGTGTGGGAGGGGTGAGGGTGGGAGGGGTGAGGGGTGGGAGGGTGAGGGGTGGGAGGGGTGAGGGGTGGGAGGGGGGGGTGGGAGGGGAGGGGTGGGAGGGGAGGTGTGGGAGGGTAGGGTTGCACAGGCATTCACATTCTCTTTCCTTTGAACATCAGCACTCTTCAGAGGCCTTTAGGTATTACTTAACCAATGGATTACTTGGTTGTCCAGCTTGCAGATGACAGATCATGGGACTTCCTGCCTCCGTAAATGTGTTGTCAGTGATGTAGCTTCTGTGATGAGTCTCTTCAAATTAGTAACTGGAATCCTGACTTAGAATGAATGACTCACCCTGCAATTTCCCAACTCTACAATGGTGCGAAAACATACTTATTCACTAGAAATTGTCCTTGGAGGTTTGAATTTAATATTTTTGCCCAGGTTGGTGATATGAACCAACATGATATTCTTTCTTTATTCTGTACAATGGCAGTAAGCCACAGCTCCTAGACAGCATGAGATTGCAGAGTCGAACAATTGATACAGTACAGTTTATAAGTTATGGCGTTTGGTGGGCTTTCTAGTCAGTTTTGCATTACTGTAATGACAGGTATGAGGAAGCCAGCTTACAAGGAGAAAGCATTTTATTTTGGTTTACAATTTTGGAACTTTCAGTTGGTTGGACCATTGCTTTAGGGTCTATAATGTAGCAGTACAGCATTGCATGTAGTAAAAGAAACATCTCTTTTCTTGGTGGCCAGAAAGCAAAATGGGGAAGGGGCTAGGCTGCACCACTTCAAGGGCATGCTCCCAGTGACCTAGTTTTCTCCCACTGCTTAGAATTCTAGCATCTTCATACAGGCTTCTCCACCACAGGCTGGTGATCAAGGCCTTTGGGAGACAGTTATCCAAGCCATTAATGGTTACTAGGTGCATTGTCAGTAGAACATTGTCTATTGGTGATGCACTTTACAGGACTTAACCCTATCATGAAGAACATGCATCTCACTTGTCTGCTTTTGTGGAGAACCCTGGAAAATACAGAGATAAAAAGTGATAGTTCCCTGTGCCCGAGCCCAAAGTCCAGAAAAGAGAGGGAGGTTCTGTTGTTTTTTTTGTGAGGGTCTTTTGTTTTTGTCACTGTTTTTGTTTTTTTTTTTTTTGAGACAGGGCTTCTCTGTGTAGAGCTGGCTATTCTGGAACTCACTATGTAGACCAGGCTGGCCTCAAACTTAGAGATCCTCCTGCACCTCCTGGATGTGGGTTTCTTTCCTCGTGAGTTGTTGGATGGAGGTCCACAAGGGTGAGGGAAACAGAGGTGGGAGGGTGGGGCAGTGGGGATGGGGAAGTAGGGGGTGGGAGGCAGAGTTCTGACGGCTGTGAGTACTGATGGAATGACTTCCTGCATCAGCTTCGGTGAGACAGCTCAACTTTATTGAGGTGAACAAGGGCTACATAGATCTTGGGGAGTGGGTAGGGATTTCCATGGAGGCTGAAGTGCTGGGAATTCTTCATTTCCATTATCAGAAGAGAGGAAGTTGAACCTGTAATCTGGCCATAGACTATGTGACTGTCCTCAGAGGTGGGGGAGGCAGAGGTCCTGCTCTGCTGGAGCCTGTAGGCTGAGAGCGGGGAGGGAGCAGTCCTGACTCCTGTGGATCTCAGGATGAGATTTTTGGAGTTGTGAACACCAATCTCACTCTTGCTCCAGGCCAGTTCCCCTAGTCACACAGGCTTGTCCCTGAATGCTGGGATTAAAGGCAGCAAGCTCTGTTTAGAACCTCAGCATTCCCAGATCAGGGAAGGAGCACGAAACCCGCTCTCCTGTGAACATTCCTCCGTTCCACATAGACTAAAGGGGTCTGCCTCCTGCAATGAGCATACAGGATAGTGAGGCAATGGGCTGACCCCTGAAGACCCCCTCTCTCTGCCGTGGCTCTCTTTAGGATCTATAGAAATGATGGTCTGGAAGACACTCCGATTAATTGCTTTCCAGCCCGGAGATGGCACCTCCATCGCTAGTCAAAGTTTTAATTAATCATGCCAGCAGATGGGCTGTCATGGGCCCCAGCAGCCAGGGTAATGAACTCATTTATTATCAGGCTCCATCAGTGGGAGGCAGCTAGGATTCTGGGAAAGGAAGAGACATTCCTGACACCAGAGCCCAGGATCTGTGAATTTTTTTGGGAAAAAAAAAAATCTCTGGAAATACCTTCACTTCAGATCTTTAACTAGCTCATGGTATAGAATGAGGTGTGAGTTATGTTAGAGGAAAAGGCCTCCCTTAGCCTCAAGTTTTAAAAATGTAGTGTCATTTCATAGTCTAGGCTGGTCACAGACTCACAGTCTGTCTCAGCTCTTGAAATGCTAGGATTTTACACACCACGCACGCATGCCCACCAGCCTGAGGACCATCTCAGGGCCTTATTACACATTAGAAAGGAATCCTACCACTGTGTCTCCAGTCCTTGAAGGAAGATATCTTGATAGTACAGCATCTTAGATTGTCCTAGAAGTGGCCCGAGTCACTGGTATCCTTTGCGCCTACCTGGCTAATGAGCTTAAGGCTATGCAGAGTACGTCGTTGCGTGGAAGCCTGACCGGATACATCGGGCTACTAGTCCTTAATGCAGAGGTCATTACCCCTGCACGAGTTTGCTGCATTTTATACTTCGCAGTTGGTTTGTTCTTTCTCCCCAGTGCCTAAAACATGTTATTGGCATATATTTTTGTGATTTACTATCAGTCACAAACATAGCTGCATTCATGAAAGAGCACGTAGGTGTTCAGTACCCAGGGCAGATGATTGTCTTCAGGAAACAAAAACCCTGTCCTTTGGTTCTCCCACTTTGGCTCTGAAGGCCTAAACGTCTGCTAACATCCGGGGACTTGAGCCTTATCCCAGACACAGCTCTCAGTTTGGAGGAGTGTTGTCAACCTCTAAAAGCTCTGGGCAGACAGAGCTAATGATCACAGTCATCTAAGGGTGAGAAGCAGGGCAGGGGACAGCTTCGTCCTAAAGCTGTAGGTCACAACCCTAATATGTGGTTGTATGACCAAACGAGAAAATTTTAGTTATACGTTTCGGGATGTGTGACATCCCCACTCTAATTCAAAATCAAATGTATAGCGAAACTGAGGGATTTCTGGAAACACTTGCCTGAGGTGCGCAGCGTGGCCTCCCTGCAGCCTTGCCTATTTTGCAGGCAGCATGGATATCGTGTATTTCATACACATTTTGTACTGCACACGTGCCTTCATGCTACACAGGGCTAACACACGCTACCCAGAACATCTCTGCTTAGAATCAAGACTCCTGTCTGTGTTTTTAACTGTACATAGAAATTTTTTCTTTTCTTATAGAAGCTTAATGACTTATGAAACACAGAATTTTAATATTTTCTTGCTGCCACCCTGATTAAATGTTTGATTTTAAACCTTGCTGTTTCAGGCCAGGCATGGCGGTGCACATCACTGATTCCAGCACCCAGGAGACAGAAGCAGGAGATCTCTCTTTCTGTGAGTTTGACATCAGCATAGTCTACAGAACAAGTTCCAGACATCCAGGGCACAGAGAAACCTTGTCTCAACTCCCCCACTGAGGCCATCCTCTGCTACATATGTGAATGGAGCCGTATGTCCATCCCTGTGTTCTCTTGGGATGGTGGTTTAGTCCCTGGGAGCTCTGGGGGAGTCTGGGTGGTTGATATTGTTGTTCCTATAAGTTGCAAACCTCTTCAGTCCTTTCTCTAACTCCCCCATTGGGGACCCCATTCTCAGTCCAATGGTTGACTGTGAGCATTCGCCTCTGTATTTGTCAGGCTCTGGCAGAGCCTCTCAGGAGACAGCTATATCAGGCTCCTGTCAGCATGTACTTCTTGGCATCAACAATATTGTCTAGGTTTGGTGTCTGTATGTAGGATGGATCCCCAGGTGGGACAGTCTCTGGATGGCCTTTCCTTCAGTAGATGGAGCTTTCCATCTATTTTCTCTTCTAGGGCTGGATTTGTAGAAAGATATTGTGTACATTTGGTTTTGTCATGGAATATCTTGGTTTCTCCATCTATGTTAATTGATAGCTTTGCTGTACACAGTAGCCTGGGCTGGCATTTGTGTTCTCTTACGGTCTGTATGATATCTGCCCAGGATCTTTCGGCTTTCATAGTCCCTGTTGAGAAGTCTGGTGTAAATTTGATAGCTTTGCCTTTGTATGTTACTTGACCTTTTTCCCTTACTGCTTTTAATATTCTTTCTTTGTTTTGTGCATTTGGTGCTTTGTCTATTATGTGATAGGAGGAATTTCTCTTCTGGTCCAATCTATTTGGAGTTCTGTAGGCTTCTTCTATGTTCATGGGTTTCTCTTTCTTTAGGTTAGGGAAGTTTTCTTCTATAATTTTGTTGAAGATATTTACTGGCCCTTTAAGTTGGGAGTCTTCACTTTCTTCTATACCTATTATCCTTAGTTTTGATGTTCTCATTGTGTCCTGGATTTCCTGGATGTTTTGGGGTAGGATCTTTTTGTGTTTTACATTATCTTTGACTGTTGTGTCAATGTTTTCTATGGTATCTTCTGCCCTTGAGATTCTCTCTTCTCTATCTTGTATTCTGTTGGTGCTGCTTGCATCTATGACTCCTGATCTCTTTCCTAGGTTTTCTATCTCCAGGTTGTCTCTCTTTGTGATTTCTTTATTGTTTCCATTTTCATTTTTAGATCCTGGATAGTTTTGTTCAATTCCTCCACCTATTTGGTTGTGTTTTCCTGTAACTCCTTAAGGGACTTTTGTGCTTCCTCTTTAAGGGCTTCTACCTGTTTATCTGTGTTGTCTTGTCTTTCTTTAAGGGAGTTATTTATGTCCTTCTTAAAGTCCTCTAACATCATCATGATATGTGATATTAAATCAGAACCTTGCTTTTCTGGTGTGTTGGGATATCCAGGACTTGCTCTGGCAGAAGAACTGGGTTCCGAAGATGCCAAGTGGCCTTGGTTTCTGTTGCTTAGGGTCTTGCCCTTGCCTCTTGCCATCTGGTTATCTCTGGTGTAGTTAGTCTTGCTGTCTCTGACAGTGGCTTGACTCTCCTATAAGTCTGTGTGTCAGCACTCTTGGGAGATCAGCTCTCTCCCAGCAGGATCCCGGTACGGAGAGCTGTGGCACAGGGTCAACTCCAGGCACAGATGGACCCAAATAATTTAAAATATTTTTGTGGTTTATTATCAGTAAATGTTTTATCTGTATACCTATTTGATATATCCATATACTTGGAATTATGTAATAGTTACTTGACTAGAGACAAGTTACCAGTGGAGAAAATTCTGGAAGCCCTGGTTATGGTGAAGGCAAGCCTAAGGTCCAGGTATCTGGTTCCTACTTCTTCCTTCTGTTTTGAGGAACCCCAGCCCCAACGTGTTCACCCACATACTCAAAGCAGCTGCCTCTGGGCCCTGCCGACCTTGTCCCTATGTGCCAATCCCACTCCCTTGAGTTGGCATTTGAGTTTTCCTCTACAGAGTAGGTCTCCACTTTTCTCCAGTGGCTTGCTGGTGATGGGAAGACTTTGTTCAGCATCCTCACCTCACACTGAAGCTGAGTCATGAGGCTGCCAAGTTGCCCAGTCACAGTGGAACATACCTGGGTATCTTGGTTGTGAGACAGTCTGGATGTCAGCTAATCTCTGTGAGATAGATCCTTTCTGTGTAGACAGTGAACAGGATAAACAGGGTTTGTTTGGTTAGACCTGGTTCTTGGTGAAAAGTGAAAAGTGGCCCTGTCTTTTGTACAGCTCTGCTTTGAAATCACAGCTTTCTGGTTTCTTTTTTGGCTATATAGCCCAGGTTGGTCTCCAATTGTAGCCAAGGAAGACTCAAACACCTGGTCCCCTGCCTTTCTCTGGGTTAAGTGTAAGGTGGTACGCTATGCTATCACATCCAACTGAGATAAGGAACTTTCTAAAAGAAAGAAGAGTCTTCTTGAGTTTGTATGCTGTGGTGACAATATTGAGAGAAAACAGCTGTTAATGTCTCCGTGCCTACTATATGCTAGTCCAATTAAGCAGGACAGTAGTTTACATGCTAAAAGTGTTTTTGTAGGAATACTGTCAATTTGCACAATACTAACTTCCACAGAACGCACAGGAGCAGAGCACCTCATATTCTGCTAGCACTCTCAGTGAGGAAAACAAGCAGAGGAGATGAGGTGAATTTTTCAGGTTCATATACACAGTGAGTGGTGGATGCCTCCCAAACCTAGATGTTTAGCTTCCCAGTGAGCTCCTAGCCATTTTACTGTGTGAGTGTTTTCTCCAATCCCTGACCAAGGTGAAATGGACTCTGGGGCTTTTAAGGTTGGCCTCCTCAGAAGCATGTTACACACTGAAACAGACATTAGTGTTTCAGAATCTCTTGAGTACTGGTCTGCAGGTAGTACTGCCACCTGCCCTGCCGCGATGGTATCTTCGGCCAGACGGATCTGCAGAGGACACTATTTATCTTTGTGGGGAATCTTCAGGGTTAGACCATGAGGACTGAGCCAGTGTTGCAAGGAACACATAAGTAAAGAGTGTAGCTGTTGTCCTTAAGAACCACACGGGCAGACTGTGCGCTCTCTTATCTTGTTGAGGTGTGCATACAGAGAGATGGGTCCCTACAACAGAAGACGATGACAGTTTCCTGACATTCTAGTGGGGAGTGGGGAGAGCCTTGGCCAACTGAAGTATGTATCCCCCTCTAACGGAAACAGCGATAACTGATTCCCAGTTATGGGTAGCCATGTGGGAATGTGAACTTCAACAGACAATGTAAATCTGATATTTTTTGTTTGAAAAAAATTTTTTCTTTTTTAAGATTTATTTATTTATTTTATGTATATGAGTGCTCAGTTTTCATGTACAACAGAAGAGGAAATCGGATTCCGTTACAGATGGTCGTGAGCCACCATGTGGTTGCTGGGATTTGAACTCAGGTCCTCTGGAAGAGCAGCCAGTCCTCTTAACCACTGAGCCATCTCTCAGCCCTCCAAAAAATTTTTTTTCTTTAGTGTGAACATTTTAACTTGGTTCTGCTGTGCTTTGAAGAACCCACCGCAAGAAGGTGGTATCTTGTAATGCCCCCTCCAGTCAAGTTCAGTGTCAATTAGCAGTTCTAGTTGAAAGAGGCTCACCACTTGAATATATGCACGCGCACGCGCACGCGTACACACACACACACACACACACACACACACACACACACACACTTTTAGCCTAGACTGGCCTTGAACTCATGATATAGTCAAGGACATCCTTAAACTTCTGATTCTTCTGTCTCTACCTCTCAAGTGCAGGGCTTCCAGGCAAATGCCAGAGTACCTGTTTTTATGTCATGTTAGAAAGTGAATCCAGAGCATGTTAGGGGAACATTGGATATATGCTGAAGTGATAGTATCTTGGGTATATTAAGTAAATATGAAAATGTTATTCACAAAAACTGCTACTTTTTATAATTATTTTCACCTATTTCCATCACTTTTTATTTTTAAATTTTTTTTTTGTGTATATATATATATATATATATATATATATATATATGAATACTTTGCCTGCATATATGTCTGTGCATCAGATGCATGACTTGGACCACAGAGGCCAGAAAAAGAAGAGTATATTAGATTCTCTGGAACTGGAATTATAGACAGTTATGAGCCACCAGGGGTGGATGCTAGGAATTAAACCCAGGTCCTCTAGGAGAGCATTCCATGCTTTTAACCACTGAGTCACCTTTTTACTCCCTTTACTGTTTAAAATCATTGTGAATATAAAATTCAAAGTTGCAAATATGGCTTGCACTCCATTTCTGTTCATTGATTTAACCTGACATAGAGTGCGCCCCCAAGATACAGATGCTGAGTGAGCAAACGAATGAATGACTCACACAGATTCTAGGCTTCTGTCTTCTTTCTCTAGCTGTGTGTTCTCTCTCCCAAACTCCTTCCCCTACAGTGAGTGACAACCATAGACTCTCGGCTTCCATTTGCCATCGGACAGCTTCTCAGTTCTGCACTCCCTATATAATGGATGGCGAAGGTTCAGAGAGGTGGAGAGCTTTGAGAACACATCCTTGGTTAATAACCCAGTAGAGAGGAACTAGAGTGTCTATCCCAAGACTTAGTCTTGCCAATTAAGTATATAACATATCTTCATAAAATCAGGCAAACACTTCAGGTTGTTTCTTCTTGGCCCATTACTTAATATCAGTGCTGGAAATCCCCAGAGCAATGTGAAGAAGAGGTCATATAGATTTCAGTGCCAAAGTGAGCCCTCAGACTATGCCATCTCTCCTTCAGATACCTTGAACCCCCAAATGAAGGTCAAGCACAAGCCTAACCATCCACTCTGTAGGAAACATTAGAGCTGTAGTCCTTGTAGACAGAAACCAAGAGTTTTCTCATTTGGGGCATTCTGTCATTTCTTTAAGTAAAAGGGCCATGGGGTGCCTTGTAACCGTGATAATAGTATTGAAAAAGCCAAAAGTGTTGGCAGGAGCTTGTTGGAAGACTCTGAGATCGTTAATATTATTGATCCAGTGAGGCTGCCAGTTGGCACCTGCTACGTTGCTTTGTTTCTCCCTGTTCCACTAACACATAGGACACCATCACCACCTCCTCCACACAAGGGTAGAATCTGTGTCCGGGGACCCATGTGCCAGTCAGGAAAGGACTGATCAGTACCCTTAGAGTCAATTAAATCCAAATGTGAAATGGTTATATAACGCCATAAACACAAACAAGGGAAGTAAGAAATAACAGACCCAAAAAAGGGAGGGCTGGTGTGCACAGGACTAGTGAAGAGGTGAGGAACAGGCATGGTTTGCTCTTCTTATTTCTTCTGGTGACCTCAGAATATCTTTACAAGTCATGTGCCTTATGGACAAACCCTGAGAGCACACAAGTGGGACAGCAGAAGATAGTCTGAGTTGTTGATGGACAAGTGTATCACAGCACGGCTAGAACAGGATGTCAGAACAAGTCAGGGACACACGTGGCAGTCAGCTTCACAATGGTGTGGGCCATTCCCAAAAGCTTGGGTCCTGAAAGGATGGAGATGGCTCCAGTATCGCTCACAAGGATCTAAGAGTCTACAGAAAAGAATCACCTGGTGTCTGGAAGACTCAGATGAAGACAAGCTGGACAAGGCTAAGAGTAAGTGCCAGAGAATGTTGGAAGAATATCTCAGAAAGCAACTAGAACTGGAGTTGAATGGAAGGGGCTGTTGTTTGGTTGGGAAGAAAAGACGGAACCTTTGGTTAGGATAGGCACTTGATGTCTGAGCAATTAACTGATGGCTCAGTTAATTGTCCTTTCTGGTGGCCAAACAGAGAAGCAATCACTTCAGGCAGTGCCTAGATGTCAACCATTCTTGAACTTGTTCTTCACTCTAGGTCTCATGCAAGATGATAACATGATATTCACCTTTCAGTCATGGCTGTAATTGGTGGCCTTGCATTTGCCTTATTCAACGGTGTCTTCCACTGAGACTGTATTTACTATTTGTTCTCAGGGTTCCCACTGCAGTGTTTTCCCAGGGTGCAGGGGCTCAGCTGTGGGAACTAGGCTTTCTTGGCTCCCTGTAAATTCCACCTGCTGAGAGATCCAGTTGTCTCTCTGCCAGAGCGATGAACATGGTGCAGCGCAGGAAAGTGGGACAAGAAAAGAATGGATTGAAATAAAGGAAAAAAAAAAACCCTAACAACAACCACTGAAAACCCAGCATGCAAGACGGCATCAGCAATGAAAGTCAATGATGCAAACGCCATCTGGCCCTGAAATATGAACGAGCATAAAAGGGCGGCTACAGCTCCTGGGAATCTGTGCTCCAACTGAGAAGGCACTTGCTTGCATATCTGCCTGAGACTATCCTGGATGGGGGCTGGGGGATGTACTCTTCTGCAGAACTCTCCACGAGTGAGGTAAAGCTAGTTTTCATTTTTCCACTTGCATTCGCTCATTCATTCCCATACATCATCCTTTCATTGGTCCTTCTTTTCTTTCCCATTATGGCCTTACCTAACTCCTGAATATTTGCTAAGACTTCCTAGTCACCTAGCCTCCCCACTGTGAGGCTTGCCAGGTCCTCTTACCACAGTTACATCTGCCCTGACACTCCCTGTACTCAATATGACCTATGCCTGCCATTGCCCACATGCAGTACCCACTCTAATCACATTGCTGCCAGCCAGCCACACCTGACCTTCTTTCCACTCACGTTAAGTGATTTGCAGGCTCATGAATGAGCCACATTGTTTTATGAATTTCTGATTATGAGGGCTCCTCATCCTGGGACGTTTTTCTTTTTTTGTCTCCTCCCACAGTACCTCACATTCTTATCGTCAAAGGCAAGCATGTTGGCAATGAGTACACATCACTCAAACCTCGTGCTAAGGAGGACACTCATTGGCAATGCCCCCAGCTACAACCTTTCTGACTTTGTGCCCATGATTCCCATAGGCCAATGACTGGGCACAGGTCTGTATTAAGGCAGCCTCATCTAATGGAGAGCGTTAGTTCCAGGACACCTTAAACTCTTTTGGAAATGCTCTAGGATCTAAGATTTTCCTGCTCATTTTCCACACGTCAGTCTGCATTGTGGCATAAAGGCTCTTCCTGCCCTTCCTGTTCCCACCTCACCACAAAACTCTCACCTAACCCTCTATTTGGTTGATTTTCTGCCTTTATAACAGATCATTACAGAGTGGTTAATTTATAGAGAAAATGAATTTATATGTGTCCTTCTTAAGAGAACTCATTTCTATTGTAATGACGATGCCCCTAGGATCCAAGGGGAGGTCTTCCATCATCTAAGAGTTCATCTAAGCCCTTGGAGTTCAGTTTCCAATTCATGACCTTTGGGGCACACATTCAAACCATCACCCACTTGTTGGACGCCTTTCTAACTAACTTGCAAGGTCAGCAGCACCTCGTCGTAGAAACTTTCCCTTTCTTGGTGTGAAACTGGACCTGCTCTCCCTCACGCCACCTGTCTGTCTGGTCTGTGCTTCATGAGAACACAGATTTTAGATTTTATTTTAATATTTACATTTTTGTCATTTGTGTGTGTGTGTGTGTGTGTGTGTGTATGTGTGTGTGTGTGTGTGTGTGTGTCTGTCCCACAAGCGCACATGTAGAGATCAGAGGACAACTTCTGAAGTCAGTTCTCTCCTTCCATGATGTGGTTCTGGGACTGAACTCATATTGTCATCAGGGTTGCCTTCACCCAGAAAGCTGATAGCTTGTTGACCCTACATCATTTTAAAAATAAAAATTAAAAAGTGTGTGTGTGTGTGTGCGTGTGCGTGTGCGTGTGAGTGTGTGTGTGCGCGCGCACACATGCACTGTGCATACATGTTTGCCTAGAGGATGTATCAAGGTCAGAGGGCAACTTTCAGGCCTGGGCTGTCTCTTTCCACTTCCGTTTTGCAATGCTGTCCACTCTAGGGTGGCTGGCCCGTGAGCTTCAGGGAGGTTCTCTTATCTCTCTCATCCATCTCAACACGCCGCGTTTGGAGACTACAGACGTGCCACACCTTATCTGTCTTTTACAAAGGGTTAGAGGACAGAACATGGCTCATTGGCTTTGTGAGACAAACATGTTTACTTGCTGAGCCATCTCCCTGGCCCACTCTGTATTCTAATTATCTGTCTCTCTGACTGTCTTGATCTCTTGGGTTGTAGATTCCATGAAGTTGGGGGATCCCGCATGAACAGTGCATGAAGTCGTTCATCCTGTTAATGACACTTCCTAGCACAGTGGCTGTCATACGAAGATATACAACGAATGTATGTGGAATGGATGATCTCTTCATTGACTATTTCTCACAGGTTTGCACAATGTGTTAGGTAAGGAAAACAGAGAAATTGTGAATCTGAATTTCTTGAATATACTCAAAGGCTGGCCTGTACGATTCGCATGCAGATAAGTCTGTTCTACCTGACAATATGGTCTTAGAAATAAGTAAAAAATTGAAGGAGGTGTGTTTGTTTGCACTGGGTGCTGTCAGAAGGACATGGGATAAGGAAGGGTTCCTAACGAATGTAGCCTTTCAATTGGGGATGTGTAGAATATGGATAAGACAGGGAGAGAAATGGCCTTCTCTTCCAGTCCGAGACTGTACCTACCAGGGCATGGAAAGGCAATATGATGTGGGCTTTATGTTACTTCTAGTATGAAACTTTTCTGAAAGATTCCTTCTCTGTTGTTTTAGCTGAAGAGGGCTTTGTTTACTTGACGTTTGTTTACTCTGCCTGATTCCCTAGGGTCTCCATCTAGCTCCATCAGAAAAGATCTGCCTTGTTTGTTTTCAGTAGCTCTTGCTGTCAGTCTCCTTGATTGACTTTCCCAAGTCACATCAGGCAGGCTCAAGGCCAGGGTGCCGCCCAGGAGACTGCAGGCATTTGGCTAGACAAGAAGCCCCTTCAAAGACTGTCAGCAGCGGCCACATCTCTGGGCAGAGGACTGATTGGCGCCTGTTATCAGGGCCCAGTGGATCCTGTGGACTGTGGGCTGGACTGGGCTCTGGCATCGGACAGCTATGTGCCATCAGCTACTATTTGAAAGAGAGCCTTGGCTTTGAAAAGGGCTGGAAGGTGAGAGGAGAGAGGAGGGAAGAGAACCAATGTAGGCAGCCAGGAACTCCTCAGCCAGTGTGGATGCCCATGGCTTCTTCTGGACACACAGAATGGGGGGCTATTGGGCAGCTAGTCTCAGAGGTGCCCGGCTGCAGAGGCACTCAATGCCTTCTGAGCACATGGACAGCAACACAAAGGACAGAGCCTGATGGCTCCAGAGGCTGGATTACAAAACCTCTGGCCAGTGGTCCAAGGCCTAGCAGAAGATAGGAAAGCATTCCTGCCACCTAAGATCTGATCTCCTGTGCCAGCTGCCATTATCCCACAGATAAAGTCCCAATTACAAACTTCCTTGTTCTCAACCTTTCCATATAATGGAGCATCAGAAATGTAGACATCCTGGGCATCCTTGATTCCACACCCAGGACAGCCAGATGTCTTTAGTTCTAAACTTTCCCCCAATGTTTGTTTTTATTTTCTTATGTGTACCACAGTTCAGGATCCCCTGAAACTGGAGTTACAGATGGGTATGGGTCTCTATGTAAGTCCCAAGACTCAAACACCTATGTCCTCTGGAATAGCAGCCAGTTCGCTTAACCACTTGAGCCGTCTCTCCATCCCTGACTTTGGTCTGTTTTGAGACAGTGTCTGTTGCATAGGCTTTCCTGGAGCTCACCATATAGCCCAGGCTGGTTATGAGCTCATGGCAGTCTTCCTGCCACAGAGCCTCTTGAGTGCAGGACTTATAGGAGCAAACCATCACTGAAACAAATGCTCAGAAAAGATGAGCTAGGACTCTCTCAAAGTACAGAAATACAGGTACCCCCTGTGTGTGTGTGTGTGTGTGTGTGTGTGTGTGTGTGTGTGTGTGTGTGAGAGAGAGAGAGAGAGAGAGAGAGAGAGAGAGAGAGAGAGAGAGAGAGAATGGCTACCTTCTGAGTGATGGGATTGTAGGTGTGTAGCACCGTGTCTCACTTGATACCTATTTCCTAAAAATATCTTAGTTAAGGTTTTGTTTTAATGTTTAATATCTATTTTGTTTTTAACTGTGTATATGAGGGTGTATGTGCATGTTAGTGCACGTGTCCCAAAGGCCAGAGGTTACAGATCCCCTGGAGCTGTAGTTACAAGTGGCTGACTGTTACAGGTACTGGGAACAGAACTTAGATGCCCTGTGAGGCATGATGTACTCTTAACTATTGAGTCATCTCCCTAGCTGCTACTCATAGTTTCCAGTGGTAGCTTCTTATCCCACTGATGCACAGTACAATTCATCATCTAAACACTGCACAAACTCATTTGTATTATTAAAATGAAAACAAAAATACAAACCACACAAGCGTAAAGTTCTCCTTGCCTGTGTCTCAGCCTCATCCTCCCTCAGAAACGAATAACTCTCATTGGTTTGGATATCTTTTTATATTCTTATTGAGTATGCCATGTTGAAATAATAATAATAATAAAAAGGCATGGTGGTGTGAGTGAGAATGCCCCCAGCAGACTCATATGCTTGACTACTTGGTTCCCAGTTTTGTGAAACTGGGAAGGATTAAGAAGTGTGGCCTTGTCAGAGAAGGTGAGTCACGGGACATGAGATTTGAGGTTCCGAAAGACTCAAAGCATTTCTAGTGGACTCTGGGCTTCCTGTTTGTAGATCTCAATGTGAGCTTTCAGCAATTGTTCTAGCACCATTACTGCCTGCTGCCTTGCCCCCTGCCATGGTGGTGATGGACTCCTATCTCTCTGGAATTGTAAATCACAAACTAATGTTTTCTTTTCTAAGTTGCTTAGTCATAGCATTTTAATCATAGCAACAGGAAAGTAACATTAAGTGTTGGTGCTTTGTTCTTGTTCCACATATAGGTAGCTATTGTGCATATTGTCCCATATGTTACATTATTCCATCTTCCTCTGTCAGTACCTTTGGGTTTGTGACATTTTCTCAGATGACAATTATGTAACAGGGTTTTCTCACCTCCATTTACACAGATGTTTAGGTCCCTTCCAATTTGTGGCACTGTTGCAACGACACCACACCCACCCATCCTTATTTCCCAAACTCTTTGCAAGTGCAACACCTGCTACTGTCTTTCCCTGATGTCCCAAAGGAATGGAATTTCTGGGTTGAAGGGTATGTGCACTTTAAGTTTATAGAATACTAGCGAGTGGCCCTCAAAATTAGCACACTGATTTATCCTCCTACTCACAGCATGGAGAAGATGCCCCCAGATGGCCTGCCTGCATCCCAGTCCATCTGTTTCTCTCTTGATGTATTCTGTAGCAGGAGTGGAGCAGGGTAAACAGTCACTTCTGCAGTCCCTAACAGTGGCTTTGTAATGCATCTCTCATACCAGAATGATACAGAGGAAATATCTAGGCATTGTAGCATGGTCCTGAGAAAGCTCTAGCTTTTTCCTGACATAAAGTAGGGAAGTGGCTGGGGCATGGCCCCCCTTTCTTCCTTCCTGCTTTGTGCTTTACTAGACCACTTGGTGGTGTGAGGTTATAGCCACAGGTGACAGACCAGCATGCTAGGCTAACAAAGCAAACAAAAAGAGCTTAGATTATTAGTGCCAAAACCTATTGTTAGTGGCAGCAAGCCTGATGCCAGCAGGTAATGAGTTTGGACAGCTCACTGTAACAGAAAAATAAGCCCTTACTGTTTAACTCCTCCTGGTTGGGTGTCTGTAACTTGTGGCTGAATGAAAATGTAGTTAGTTGGATCACAGTGTCAGGTATCCGTGTCTGCTTTGGCCTAACCTTGTTTTTTTATATGCTGCGGTAATGATATAATAAAATGATAATGGCAGTCATTATTCCCTGCTGACTTTATACGTATTATCTATTAGATTTACAAAAGTTCTAGCAGCAAATCTTTTTTATTTTAAAGATGAGCAGAACTGATAATAAAATGCAAAGGAGTCCGACCCGGTTCTGGTTGTTCCTGTGGATCTCCCTTTTGCATGCCAGGGCATTATGATGTCTGCTTAACCTAACAGGAGCAAAGTTAAATGCTTTAACCTCCCTGGTAGCCCACACCCATTAGAAGTAGTGGAAAAGAAAAGATACAAGACAAGTGGACTTGTTTAGAAAGGTTATTTGAAGCAACTCCCATCAGTATTGTCTGGAAGTTGGCAGTTCAATTCACAGGTTAGCAGGCAGCAGCAGCTTGATCCATTTGCAAACATTTCATGGATGCAGTAGCAGTCCAGTTCTGGAGAGTCAGGATAGCAAACACAAATCAGCAGTGGTGTCATGACCTAGCAGAGACAGGCCTCAGCCTCAGCACAAGTCAGCAGGAAGGACTAGTAGGAACACCAGGAGTAGTTCTTAGCTGTGCTTTCTCTAAGGAAAGTGAAGATCAGTGAAGATGCTAGATTCAGAAGCATTGCATAGCTAGCTGTACCAGCAAGCCATCTGCTCTCTCCATTATTCTGTGGAGTCTAACTTATATCCTCCAAGCATCATGTATCCTCCATGTACCTTGCCTCAGCATGTGCATCCAATCAACCCGAGTTTGCAGAAGTGGTGAGAAACTGCAGTATACCACCAGACATTTTTTGGTGGTTTCTCTCTATGGAGTCCCAACATATGCAGCTCAACTATGCAATGTAAGGCGGACCAATACATTCATGTCTTTAGCAAAGAATCTATCACATGTCCTTTCACGTGCTTGCTTTAGCAGAACATCCTTTCTCCTGTGTCTGGTTCAGTTAAATGTTCCCTCTCGGGTCCACCTTAGCCTTCCACACCTGTGTCCACTTTAACAAAATGTTCACCCCAGAAAAACACCATTTAACTGACTTTCCAAAGAACCCTCAAGTTTCCACTTCACAAACTAGCCTGATGATGCAGGCTACTCAAATCAACTATGTTCATAAGTTGGTTTGGTTTCACCAGAAGGCCCTTTCATTATCTCTCCTAATACAATCTTAAATTTTTTTTAAAAGACACTCTTGGAATATGTATATATGTTTTTGTATATCATCTTTCTATTTTCAAATGCACAGTATGAGGGTAAGCTTTGGGTTTTGTTTTCCTCCAAACACATGAGCATCCTGAATACTGCCCTGCAAGTTATATTTTTGAATAAACAAAATGACTCAAGGCCTTTGTGTGAGGACATGCCATAGTCAGTTCCTACAGCAACTCCTTTGGCTTTAGAGATTGGACTCAAGTCTTATTTTTATCTTTGTCTCTTACTTTTCAGTATTCCGAACCTAGACTTCTGTCTTGTAGAGTCACAACTGGTTTCTATCCCTTCCTGAGCCCTCAAATCAGCTATGCTCCTAAGTCGGTTTAGTTTCACCAGAAGGCCCTTTCATTATCTCTCCTAATACAATCTTAATTTTTTTTAAAAAAAGACACTCTTGAAATATGTATATATGTTTTTGTATATCATCTTTCTATTTAAAATTAACTTCGAGCAGATCCATAAAGAAAATTAGGAATAATCCCAGTTGTAATGGTTGATATAAAGTCAGCTTGAGCCCTTATACCACAAGAGAGCAAATTAATTCCTTATAGTTTCTATGGCCTCCGAACAAACACAGCTTTGTAGCAGGGTTGTTGGAAACCAGTGTATTTCATAATGGGTTTTTCACTGCAGGCCACTGTAAGTGAAAGGAAATTCATGGCTAATGCCACCAGAGTCATGAGGGGATCCATGCCAAGGTCCAGTCTCAGTGTGAGGAGAGACCTGAGACAGGGGGATGGAGTGGCAACCGTCTCAATAATGACTCAGAGTCAGTAGTGGTTGCAAGCTGTCAGTTCAAGTGCTCTCTCTTTCCCCAAGGATTCTCAGCCTTCCTCCTTCTCATTCTTCATTCTGACCTGAGAGCCTGAACCCAGTCTTTTATTTACTAAAGCTACATCACAAAGGTTTTGAACATTGTTAGTAACCTTTTAGAAATCCTTAAACTTACATGAATTCTGCGAGTCCTGTATCAGTAGTCCCAACCTCCGTTTCCTTAAAACGGACACTAAACACAAAGCAAAAGCGCAGCCTTTTCTTCACAGGTAGCCGGGCGTAGCTCTTGTGGTTTCCTGGTGCAGCAGACAGCAGTCTTTAATAACTACTTTCATATAAGAACAGAAAGGTGACAGACTCCTGAGGTGAAAATAATTTCTTACAGCATTTTAAAATTTATGCAAGTAGAGTGGCTAGCTCTCTCTAATATCTCTCTAGGCACTGTCATCTCCAATCCTTCAAGTAGCCAGGAAGAATGAAGTACTAACTTTTTAGATGCTTGTACATCATCTTTTAATTCTCTAGTCTTTGTTTCCTATCCTAGCAATTCCATGATCCCATGTACTCTCCTTCTGACACCATTTCCTAGATTATGTGCAAGCCTTTCCCCTAGAAGGTAAACCCATCTATCATTTGCTTGCATTTTATAGATTCCTTCTTTTCCTAGCCATGCCTTTTCTTCTTGAGACCTCTTTAACTCTCTATCCATGATGTCCCCAAGTTCACCCTGGCTAATTAATGCTGCAGGCATTGGACCGGGGATACGTGTGTCTCCTCATGATTCCAAATTCAAGGCCAAGTCTGGCAATGAACTTTCTACAAAGCACCATGTAGGCTTTTATGGCCTCTGTGGTGATATCTAGATCCTCTCCCCTGGCCCTAGAGGCCAAGTGGAAGGCCTGTTCCTCATCTTCCACGGCCTCATGAGCACCTCCGTTCCTCATTCCTGAGAACTGCATCTGTCCCATGTATTATGGAGTGATTAGCTCTAAGTTGTGGGGGAAGTATATTCCCTAGAAAGAGAGATTGAAAGTAAAATACATAGATGGGACAGCAGATCAGTTCCAGGTCAACAGTAATCAACTCAACAGCCTGACAATATTCTAGGGGCAGGAACTGCGTCACACATCCCCTTATGCAACCATGCCAGGCCTGGCATGTCCAGGAGAGTCAAGACCACTTCATTCATGCTTGCTCTGGGTGCCTCTCTGTGAGTTTATTTTGAAGATGAGTACTTTTCATAGTGACTTCCATGTTCCTGGAATTATGACTCCCTGCCAGCAACCCCAGTAGAGGGAAATTGTTTCCCTCTACCTTGATAGATTAATCCTGGGGAAGATTTGGGTCAGCTTTGATCACACACCCATTTCTGAGACAAAGACAGGTAAATTCAGTGATTTCTTTAAGATGATTTAGTTATCTAAGCTTGGGTCGTCACAGTCTCCTTCCATGATTTGATTGCTTGTAGGGGCTCATGCTACCCGAACCACGTGGTGTAGGTTTGCTGTGGGAAAGAATTTTTGAGTTAAGGGAGAGGCAAAAATAGCAGTTGTCCATAAAATACTTTGAAGATAGGACCTCAGTCCCAAGCCTTTTGAGGAGAGGACTAGGACTTACAGTATTGTCACTATGGTTCACCATAGTCAGTACTGTCACTGCGGCAGATGGAGACTCAGCATGCTTGGCATGAACGCGAACCACAGTGGCAGTCTGGACTCACCACACCTTTTCTAGGAAAAGACACAGCAGCTTTTATTGCAGGACACAGGGCTTTCCCCCTTAAAAGTCACCCTTTAGAATAGCCACTGAATGGGACAAAGGAGGCAGTGTCCCAGACCCAACGTTTAGACAAGACATCTGTTTAAGCTGGGTTACACTAGAGATCTCAGGAGCATTCTGTTTCATTGTCCTGTGTAACACTGCAAGGCTGTTCAGGCACAGGGCTCACCTCAGTGTTCAGGGGCTGCATTTTTCTGCACGCGCATCTGTATGCTGCACATGCGTAGCTATAATCCTCCAGGTAAAAGAAGGCGACCACTCTGATGTGATGTTGGGTAACTGGAGCGCTACCATTCACACAGCCACTCTTCTCGCTTAAGTATTGTTTTCCCTTAAACATGCAAAGCCCTGGGGAGAGAAGCACCGTTGTCTCCCATACTTATAGTTAGTGAGAGTGAGCTCCTCGTAGGGCAGGCTCTTTTGTGAGGAAAGCTTTGGATAAGAAGCTCTGGGATCCTGGAAGGTGGTTATACTCATTTGTATCTGAGATATGCATCTGGCGGAAACATCCCACACAGCCATTTCTCACCTCAGGTTCTCATATAAATAAACTTTAAGTTGCCTTCCGGTTTCCAGCAAAACTGTTAAATAGAACTGTAAGTGGCAGTATTTAGGTAGACAGAGAAATCAAGGGAGAGGAATCATGTCTAGTGGGCTAACGAGTTACCCTACATGTTAACCCCTACGTGGCTAACATAAGATCCAAATAAAGGAATTACTGCAAGATGAGTAATAGAAAACTTGATCTTATGGGGTCCTGGATTTGGAGTCAGAGGTGTCTGGGAAATTATTTAGGGTTGGATGATAGACAGCCCAGTGAAGGTATCAGCCTTTCCACGGGACGAGGGATACAGAGTGTGGAATGGATCTGAGCTGACGCTGAAGGAATTATGTGTGAATGGCATCTGGATGCATCCAGCTGCTGATGAGCACGTTCATTTTCCTCCATGGCCTCTTACACTGGGACATCTGTGTGCCTTCCCACTTCTCCAAGAGATAGTATAGCATGCTGTTCATATCCCAGTGTAAGGTATCAAACGGCAGAGCTGTAAATTCCAGCTCTGCCATGTAGTTAGTTGCATGACTGTAGGTACCACGACAAACCTCTCCACACCTCCCTTTCCTCACCTGAGACACGGAGATCTGAGAATTCCCAACTGTTGTGACTGATTTGGGCAACTAGAGTATTTAAGGAGTTGTCAACCGGGAAACACTGTGTGCCTAGCTACTTCCATTATCTCTCCACTGAGAGAGAGCACTGTCACTAGACACAGATTCTGAGCATATGACTTCCTAGTTTAATAGATACAAAGACACATGGTCCCTTCTTTGTAGACAGAACCCCTTAGGATTACAGACCCCTGGCCGTGTTCTGTGCCTTGGAGCTGTGTGTCAGGTTACACTCTTTCCTCACTAGCCGGAGGAGCAGAGACCAGGCTGAGACCAATGCCGAGGACACTGGGAACCAAAATCAAAATCCAGATCCAGATAGGTAATTTTTTTCAGAACCTTCATAAAATCCAGCCATTTGCTCATAAAAGCATGTTTTAACCATATCTATCACTAGTTCCCAGATATAACCAGTTCTTTAATATATACAAGTTCTCATTCAACAATGATATTAGCTAGATAACACCAGGAACTGAATTTTTCAAATAAACTCTGCATTATCCCTCCTAGAAGAGAGGAAAAGTTTATTTTTATTTAGCCTCAAGTTCCACAGCCTGCAAATTTTCCCTTACAGCAGTCTACCATGGAGGCTTCTCGGCATCCACTGGGTGCAGGTTTCTCTTACAGTGCTGCTGACTGGAGGAAGCACAACGGCGTAGTTACAGCTTCAGTCAGAAACTCCCTGGGCGGGATAGCAGCTTTGAGCAGGTTACTTCTCTGTGCCTCAGTGCCTGCATTGTAGGATAGGGATAACAATGACATCTACTTGATCAAGTTGCTGTAAAACCAATTGATGTATGTCAAACATTTAATTTGCTACCCTGCGTATGGTAAGAACTTTGAATGTTAGATGGTGTCTTGTCCCATTCTTGGTACCATAATGTCCACACCCTGAGGCACAAGGAATTTACCATCCTTTTTGGCAAAGTCAGATCTGACTTTCCCTTTCTACCTGATGATTGGCCTGACAGGCTGAGTATCTGTTGAAAGAAGAGGGGACATACCACCCAGGAGTGGTACCTATACTCCCCCAGCAGTGTCATATTCATTCAGATGAGTTTACTCAACATCACAGTGTGTCAGACCCTGCTGTAGGCTCTAAGTACATAACAATCAACATGACAGGTCAAACCTTGTTGCATCAGGACACCATAAAGTCCAGCCTTCCAAGAGAATGTCTCACCAATTGCATCCTTTTAGTACAACACATTCAGAATGATGACTCTTAAGACCCTCAATAACTAAAGCACGCAGTCACCAGAGCTCCGATGACGTGCAGGGTCCACTACATTTGAACACTATTTTGAAAGAAGATAATTCACATAACAAAGAGTTTCCACAAATGTTTCAGTTAAATGACCTGTTCTGGACCACACTGAGAACCCAAACCCTTATTCTATTTGTTTATAATTTTTGTTTGTTGCTTTTAGTGTTCCATGTATCCCAAGTGGGCCTTGAACTCACTACGTAGTTTCACCTCCCCATCCTCCCTCCTCTCTTTCCTGAGTGCATGGGCAAGCATGTGGTGCTATGCCTGGTTGATGTAGCACTGGGGATTGATCCCAGGGTTTGGGCACCTAGGTAAGCACCCTACCAACCGAGATGCAGCCCCTCCAGCCCTTTTGTAGTTTTGGGTGTCGTCTATTTTTAAATTGTTCAGTGTGTGTTTTCTAAGCCTCCGGATTGTAGGATTCTTTGGGAAGTAATCTTTGCAAAGTATTCCCCCAGCCAGGGACCTCCTGCTAGCAGGTACGCATCCAATTACTAATAGTGCACGATGCATGTCCCAACTATGATACTGACTGTCCATCAATCATAAAGAGGGAGGGACAGGTCAGGGTGAAAGGAGGAGCAATCTTTGTTACTTGAGACCTGTCCAAGCTTTATCTGGGACCCCTGATTTGGGTGCTGTTCTCTGACCCTCAAAGGAGAGTATTCAAAGAAACCTGGACTTACACCTCTCTCCTCAGATTCTCTCAATTCTTTGAAATTGACCCAATGGGTGGAGCTCACTAGAGGTCATTCTAGCACTAACATTTCTAGTATCCTGGGAAGGGGTTGAGAGTAGTTCCTGCTTTGGCCTGATGGAATCCATTTGTTAAGAAGAAGAAGAAAAAAAAGCCAAGAATCTATTGTTTTGATGCAGTCACACACATACACATATACCATGTACATACATGCATCATGTGTAGCTTTGAATCCATATACACATGGATGCATGTTGATGGCAGCATACCTGTCTGTCCTAGCCTCTGTTCTCTCAAAGATGAAGTAAAAATGCTTTGAACTCTTGCTAAGGAAACATACAGAACAGAGAAAGAAAAGTTGGTTCTCACTGGAGGAAAAGGAGAGAGGAAGAAAACTCAGGAAAGGGACACAAGTGCTAGGGAAAGAAATTTTATTTCCAAGCTTTTAAGAGAATATTACAAACAACAGAGAGTTTTAAAAAAACCCTAAAAACTAGTTTAAAAAAGTACTTGACAGTGTCCATTTAATACCCAAGGATGACATGTCCATTGTGCAATGACAGTAAGAAACTCTGCAGGTGACCACCCAGTGGTCTTCCCTGGCAGGTTCCTGGAACACACAGGTGGGCTCCTAAGACAGTGTGCTCCCTGATTGGCTCCTTGGTGTGTCTGGTTGCACAAGGAGGACCAGGAGCACATAGCCCAGAGCACTAGGCAAATTGCCTCTTTAGGGAGGAGACCGGTACCAAGCAGCAAGGAATACTTAGATGTTCATGCCTTCCTTGAGATAGACAGGCCAGTGTCACCCCACACTGCAGCAGACCCAGGTGCGTGTGTGTGTGTGTGTGTGTGTGTGTGTGTGTGTGTGTGTTTGCAGGTGTGTGCTCACACATGCATGCGCACATACATGTGTGTATGTGTATCTGCCTGCCCTGTGAGAATGCCAAGGCCAAAAGGACATGGCACTGTGTTATCCTGGTTATGGACGGAGCTCAGCAGTGGGTAAAAATCATCCCTGGCCTCGCAGCTTTGAAGGCTGACGGCACAGCAGCAGAAGTGTGCTTGAGATACTCATAAGTCTGTGCCTTCCTCCACGCACACATGCATGTGTGTGAGTCCCCCATCCTGTAAACATCTTTGAGCCAAATCACCATAAAATAAACAAGGAAACAGAAAGATTACCATCTCTAAACCTCAGCCTTCTTTGAGTTCACATGACACTTGTAGTTACAGCTAGGAAAGTTCTTTCTGGGGGACCCAGCCCCATCTCTCTGGCCAGGCATACCAACAACTCCCTTCCCGAACCATCTCCTAGGGATTGGTAAAGCCATCTGAGTCACTGGAATTTTGCAGAGTGTAGAGGCCCCCAACAAACATGGGAGGGCCACCAGCCTACAAGGTCCCAGTCTCTCTCTCTCTCTCTCTCTCTCTCTCTCTCTCTCTCTCTCTCTCTCTCTCTCTCTCTCTCTCTCTCTCTCTCTATGTGTCTGGTACCCAGTATTAGGAAGCAGCACCCAGGGAGGAATAAACCCAAGGCTGAAAGAGAGGTGCAAATTACAAAAGCTCTTCCCTAGGTGGCCATTGCTTTCTCTCTTTGCTGCTCTTAACACCCATCGGCACAGCAGGTACCTCAGGTACCAGCCACCATTTTCTGCCCACCCCTTTCTGGGTGTCTTGCTATTTGTGGCTCTCTGGAAGGGGTTGTTTTCTTAGGGCAGATTCCATTCATCCCATCCATTGTTGTGTTGTGAAGTTTCTGTTGGTCTTCCCTTGCTATGAAAACAACAGCACTCTCTCTCAGGCAGTCTCCCCACAGCCCAACACCCACTGCTGGATTCTTGCCTCCCATTCCTGTTCCCTGGGCCCCTCCTGGCCCAGACTCTTTCCTGGGGTGTGTGTGGTCTCAACTTTCCCTCCAGGCCTCCTTTCACACTGTGGTGACTCTCATGACGAGCTCTCGGCTGCTGCCCTGGGTGCTCCGCTGGTCATGCGGTCTCAAGTGACTCAGGATGTGTAGGATGGTGTAAGCACAGTGGTGTTGGGACGCAGGGCCTGAGGGGTGGCTGGCAGCCCTCGGGGGGCCTTCTTCACGGGCAGGCGGGCTGGCTGCCTCCTCTTCCATGGAGGGCATGCTGGCTTGGGCAGATGAGGAAGTCTGTAGGTTTGTCCTGCCTCCTGATTTTTGATCCTCTAAGTCTTTTGTCTTGTCATAGTTCAGCACTTTCCACTGCTGGTTTACAGCCTGCCAGCGTTTAAAGATGCGGTATACAGAGGGCCCTTCATGGATGATGAGGCCTAGCAGGAAGAGAAAACAGAGGCTAAGCAAAGAAGACAACGCCCATGGGAGAATGCCACCACCTCCTTAACTTACACAGACACGGACACTGGGGAAACCTGGGTCTCACTGTGTTGCTTTTATTTTAAATCTACCTTCCAGCTCTGAGCCACATGACTCCAGAGCACCTCTAGATTCCCAGACTCCATGAGTCACCAGAAGGGAGAAGGTCACAAAATAGACAGGCTCTGTATGAAATGTTTTGGCTTACTTCTGCTCCATCCTGTCCCCTTCTCGGCTTGGCACAATTCAAATTCTTCAATTACGTCATAATATAAATATTTTTTCCTTCCTTGTATTACATATTCATGATGCTCTGTGCTTAGCAGTTGTTGAATGAATCATGCACTTTTGAAAGGCAGCAGAAATGAGATCCTGTGGTCATCCTGGTCCTGCTGAATGACGACTGAAACTCCACTCGAGCTCTTTGCGTAGCTAATGTTACCAAATACAAACCCGTGTGGCAGGCTGAGCATCCCTGCAGTTATGTTGGCCAAATCCAGTGGGAGCCATTGGAAACAAACCACAGCTGGCAACAAGGCAAATGGATATCAATTGTAGGCCTACTGTGTGCAAAGCACTTAGGATCCTGCAATGTCCGAGACAGGAAGTCCTGCCCTCAGAGAGCTTATGTTTAAGTGAAGAGGCACATACAAGGTGCAAATAAACCAACCAGACCCCTTTCCTGTGTGGGCATATACTAGGAAGACAATAAAATAGGATTAATTAACCCTTAGGTTCTTCTGTGCTGGAGGCTTTCCACAGAGATCTCTGGTCTGGTTAGGTGTGCGGGTTCAGGAGAAGGGGAGCGAACTTGGGTAGGGAGGGGAACGGATTCTGCTGCCTCTGCTGCTGGTGCTGCCCAGCCTCTGTTTCCAGCTGGGCTGAGGCAGCAGAGGACTGACCAGCTGGTAAGGGGTACAGGGGAGCTTCTGGCTGCGATTTCAGGAAAGCAGATCTCTTCCCCAAGCGGCGGTGTTACAGCTCTTATGACAGAAGCTCTCAGATGATGGAATGATTCCTGCACCCTTTTAATCCTTCTGGGTAGGGTTCTTAAATACAGTTTCAGGACAGGTCAGGGTCTGGCAGTGGGTACTTTCTATTGGTTTGGCCTGAGAGCTTGGGAATACCTCATCTACATATTTGGAGGTGTGGTCCTGCTTCTATGCGACTGATCTGTCTTGAGCCTGTGTGACCTGTGGTCACGTCCTCACCTGTGGAGGAGTTTGGGGCATTGTCCTATGTGACTGATCTGTCTCAAACCTCTCTATGGGGGTTGTGGGGGCTGTAGCTATGTGAGGGGCCTGATCTCCTGGGAGACTGGGAATACTCCTGCTGTCGCTTTAAGGGTCCCCGGGAATTCTACCTATCTCGACCAGGAATCAGGGTACCTTTCACAGCCCACCACCCTACAGCATTTGGGATCTTGTTTTGGCAAGAAGGAAGAGAGAGGCAAGTTTCATAGGAAGAGGCAAGTTTAAGTAGAAGCTTAAATGAGAAGGAGAGTTGCGTGCAAAGATCTGGAGAGAGCACATGTTCCTGGCGGGAAATGCAAGCGCATGCGCCAGTTGGGAATGGAATGACCAAGGTTGAAACTGAGGTGCAAGCCGTGTAGATGTGGCAAGTAGTGGACAGGATGGGTAGGGCCCCTGTTATGATCATGGCTTGCATTTTATCCAGTATAATGGGAAGCCCCTGAGGAGATTTAGAAGGCGGAACGGCATTGAAAGATTTGCTCTTAAGAAAATTCACTGGTGCTCTAGAAGGGACAAGTATAGAATTATTCTAAAATTAAGCAGGAAGTAATGCAGTAATTGAAGCTGGAAGCTGTGGTGACCCAGTGCTTGGGACAGGGCAGCACAGTGAGTGAGATGTCTTGGAGGCATGATGTACGTTGCAGGTGGGCACAAGAAACATCTGTACAACTATGAAGGTTCTGGTGCCATAGCTAGATGATGAGGGTGCCATTTGTTGAGATGTAGATGGTCCCAGGGTTGTCCTGTGGCTCTGCATGGTGATGGTGACTATTAGTTCACTATGGCTGCCAGAATAAACATCCAGAGGGCAATAGGTAGCCTGCAGTGGTGGAAATATGCTCTCTAACAATTCTGGGGGTGGTCTTACCAGGCCAAAGTGCAGCCATCATTAGGACCTATACTTCCTGAAGCCTTGGAGGGAGAACATTTCCTTACCTTTTTCAACTTCTAGAAATGACCATTGTCTCTCCCTCTTTGTCACATCACTCTACCCTCTTTCTTCTGTTGTCACATGTACTAATCTGTCATCAGATCCTTTTCTTTGATTCTTTCTTAACAAGAACTCTTGTGTTTACACGGACAGACCGCCCAAATAACTCAAAATAATTTCCTCACTTCAAGATGCTCAAATTAACCATATTTGCAAAGTCCCCTCGCAAAAGGTTAACAGTGTCAGGATGAGGCCCTGTGTGTCTCTGGGGGCCATTCTTCTACTTACCGCAGTATTAGCAGTCATGTGTTAGTTATGGTCAATTTAAGATGTCTGCTAAACATTCGACTGGTAGGCTACACGGCAATGAGATACATAAAGATGAGGTCTTAGGATGACATACTGGCTGGTTCTGTGTCAACTTGACACAGCTAGAGTCCTCAGAGAGGAAGGAGCCTTAGTTGAGTAAGTGCCTCCATGAGATCAACTGTAAGGTATCTTCTGAATTAGTGATCAATGGGGAAGGGCCCAGTCCATAGTAGGTGATGTCGTCCCTGGGCTGGTGGGTTCTATAAGAAAGCAGGCTGAACAAGTCATGAGAAGTAAGTCAGTAAGCAGCACCCCTCCATGGCCTCTGCATCAGCTCCTACCTCCAGGTTCCTGTCCTGCTTGAGTTGCTGCCGTGACTTCCTTCGGTGATGAACAGTGATACAGAAGTATAAGCAGAATAAACCTTTCATTCCCAACTTACTTTTCGGTCATGGCATTTTGTTGCAGCAATAGAAACCCTAACTAAAACTAACTAAGACAGATGGTGACGGAATTTTAGGGAGCAGAGATAGTATTGTTGTTTAAGTGCATCTTAGATGGTATTGTTGTTTAAGTGCATCTTCTTTAGCACTCAGATGTTACCAATGAGTTAGTATTGAAAACTGGGTCCTTTACACAGTGCTTAGGCCATGAGAACTCACTCCTCTTGAACAGATCACATGACTTACAAAGAGCCTTGACCGATGGTTTTCTATGTCCTATGTTTTGCTGTATAATGGTATAGCAAGAAATTTCTCACCATGGCTGGGGACATGACTCCATGGGTAAAGTGCTTGCCATGCATGACCTACGTTTGGAGTCCCAGAACCCACTCAGGGTCTTCATGCTTTCAAACCAAACAGTTTAGTGAATGCTCTTATATATAACCCCCACATATGTTTTAGTATCCCCTTTCCTGTCCTGAAATACAGTTCATAAGATGCTATAAGATTTAGTTAATGGAATGCCTTAATAGATAACTAGTAAACAAAATACAACAAAAAGAGAAGTCACTTGTAAGAAAAAGATAAAATGTCAATATAAGTGTGCAGTGCAACTATACTAGAAAACAAAACACTAGAAGAAAATCATGTAGAGTGAGCTATCTCAGACCCAGAAAGACAGATAAATCAGTTCCCATCTCAGTCATCATCAGAGAGGCTTCATCTGAAAGCAGGTGGGAACGATTACAAAGATGCACAGCCAGACCTCATGCAGAGAGCGAGAGACCTTGGAACTCTCAGCCCTAAATGGTTTATCTCCATCAAATCCCTCCCTCCAGGGCTTAGGGAACCCCGTGGAAGAGGAAGTGGACTGTAAGAGCCAGAGGGGATGAAGGACACCAAGAAAACAAGGCCCCCTGAACCAACAGGGCTGATGCTCATATGAACTCACAGACCTGGAATCAGCACGCACAGGATGCACAGGGCTGCACCAGGTCCTCTGTGTATATATTACGGCGGTGCTTTTCAACCTTCCTAGTGCTGTGACCCTTTAATACAGTTCCTTGTGTTGCGGTGACCCCAGTGATAAAACTATTTTTGTTGCTACTTCATAACTGTAATTTTGCGCTGTACTGAATAGTTATGTAAATATATGTGTTTTTCACATGGTCTTAGGTGACCCCTGTGAAAGTGTCCTTGGACCACTAAAGGGGTTATGACCCACAGGTTTTGATCCATTGTATTATGGCTTCCAATTTAGTGTTTTTATGGGATTCCTGAATGTGGGAACGAGTGGGTCTCTGATTCTCATGTCTTCTCTTGGGCTACTTTCCTTCTGTTTGTTTGTCCATCTCAGATGTGATATTTTTGTTTTATCTTATTATATTTTTGTTTATTATATTTTATTATTATTCCTTAGAAGCCTGTTTGTTTTCTAATGAGAGACAGAAAGTGGGTATATTGAGATGAGAGGGGACGTGGGGAGAAACTTGAAGGAGTAGAGGGAGGGGAAATGGTAATCAGAATACATTATGTGAGGGGAAAAATCCAATTTCAATAAAAGGAAAAAACAAATAACACATGCACACACGAGAGAGAGAGGGGTGGGGGGAGAGAAAGAGAGAGAGAGAGAGAGAGAGAGAGAGAGAGAGCAAACCACAAGCCACAAGCCACATACATGTCCAAGATACCTCCAAGCAGGTGATATACTGATGTGTGAAGATGCTGAGTGTGGAAATGGTGGAGGGAATGTGTGAGTGATCTGCAGATAGGCCTGAGAGGTCAGCGAGGCCGGCCAGCAGCCAGAAACACTGAGGAGAAAGGTGGTGAAGAAAGAGGGATGCACTTGAAAGGACAGAGGCTTCTGAATGACAGAGGAGCAAAGGCGGCATGGACGTAGCGGCAGGCAGGGAGATGTCTGTGGACTCTACCTCCTGGCCCACTGCCTGAGAAGGGACGCACAGCCACCGTAGAGACAGATACAGGGATTCAGTATCTTAGAGTCCAGCCACTCTGACGAAAAAAGCAACCAGAGAAGTCACTCATGTTGACCTGTTGACCATGGGTCACCATGGAGAGTCCAGCGGAAGGAATAAGCCAAACAAGAAGAGAATGATTGTCTAAAGAATGAAGCGGTTGGATTCTGAACCGGTGACAGTGGAGATGACAGTGGGACTTGACCTGTATCTATGGAAACCTCAGGGCAAGAGTTAGCTCATAGGAACTGCATGGACTGAGGTCACCCTAGGCTCCTCAGCACAGCACAAGTCTGGAACAGGAACACCTTTGAGCTTTTCTGCTTTAATGCATACGGGGATAGGGAAACGGAGCTGCGGAGAACAGGCCTGGAGCAAGAGTAGGGCTGAGGCATGTCCAGACTCTGGAAATCTCATCCTGAGATTGGCAGGGGTAGGATCGTTACTGCCCTGCCCTGGGCCTGCGTGTTGGGTGTACATAGCCCTGTGCCCCCACCTCTGCCCCCACTGCAGGATGACATGTAGCCAGATTAAACCTCCTTTCTCCTTCTAAAGTCAAGTCCAGCAAGCCCCTCCTCATGCTAATGAGGCACCTCCAGCACCCTGGCCCTCTGCCAATGTTGTACACTCACCCCCAAATGTTTAAATAGCCTTTGCCTCCCCCCTCCATGAAAATGAGCTGTCTCACTGAAGCTGCCTCCCGGAGATTCTCTTCTGCACTCATGCACCTGAGGTCACTTAGCTCCCAGACTTCCCACCCCGATCCTTCCCCTCTCAGGATCTACCAGTTGGGATCCCAGAGCATTGTGCCTCCACAGGTGAGGAAGTGGAGCCTGAAAGGCAAATGCAGACTCTGGGAGAAAAGAGCTGTCACCCACTGCCACTTCTTCCAGTATCCAGCCGCTCCTGAGATTGCGTTTCTCTCTATGTATCTTCAAGGGTTCACTGAAAGACACATTGTTTCCTAGCCCTGGGTAAACGCCATCTCTCTGGGAGGAAACACCAACATCTAAATTGTCCCAGTAGTTTAAGCCTTACTCGGTGTGATGGGTGCTGGACAAAGGGGCTTCCCTTCCCCTCGGCCCCCAAGGGTGCTAACTCTCATTACTTTTGTTTACCCTTAACTGTATAAGTATGCACTGAGGGAGCTGAAGTCATTTATTCGTCTGTTTCTCCAGCATGCCTTGTTTGCATATGCTGCTGTGTGCCTTTCTCCAGACTACAGGCTCTGACGGAGTCTCCACAGCCAATGCTGCACTGGGAACAGCACAGAGACTTACTCAGGAGGAACTTGGGCCTGGGTACAGAGAACTGGGGGCTTTCGAGGCCCCAAACTTTTCTGGCTGGAATCTACACTCCACTTTTAATTAGCTTCATGATCAGACAGTTTTACTCTGATTGAAGAGGGTGCCTTAAATTTTTGGTTTGAATACTGCCTTTTAATTGCCTGTCTAGCGTTCAGGCAGTAATTAAACCATTTTAATGAATAGGTGGCTGAGGTGGGGAGGAGTGCACCTGCTTTTCTAGATAACACTTATTTGGAAAAAGTTGGAAAAACACAAACTACCTCATTTGCATTCACTCCCCTCAGCCTTCTGCTTCAGGAATGACTTATTGATTCATTGCATGGAGGAATTCTTTAAAACCAAGGAAGGTGAGTTTGGGCTCATCTGCTGGGGCGGATGCCAACATGGTGGCAAAGAAGAATGAGGGGTAGGAAATGGCTGTGAACTGGGGAGGAACTTGAACTCTGGTGAGCAAAGAGGGCTAACCGGAGAGCCTGAGCGATGGGAGGAAGACAGGGTGAGGATGCAGCTCTGTTGGTAGAATGCTTGCCATTTGTTTGCCAGGCCCTGCATTTAATTCCCAGTACTGCATGGACCAGTGTGGTGACACAGCCTGTAATCCTAGCGTGTGGCTGGAGAGGCATCATTGGCTACACAGAGAGTTTGAAGCCAGCCCGGGTTTTATGAGATCTTGTCTTAAAAACAAACCAGAAAGGAAAAATAAAATAGAAGGAGGGAGGGAGAAAGGGAGGGAGAATGGGAAGGATGGAAGGAAAGAATGTAGTAAATTTTAACTGAGTCCTTTCCTGGGATTTTCTATGCAATTTAACAGCCACTGAGCAATTATTTGCAATGTACTCAAATCTTGGCTGCATTTGTGATAAATCCAATTTCAGAAGAGTAGACACTTCACCAGCTTTGGGGCTTCTCTCTCTCTCTCTCTCAGGGTTTTAGGTTCTCCACGTTGTTAGACACCTCTCTTGTCGTCGCTCTCCCTTTATCTTTATCTTCAGCTGAAATGGCCTTTTGCTTAGACTATGAGGAGGGAAAAGGCTGGCCACCACGAACAGGCAGTCCCACTTCAGCTCCTCCGCACCCTATAACCATAGCAACAGCAAGGAGTTCTCTAAAAAGGAATCCCAACCGCCCCTTGGTGCATTTTGACCACTGGGTTTTTCTTGTGAGAGAGACACAACCTTAATCTGACGCTGTCTTTTCCTCGTGCCACTCTGTGTCTCTGAGACTCTGACACAGTCACAATACTGCTTTCTACCATGTGCCCAATCACAACTCAAACCAAGTTGATCAAGAAGTCTATAGGAAAACCTCTTATGGCCCCAGTGACCCAGAAATCACCTCCACACCCTCATCTTTTGCTACAGTCCTGGCTTAAATGACATAAAGGCTGTTGGCAACTCTAAAATAGTGCTTTTCAGACCTGGGTGTATATCCGAATCTTCAGGGAGCTCAGTAACTCACAGATTCCCGGCTCTATCCTTGGAAAGCCTAGGTCAGTAGGTCTGGGGCCAGGCCTGAGAACCCGCATCTCAAAGCAGCCTCGGGTGATTCTGACGCTGCTCATGGAGGGACATGATGAGAAGCACTGCCGACACACAGTCCTTACCCTGCCCTCTACTGCACAGAACGCACAGGTTATATTTCATTTTTCATTTTACCCCCGTTTTACCCCAGGGTTTGTCTGTGTAGCCCTGGTTGTCCTGGAACTTACTCTGTAGACCAGATTAGCCTTGAACTTAAAGATCTATCTGTCTATGCCCCCCTAGTGCTATGATTAAAGACATGTGCCACCATTGTCTGGCTACATTTTAACTTAAAAAGAAGAGTTGGAAGAGGAAGAAATTTAACAAAGTACACACATGAAGAACTGAGTTTGGATTCTGAACATCCATGTAAAACATATGTGGCAGATGTCCTTAATCCCAGCTCTGGGGAAGCTAATATAGAGGATCCTTAGAGCTTACTGGCCATCCAGTATGGATGAAGTACAAGGTCCAGATTCAGTGAGAGACCTTGTTTCAAAAAGAAATATGGTAGAGAAGAAGTTGAGGAAGACAGTTGACATTGACTTCTGGCCTCCACATGCATGGGTGTGCCCAGTGTGCGCGTGCGCGCGCGCGCACACACACACACACACACACACACACACACACACACACCCCAGACACACATAAAGTTGAAAAGAATACTCTCTCCAGATATACTAGATGCTAAAATATAGGGCAATGGTAGGAATGGTCACTCCCTGGACCCAAGACCATTAGTCCTCACAATTCAGAGCCAATCACCTGCCCATGAGCACATATAGAATAATAGCGTGTCTGCCATTTGCAAACCTTTTGGCTTCAGCAAAGAACTTGCTTACTGTGCATCTCAGTTTCTCATCAGCAAGTTGGAACCGGTATTCCCTTCCTCACAGAGTTTTTTATGAGACGGGATGGGATGAGGAGTCCTGAGTGCTGCACTTGGCAGGCATTAACATTGAGGTCACATGAAATGGGTCATTGGAGGGAGAACACAGGACACTGGGGTGTCTCCTGCCTCCTTCATTGCCAACCTGTCACCTCGAGCATCTGTTCTCCTGTGGAACTATTCTCCTTCTCCATCATTAGGAGGAGCCATTGTTGTAGAGAATAGCACACCAGGCCAAAAGGCACTCTAGAGACCAACTGGTTCCACAGGCGTGGGTGGGGTCGAGCTCTCCCTTTGGGGCCTCCCCTCCCACCATCATAGCCTTTCATGCAGCACAACCTATTCCCTTAAATGGCTTCCTAAATTAGTTGGTTTTTTATTTCATTACTGTGACCAAATACCTGACAAGAAGCAGTTTAAGAGAGGAAGGGTCTACATCACCCTGCACCTACAATCAGCAAGTGGAGAGCAATTAGAAAGCGGGGCCACGCTATAAAACGCCAACACCCACTTTGAGCGATCCACTTCTTCCAGAAAGGCCGCACCTCCTAAAGGTTCCACAGCCCTTCAATCCCTGAGTTAGGGTTCAAGAGTTCAAATTGATGACCCTATAGGGACTGTCACATTAAAACTAAAATACTTCGCCTCTGCCAGACAGCTGTGGGGTGTGACCTTACATCCCTACCTGAAGCTCCACTGTTGTCAAATACCCACCTCCCAGATTTTACCCCTCAAAGACGCAACCCTGGTACTTAAACTAAAGTAACAGGCAGGTATAGAAGAAAGCAAAATAAGTTAGGGTGATGAGCTCAGAGGATTGCTTCTGAGAGAAACTGTATTGTCCTCTACCTGCTCAGGATTCTCCAGAGCACATCTTCATGCTTCTCACAGTGTGGCCAAGACGCACTGCTAGGGGCCTCCCCAGGGAAGTGGTGACGGGAAGATCACAATGCCTCAATCCCTCAATAAAGAGTCAAAGGGTGTTAGATGCCCAGAGTGTTCGATGAGGGTCACTGGGACCCAGTTCTTTTCTGTTTCCACTCCTTTAGTGTTCTGTCAGTGCCTAGGCACTGAGAGGGGCACGTCCCTTTGATATGACTTCTGCCAGAACTCTCATCTCGCAGTCACCTGATGGGGCTGGTTGCTCTTGGTCAAGGTACAGAGTGCGTGTCTTGACGCTTCTGAGTCAGAACCATTGTAGCCCCTCTGCTCACCCAGGATAAAACAGACCTGTAAGAAGCCTTTTTTCTGAGGAAATAAATATGGTGGTGAAGTGCCTGGGAAGGAAGTGATAATTATGCATAGGATTGGATAGCGGAGAGAAAATGTGGAGCCTTAGATAAACACTGCTTTCACCGAAGGGTGCATTTCTGCAAGGATCTGTGCAATCGGGGATTTTTCTGCAGGATTCCTTCATGAGGAAATATGAAAATGAGGCATTCCTCAGCCACACTGGGTGGTATCGATGCTAAAGGGTGATGATGAAGGTGATGAGGAGGTTGCCAGCCATGGTGAGGATAATGTCTCTTGAATGCTTTTCAATATTCTGTCATCATAAAAGGGCTTTGCAAAATGAGCTATTTATGACAGAAACTTATGTGAAGCAAGCCATCTAATAATCTCCATTTTGTAGAAGAGGAAACCGAGCTCAGGGACGACATTTCCTTGTCCAAGGAAGTGCACTTAGACTAGGAAGTGGCGCCATCACCCTAGGTGTATCTGAACCAGAGCAGTGCTGTGGGGCTGGTGCTCCTTCCTCTCCCACACTCCAGGTCACGTGCACACCTCTCAAACAACCATGGAGAAGGTAACTGTGTTTTAAATCGTGTATGTTTATGTACGGTTTCTAGTAGCATTGCTAATAAGATCTCTTGCCCAATATACGTTTTAATATGTGATGCATTGTTTTAACAGTGGCCAACACAGAATTGCGTTCTAGATCAAAGGCCCTGTGAAGGTCACCTCTCATTCTTGGTTTTCCCATCAGGAAGATGGGCAATGTAATAGCAGCCATGCCACAGAGTTGCATGGGGTAAAGAAGATTAAGGGGAAAAGCCCTACAGTATATGAAGCTCTTTTCACAGTACTTAGAAAATAATGCATAATGAATGCTGGTTATTATTTTATCATCATTATTAAGTAAATATCGCATGATTTCATCTTACCTAAATAACAAATAAATAAATATAGCCAGCTATTTTTGGTGCAGCCGGGGACGCCAGATTGGCACAGCCACCTCATACTCTCTGGAGAGACATCTTCGGGCTTCTCAGGCATAGCCAGGCTTGCTTCACATATGTTATTATAAATTTAAAAAGTTGTTTGTGTAGGCAGACCTACCGAAACTCTGAGTTATTGTTTAAATCTGAAATGTCCCCCGCAGGCTCTCAAGACCCTGCCTCAGGTGCTGTTCTGATGGTTGTGGAGCCATTAAGGGGCGGGGCCTGGCTGGCATAAGTAGGTCATGCTGGAGGGAGGCTTTGAAGGTTATACGCCTCTCTGTTCCAGGCTGTTTCCTCTGCTTCCCGTCCTCTATGGTCTGAACAACCCTCCACCACCTGCTCCTACCTTGGTAGACAGTCATTCCCACCTCAGTGTCTTCTCTGCCAGAATGGACTGCAGCCTGAGAAATCCCAAGCCAAAACAAACGACTCCGGTTTAAGTTGTTTCTGTCAGGGGTTTTGGTTATAGTAATGCAAAAATAACTGACATATTCTGTATCCATGGAGAATTTGGGCTTTTAAAAATCTTTGAGGCTTTAACAGATAATATTTGGGAACTCGGGTGTTTTTTCTTCCATACTATCATAGCTCAGAACGTTTCCCTCAGTGTGGTGGGCTTACAGCCATAAAGATGGCTAGAAGCCCACCGTGATCCTCCCTCCGTACAAAGCTGCCGCTGGGAAGAATGGTATTTCCTTTTCCCTTTATGGACTGTGAGGGGCCACATCCCTGGGGTGAATGTGAACAGAGTCAGGCCAACATTTAAGAAATAGACATTGGATGGAAAGTGTCAGAGAAGGTTCTGCCTTATTTGTGGTCAGTTTTCTGCTAGATAGAAGCAAAAGGCTTAAAAGCCTAAAGACGATACAGCTACAGAATGGGAAGAACTTGGGTCCCTCGAGCGTTGTGAGGAGGAGCACCCCTCAGTTCTCCGGAATCTTACTTGGTTCAACCACTGATGGTTGTGTGAAATAGGTTGCTTGATTTCCCTAACACCTTCAAAGAAGCATGCTTTGTGTCTTGATGACAGGTGTCATGGCATCCCCCAAGTGTCTTAGCTGGTTTGAGCATTTATGCTATTTATTCGGTTGGGTCTGTTCTTTATCACAAACCTACCAATAGAATTCCTGAATCTGTCTGATGTTGAGACCAGTTCCAAAGAGTTGTTTCTAAAATACTTTGGGCTCTGTGGGTTAATCTGGAAGAGTGAAATGCCTCTTTGTGGGGGATCCTGTGAAGTAGGTAGTGCTCAGTTGGCGTATTTTCTTCTAAATCCATCACTCTCTCACTCAGTACATCCAGCAACCTTGCTGTGGAGAGAGATGACTGTGTACAGGAAGCTTTGGGTGGTAAGATATGAGTCAACATTTATCAAGAAACTGGACAACCTACTTGCAGATAACAGAGTATAGGCCAAGCACTCTCTCATCCATTTGTGAGGTTGATACTTCTCACGACCAGTCCAGCATTATTGGGGATTCCTTACAGCCACAGTTGTCAACCTTTAAGGACTCTACTATCAGTAGGTAACTTCTAAATCCTAGGCTGGGAGGCTCTCAGAGATTATCAGGTTCAACACTCTCATCCTATAGATGAGGAAATCACTTATAAAGAGGATGTATGCCCAAGGCCATAAAGGTTGTTAGGAACTACTCTGGTTTCCTAGACTCTATCAGACCAGGCTGTCCCCACTCCCTGTTCAATTTCCTAATTAACAGCTCAACAGATAGAGTCACTTCTACCCCAGAATGAGTTCATTTGAATTAAAATGAAGTCCTAAAATTATATATTTATTTGTGTGTGTGTGTGTGTGTGTGTGTGTGTGTGTGTGTGTGTGTGTAGGTCAGAGGAAACTTTGTAGGAGTCAGTTCTCTCCTTCCACCATGTGGATTCCAGGGTGCCTTTACCCACTGAGCTATCTCACTGGCCCTAAAATTAGATTTAAAATTACAAGTATTTCACAATCATTTTGTCCTTTTCCTATTACCAGTTAAATCTCTGTACTTTTTAAGGACAGAGGCTAAATATCTATGCATCACAAGACAGGACCTCAAGGGACCGCACGGAAGAAACAGCTTTTCTATACTTTTAACATTTTGCTCTACTGTTGAAAAAAATGCTCTACCATTGTTTTAAAGTTCAGAAATGATCTTAAAAGCATTCTTTTTCTACTCTACTCAAAAGTGACAAGTGTAAATAGATGTGACAAGGACAACAGCCTCAGTTTGCAGCGTTGACTTTTTGATGGTCAATCTCTTAGGTCTGTGGACTGATTAAAAATTATTTTTGGTGCCAACATTCTTAATTAAATTTCCCTTGTTAAGTCCTAATAATGTTACCTATTGGAGCAGAGACTGCCCCATTGGCTTGTTGGAAGGGTCTGTCAACTTTGGCTACAGACAACAGCATCATTAGAGATGATGGAAGAGAAAGAGGTAGATCTTGGTAAAGGCAGGTGAGTGTGTGAGGGAACCAAAACCATTCAAGAAAAGATTCTGCTCAAAATAAAAGCAGAGCACGCCAAGAAGCCAGGTTTAGGTTCCATCTCTGTCTTGGCTGAGACTGAATTGGGTTTGTGGTAACAGTTGTGAAAACCTTTGCTCATTTAAAGGGAACTGCGCTCTGACTGAGTGCTTCCTACCCTGGTCACTGATATTTCTGAGGACCTACCATCTCCATGTGCCATGTCATTCCCCAACAGACCTCCAGTGATGCTGACATTAGATAGCCTCACAGAGGAGGATCAGGAAGTGGAGAGAGATTGTAAGCTCACTTAAGGACACAAACTTACAAATCACTGAATGAGATGTAGCTGCGGGCCCTAGATCAATTCCACCTTGTCATTCCTGTCAGTCCAGACCCCACCACTCTGACATCAGAAACTCAGTTCCTCCTGTTCTCCCCATTCTGTCTCCAGCAATCTCTTAAATGTTTACCATAACCTGTCCTGCATCCTTAAGCCACCTCTCCTCTGAATATCCCTCCTATGTTAACTTATCAAACCCATAGCTTTAGCTTTTCCTGTGGATCTCCAAATCTGCCTCAAATCCGACCCAACTTTCAACAGACTCCTGTGCATAGACTAAAGCTTTTCTTTCTCTTATCATCTCCCTTCTTCTAGTCAGCCACCAACACTTGCAGGACTGGCCCAAAGCCCTCACCATCTTCTTCTGTCTGACAGGAAAGAACTAACCACTATGAAAGCCCTTTCTCCAGCTTCAGCCACACCCCCAGGATCCAATTAACCTTCCCTGCAGTTGTCTTCTCATCTTTGTTGTCTATGATGAATTGTTTCTCATACTCTTGGTTTAGGGAAAGCCTTTGCCCCTCCTGCCTAGATTTTAAGGGTGGTCCTTTTGTTTTGGTATCTTTGTCAAGTGTACCCTTCAATCCCCTTTGTTCCATCGACTGCCCGCCTCATTCCATCCTTTCCACGGGCTATGTGGATTTCAAGGTCACTTTTACACTTCTTGCCCACTGTCTCTGTGTTGTATCTCTGTATCCTACTTAGATAATTATTTTTCAGTGGGTCCCTCCTACTTCAAGTCCATCCAGCTCTGACCTATCCTTCCCACAGTTGTTAGGTTTACAGGTTTAAAAATCTATGTCTAATCAGACTTTCCTATGTAAAATTCTGTCATCACTCCCACATTCCCAGCAAAGTGATGTAGGAGTTCTTAGCACATGATTTATGGCCCTGTGGAATTTGGCATCTGCCATCTGCCCCAAATTCATTGCTCTTCATTGACCTCTTGTCCCTGGATCTTTGCCTTTGAACCATATAAACCCACTTAGCTTCCCAAGCATAACTTCTTCGCTCTTCTGTGTTTTCACACACAAGTCCCTCTGCCAGGAATATTTTCCTCCCTCTTTTGGACAAGCTTTAATTTCTCTTTTGAAATTAGCGTAAGGGTAGGGTTCGTTCATCAAGTCTTTTGGGGTCTTCTATGAGAGTTCACTGCTCTCTGCTCTCTTCTGTCTTCCTCTCTGCCTCCAATAGAAACCCTCCCCATAATGAGTTACTGTGTGCTTGTAGACTAAGTTCTTGGACAGATATGTCTCATTCATTCTCTCTTTTAATGTCTCTTGGTTTGGGGATGGGGGAAGCACAAGGCAGCCAGTAAATGCTGTTGAAGAAATGGATGCAGCCATCCCAAAGCCCTCTGACCCAGTTTCCTCTTCCTAGGACTCATGTCTGAATCCAGACTTCAGCCTAAGCTCTGGTTTCAGTGTCAGTAGTCACTTCCCTCCATGGGACAAGTTACACTAGAATCACTGCCTCTCATGCTTGAGTGTGGGTTCAATGCCCTCTCAATAATGTTTGTATATAAATCAAGAGATTTTTGCCAAGTCCATGTTAATCAATAGAGTTAGATTTACCTAATTTAAAATGCCCTTTGACAGAGGATATCATAGACACATAGGCTACCCTAATTCCATCTTAATATCTGAAGCCTCTTTCTCCATTGGCATCAAAACAGCACTGACTTTTTAAAAAGGTGCAGCCATGGTGGATGGCTTGGATCCCAAACACAAGCCTGGAACAGATGGGACCCAGCGAACTTCTGATTGCTGCTGGTGGTTATGACTGGGTTCATTTCTGCCTCCCTTGAAGTCTGCTATGTTACAATATTGCTAGGATAAGAGTCATCCCTAACCAGTACATATAGTTTCATATAGAGCAACCAGAAATAAAATAGGCTATAGAAAATGCCCTGGAATTAGAGCTAGAGGTTCTCGGTCCCATCCTCAACTCCACTGTGTGCTTAGCTGTGTACAGTTGCTCTGAGCTTTACCAACCTGTGAAGTATGACAATATTCACCCCTCTGGTCATCAAAGGGTTGTAGCCCCATTCTTTCCAGGGATTTGGTGGTTTGTGTTGCCATTAACTTACATTTGATTTTCATAGTTGTGTGCATTGGTCTATGAGATTAAGACTCTAACCCAAGAAATGCATCGTCTTTTGGGACCATTTGTATCAGGAACTGCATTACCCACTGATATGTTCACATCCAAAGTCATTGACCTCAACCCTGGAGATCAGCTAACTGCATCTAATGGGGAACCTAGAGAGTGTGGCAACGAGGTCAGGCAAAATCTTTTGATGAGAACTAAAGACCATTCTTTGAATTGTTACTCTTGGTTTTCTCAGTGACATCTGATGCTCATGAAAGCCAGCTGGATGGATCCAGCTATGAGTGAGACAGATTTGGTTTCACAAGCAGTAAACAGACAGTGTTTGCTCTTGGCTTCCAGTGGAATTTCTCCACAGAGTCTCCCCCACCATCCTGAACTGTAACTCACCACACTACTCCGATAGAAAAATAAGAACATTTTAAACGATCTATATATGAAGAACTAACTACCCATTTAATGCTCATACATGTTCTTCACTATCCATGGCTATTTAGCAGTTTTAGGGAACAAACTGGTCTTGGTGCCTCAAAAACAGAGAAAATCCAGATGCTTACAACAGCAGATGGTTTGACTCTAGCCTTAGCACCTTTGAGCCTGTACTGTGTTGAACTTATTTTCTTTTTTCCTGGCAAAATATATGTATATGTATATGTATATTTATATGTATATGGCATATGCATAGGTATATGTATATGTACATGTATATATATGCACTGCAGCATATATATATTTAAATATATATAATTATATATATATATATTTTGTGACCTGGTCTAGGTCACAAAACACTCTGATTTAAATATATATAATTATTATATATTTAATATTATATATTTAATATTAAAAGGTTGCACCTTTTAAAAAGTCAGTGCTGTTTTGATTCCAATGGAGAAAGAGGCTTCAGATATTAGGATGGAATTTGGATAGCCTATCTGTCTATTATATCCTCTGTCAAAGGGTATTTTAAGTTCAGCAAATCTAGTTCTATTAAATATATACAAATATATATTTAAATATATATATTTAAATATATATATATTTAGGTGCTGCATTGCTTAACACACAAAGCTTGAACCTTGGATATCGAATCATTTACTCAACATTTTTCCCAACCCACATTTCCAGAGGGCTCTAAAAACCATGCTCAGGTTGACCCTGCAATGGCACTGTGGATCTTGGTTGCTCTTGAAGCCAAGGGATAAGCCTGGACTCAGAAGCGTGTGGAAGAGGGACATGCTGAGGATTCTCCAGCAGAAGAAAGTCTGAGTTTCCGTCTCACACTCCTTAGACTGATGCCAAGTTTGCTTTCTAGTAAGACTGAATGACTAGTTGAGACCCAAAATAAAAATATCCTTGGTGAATACTGCAGCTTCCACTTGATTCTCTCTGCAGAAAGCCCATACACTGTCAACACCCATCCAGTGTGACCCGTATGGCTGCAGCCAGCACTGTAGAGCAAGAGCAACTGATGTAGAATGTCACCCTTAGAGCCACCAGCATCTCTGCTGGCCATCATAGTCACCTCAGGAGTCTGCTCATAGCCTCCCACTGCTGCCCATCACCTCCTGCTCCTGGTCTAGGTCACAAAACACTCTGTTTTATTTCACTTCCAAAATTCTCTAGGGCCAGTCTGCCTGTCCAGGGAAAGCACTGAACTATAGTTCTTACTGTCCTATTGAGTTAACCTAAGATGCACCTTTCAATATTTCACAATCTGAAAAAGAAGTAATCTTTGTCCTCCAGGTCGATATATTGAATTAACATAGAGAGACAAAATGCATTGGCTTAGGTAAACACACACAATCTGGCATCACTGGCCCATGGCTTCTGTGATCAGTATAATATTCTCTGGGTCTTTTCAATTTCTAATATTATATGACCCTAAAGAAATCTGCATCACCATGGTCTTAGCCAAATTGTAACTAGTAGATGTTTTCCTGTCAGACTGAGCAGTCTGGCATATTTGAGGTAACACAGCAGTGTCAAGAAGAACATTTGCTACGTTCAGTAACACAGTGCTCCCAGTACTGGGCCTGGGGATGTGAAAGTTCCGGATGAGGATGGATGACCAGTGTTCAAACATGCTTCAATTTCACCCAGAATAACCAGGGTTGTTTCCACCTCCTTGTTTGCATGGAGCAAGCATCTTTGCCATCAATGGCCATAACCATCTGTTGAAAGAAAAAGGACCCAGCCTTCCATGAGCCACAGTGGACAAGAGGTGGAACATTGACTTGAGCATTGGGTGGGGGAAGAAGGGGGAACTAAAGAAGTGGGTTCTGACTTTTTCCTAAAACACTTTTTTGTAAAACACTTTCAAACAAAATATTACCTGGAATGAACAACAACAACAACAACAACAACAACAATAACTACCCAGAAGCCCACGGTGAAGCAGGGGTGGGGCTTCAGGACAGTGTTCTATTTCCTACTCTCCAAACTCCTGGGCCTGTGTGGAACCCCAGCCCTACACATTCCTTTCAAAGGACTAGATTAGGGAAATATGGGATATGAGAACAGGCTTATAGAAGAAGAAAGAGGTAGGGGCCAGAGAGATGGCTTAGTTAGCAGAAAGGCTTGCTTTACAAGTGTGGGGAACTAAGTTCTGATTCCGCAGTCCCTGTAAAAAAGCCAGACCTGTGGTAGCATGTCTATAATTTTGGAAATAGTGAGAAGAGAGGTGGATATAGGTAGATCCCTGGCACTTGCTTGCTGACCAGCTCATCTAACCTACCTGGTAAAGTCCTAGGACAAGGAGAGACCCTGTCTCAAACTAAAGGTGAAAGGCATTTGAAGACAACATACAAAGTTGTCTTCTGACATCCCCCTGAAATGTGTGTGTTGCACATATGCACACTTACATGTGCATGTATGTGCAAACTTTCGCATGTACTCACATGTACATACATTCATACAGAAAAATAAAAAGACAGTTCTCATCATGGTGCTTCTGGGTATTTTGATGTATAGACATGACACGTCATGACTGTAGGGTATGCAACTGAGAAGAAGCCTTCCACTCCCTGTCCAAGGCAGATGAACTTACCAACCGATCTCCTCTACCTCAGAGTCAAGCTTCATCCTTGTCTTCAAGTGGGCAAGACAGTGGGCAATGACTTCAAATTTTCTTCTTTGCCTGGCCCCCCTCTTCTTTCCCACCCACCTCTTATGCCTAAGCTATAGCCTCATCCTAGATCTTGGGTTGCAAGTCCAGTGCTTCTCTGCTTGGCCTCTAAGAAGAGGGGAGCTTGGGGGATTTTTTTTCCATTTTCTTACTAGGTAACTCATCACTTCTCCTGGAGACAAGCCCTCGGACCCACCTATGCACACCACGTCCATGAAGCCGTACATCCCATAGCAGATCTGGAAGAGGAGGTCTTGGCGTTGCCATTTTGCTGAGGGACTGAAGGTCGACCAGATAAGCCAAGAGATACTGGCGATGAGGAAGAGAGAACCCAGGATGGCGGCTGCAATCTGAACCTTCTCGATGACTGTCAGGGATATGGCCTGCCACTGAGAAGGAGAGAGTAACAGATTAGCTGCTTGAGGGCCTGTCTCCCATTCCCACACTCTTACTTCTGCTCCAGCTCACTGGCATAGAGCTTAAACCAGGGCTTCTCCACTTGTAGTATAATGGATATCTTTGCAGTTTTGTATTATGCTTTTGATGCAGAGGAAACCTGTACCATTTAAACTGATCAGACATCATTGTAAGGAGCGAGCTCTGGGCAGGCATGGTGGAGGAGGAGACCCTTATATTTGATTTTCTAAAACATAGAAATCAGAAGGTGAGAGGAAAAACAAAGAGCTAGTGTGGGTGTTGTTCCAAGGTGCCAGAATATTCCTTCTAGAGCAGCACAGTTGATTTCCTCACTAATAGGCCCAAGAGGGCATAGGTCTTCCTTTGTTTTGTTTCTACCACACCACCTTAGACGCCATTTTCTATACATGTTAGAGATCAACAATTTGACATAGAAGGAGAAGACACGGGATGTGGGAGTAAGAAAAAAAAACCAAACAGTTTGCAATATACTAACTGTATTTTAACTCCTTTTATTTTTTTTTTAAAGGAAGAAAGACACCAGTGTACTTACAGCAGTATTGAGTTGGAGGTTGGAGTGTGGGTGAGTTTGGGCTATGGAATTCTATGATTCTATGCTTCATCTATGGAGCAATGTCCTAAATTAGCCTTGAGTAGGATTTTAGTTTATGCTCATTGCACTCAGCAAATAAGTATTGAACATTTCCATGTGCCTGGCCACTCTTCTCGATGCTGGAACTAAAGCAATGGACAAAACTAGACAAGGCCCTTGCTCTGTGACACCCACAACCTCAGGACCACATAAGTCTAAGAATTTAAATATGCAATCCATCATGGATATGTTATGTCCTTCCTGGAACATACCCAGGAATCATTGTGGTGTAAATACAGAGGAGTGGCAAAGTACATTCCACCTGACAACAGGGATCCCTCCCTCTGCCATCACTAGCCTCAGATGGGGTAGGCCAGTGGCCCCATTCCTCCAAGGAATGGTAGGTATTGGAAAATATCTCAGTTTTAGTCCAGATATAGGGCATGGGCCTTAACTTTTAATTATACTGATAGCATCCCATTACAGAGCATTAGCCCTTTAAATTTTCCAGTGCTTCCCCAGCCTAGGGTTACACATAACAAAGGCATTTTCCAGAAGATGGTCCTATCATATAGACTTCTCTCATGTACAATAAATGCTTTTTCCAGGGCTAACCCTACACAGTCTAACAGAGAGTTTCTAACTGTAATTAGGTTGACACCAGTAAGCCCCAACTCCTCCTCCTCTTTCATAATCCCAAATGGAAGCAAAGAAAGGTCCTCTTTATCCTGACAATCTTCCTTTCAGTCTGAAGCCATCTGATGTCCCCCCACCCCCCACTAAAGTAAGTGTGGTGAACAAAAGGGAAGATGAGGTGCTGTTGACAAGTGTTCCTTCTTGTCCCATGTGAGGTTCCATGGAAGGTAACAGGGGGCACCACAAGGAGAGACTGAGAAGCAGAGAGCTCTGAGATCTAACAGGAGGGCTGTGAATGGAGATGGGCATTGGTGGTGCAAAGCCCTGTTGCCAACAAATAAGCGAATAACGAGATTCTCATTCTACGTATTTAATTTTATTATAAGTGCATTGGTGTGAAGGTGTCACATCCATTGGAACTGGAGTTATAGACAGCTGTGAGATGCTATGCGGGTGCTAGGAATTTGAACCTGGATCCCTTGGAAGAGCAGACAGTGCTCTTTAACCATGAGCCATCTCTCCAGCCCTCAGAATCTCATTCTAAATGAGGTTTTGATTCCCAGATCATAAGACTTTCTCCATGTGAACTCCAGTTCTGCAGCATCAGGAAGTAAAAAGCAATGGATGAAGTGCAAGGAGGAGATGTTCTTCTATACACCAGGAAGGGACACCAAATAAGGCATCAGAGGACCCAATTCTGGTTGAGCCGTGTCCCCAAACTTGTTGAGTATGAGCAAGAAGTCACCATAAATCATGATGAAGGTCAATTTTCCATCCTTTAAAGATGGAAGTAATCGGTTCTTGTGGGTGTTAAACGTGAAGTCAGGGTATGAAGGCCATTCTTCACTATGTTTCAGTAAAGACGCATATAAACTTGTCAAGGCAGGGGTGAACATACATGTGTATGTGTGCCTGTATTATGTATCATTATGTGTAGGGTAGGTGCTTGGACTCAGGAACCATGGTTCTTGTTGCAGACAGCAACCTGCTTTGCTGCTTCATAGCTGTACACCCTCCAACAAGTCCACAAATCACTCTCTGCCTCCATTGTCTAAACCTAATGTGCACTGAATAATAATAGTACTCCATTGAGTTGTTTCCAGGGTTCAAATGATACTACACATGAACTAATACTTAATGAGCAGTAATTAAATGTTCATTAATATATCATAGTCTTCTCTCATCTAAGGGGAATGCATTCTAAGGCCCCTGAGTAGATACCTGAAGCCTCAGACAGTAGTAGACCAAGTATTCTGATGACTCATGCCAGGTAATCTGCAAGCCAAGGTGATTACTCAGTAACTAATGGGAGAATAGCATATATGGTTTGGATGGATGAACAAAGGGATGACTCATGTCCTGGGTAGGATGGAGAGGAAGGCATGCAATTATAAGTTATTAATTCTTTCTGGAGTTTCTTTTTTAATGTTTTTGGGGAACAGGCAGCCATGGTTAACTAAAACCACAGGAAGCTAATATTAATGAAATTGCTGTTCAGAGCTACTAAAGACAAAGAGGGAAGCAGGCAATGGGGCTTCAAGATCCACAAGGCTATGAGTCCTTTCTCAGTATTTATTCTAGATGCAAACATTGCTTTGAGAAGGTCACTAATACTATGTTCCATAATGAACACTTTCTTACATCTTTGCCTGGGACACAAACCAGGAGGTGAGAGAGCCAAGACATATGGGAAGGTAACTCCCTGCTCTGATGGCTAAACTCTATCCATTGCTCTGTTGACTTTTAGACAGCCCTGCCAGCCCTAACTTCTACAGATAGTCCAGCTGGGCATTTTGCATAGAGGGTCGGCACTGTGGCAGAGCAGACAGTTGTATGACACTTGACTAGGCCAGAGGAGTCCAGGACACACACTTGGAACAATTTAGGACACAACCACACAGCACAGTTTCAAGTCCAAACTACTTCTATATAGAAAAATGAATTGGCATTTACTCAGCACACACCATTGAGTTTCCAGGACCAACAGAATCAGAGAGGTCCCCAGTGCCTAGAAACTCATAATTGAAGTCAGGGTAGTAACTTGGAAATAGATTAACAGACTGATGGTGCCGGCACTGCCATTTGCTTACCTGACGTAGACTTAAAATAACCTTTTCTTTACGCCAAGAAAAAAAGCTTTACTTGAATGATTTTTTCATTATATGAGTCAAAGGTGGAACCAAGATGGGGGTGTCTTAGAGTGAGTTCATAGATTGTGGATCTGATCTTTCCTGAGGCCTGAGTCAGCTGTAAAGAAAGGGGTGGGTCAATGCGCTCAGACCTCCGCTGCACCCTGAGGACTTGGAATCAGCTGTTGCTCAGCGCTGCTATTTTAAGACACCTCATTTGAGACAAATGGCTGAAGATGGAGACAGCAGTCAGGAGAGGCTTTCCATCAATAGACTGAGATGCCTGGGAATCTAATGCCTCCCTCCCACCTCCAATTCCTGAGGCTACCCCATGGAGAATGCTACAGGACAATTCTACATGTTTTCAGATGTTCAAAGTTGATTCTTTGCCACACTCATGGAAGAGGGAAACTGTCAGGCATTTGTTGTCTCCATCCTCACACTGTCTTGCTGGCTAATTGATTACATGACTGCTTACTTGATTGAGGAGTGTATGTGAAGGTATTTTCAGAAACAGAGTGCTCTCTCTCTCTCTCTCTCTCTCTGTGAGTGTGTGCTTGTGTATGTGTGTATACTTATACGCTATTCTTACTAGTAAACTGCTTGATTTGGCTGATTGACATAGGACTTGCCAGCAATTGAGGGGAAGATAGCTATGTCAACAGAGGAGGAGAGGAGAAAGAGCCCTGAGTTCTTCCAATCTGACTGACAGATCTCTAATTCTGGCCCTGTAGTCCCTTACCTCCCATAGAACCTCTGTTGCTCTGTCATCATGACTTCTTCAGTGTTGTACACCCCCTCCTTCATTTTCTTTGCCTCCCTTTGTTGTTTCTTCTCCATTCCTTCCCACTCTGTCCCTTGTCACAGGAAGTGTTGTCAGTGGGCCAGCAGGAGTATCCTGCTTGTGAGCAATGCAAGCTCTAGGACCCTGCTCTAGATGAGTGAATTGTAATCCACTTATTAGGACTCCCTGGGTAAACCATATCATATTAAAGTCTGAAAACACCACTGAGCCATCTGGTCTACCCAGTTGCTTTTCAAGCTCTTGGTTTAAACTCAAGCTTCACTTTTCCACCATCTCTTCCCAATTGCCTGTTCTCTCTCTCTTTGCTTTTCTCTTTTCTTCTCTCCTTCCCCTCCCCCTTCTTGTCTTTCTGTCCTTCCTTTTTCCCCATCTCCTATTCCTTCTTTCTTCCTTCCCTCTTTTCATTAACCCCATATGTTTTCTTATTCTGTCTCTTCCATCTATCTCCCATGACCTTTCCCCTCATATGTCGTGTATTTCTCTTTGCACAACCCTTCCCCTTCTTGACTAGACTTAAGAGAAGAAAAATATATTTCACTACCTTCCGACAGTGTGGCACCTAGTCACCAAGCTGCCCTGAGTCTGAGGTTGGTAATTCCCCTACCATAAAGTAGGTAATGAGGGAAGCCCAAGCTAGGAAGCCCTGGATTTACCTGTAGAGGATTCTTTGTGCTTATGGCGATGACATGGTACTTATAGTAGCACAGCTCACAACTCCAGCAGCCCCTCTCACTGATCCATTTGATGAGACATGGCTGGTGTGTGCATTTGACTGAACCATCACAGCGGCATGGGCTTAGCAGCTCTCCCTGTGGAGAAGAAAAAGAGACACTGTGGTGAGACTGGAGCCTCAGTCCAGCAGGTGATAGATAGGTAGATGGATACTGGGACCCTGGTCTGAGCCACTCTGATAGCCCAGATAAGGCCACTCCATCCAAGCCACAAGCTTTGTCTGGGGGCTCTGTCTGAATGACTCCAGCACTCCTACCATAGAATCCAAGCAAATTTAGGTAGCTAAATTACCAGTTCTGAGACCTTCCTCCTACCTGGTAAGACACGAAACTACAAGTCTTGAACTGCCTAAGACCTAGGATGTCCATGGAAGCTTTCTGTAGTCCAACGGTGGGTGGTAGGCTCCATGAGTTTCTCTTTAGAAATGCAACCAAATTTAAATACCCACAGGGCTAGAGAGGTCACAGAAGTGATAGAAATCTGCTGGTGGAGACAGGAGTGACTTGAAGAACTCACACCAAATGCAGGACGTCTACTACCATCTCCAGCTAACCACAGGTGAGGCAATACAACATGATTTGTAGTTTTGGTACTGCTGGTGACACAGTACCAAACACAGGGTTCCACACAGAGTATCCCCAGTCCTACTGGGATTCTTTTCTCTAAACTTCTGAGTAGTCTGATTGTAACAGTTTTAAATGTGGCATGTAATTGTCACATGGCTCACTTTGAGTCTAGTGATGCCTAGAAGCCATAGGCCTACTCTGAACTTTTTTATCCTTCTGCAGGCCAGACCATGAAGATACTGGTCTTCTCAGTGGTTCTTTCCATGCTGGGTTCTTGAGCAGAAAAAAATGTAGGTCAGACCTGAATCCTATGGGATCTTGGAGGCTGGCCACTGCCCTTGCCAAAGGCCTGGGTTACCCCAGCCAATTTTGGGGCAAAGGACAAAAGACCAGCTTATGAACATTGGAAGCAGGAAAACAAACCATCAGACCAAGCTAGATGGTAAGGATCCGAAGCCCTTTGTAACTGGATGGCAGAGTGTGGCTTAGTCTCTAGAACTCTCCATGAACATCAGAGAGCTATGATTGAAAACTTTGTCTCTTGTCATCTGATATGGTGACCCCAAAGTGCCTCTGTGACCCTCACCACTTAGTCTCTCTGCTATCTCCCATTTTTGTTTTGTTTTGAGACAAGGTTTCTCTGTGTAGTTCTGGCCATCCTTGAACTTACTCTGTAGACCAAGCTGGCCTTAAACTCAGAGGAATCCACTCTGCCCCCAGAGTGCTGGGATGAAAGAACATGTACCATCACTCCCCAGCTTCTATCTCCCTCTCTTTGCTCTCTCTTTCGTCGCTCTCTCCTTCCTAGTTCACTGTCCACCCTCTTGGCTCACTAAATCCCCATTCGCTCAGCTCTTTTACTAACCTTCCTAGAGACCTTAACAGTTGGACTCTGCATCCCCTCTGGTCTTACTCATGGCTTCCTCCTTTGCTCTCTATGCTTCCACTCCAGATCACTTATTTTGGATTCAGTTCCTATCTTACTCAAAGGATCCACGCACAGCCCAATTTCTGAGCCCTGTGATGCTATGTTTGGAATTATGCCACTTGAGGCATGTCCCTGCTTGTTTGAATGTTTCATTACTTAGGAAACTAAACCTTATTCTCAACCATGAATAAACAAGTCCAGGATCTTCTGGTCACTAAGTGTATCCATTTGCATATTTAGTCTTGCTCTTCATTGTGGACTATAGAGCCAGCCTTCTCCTCCTGTGATTTCTGAAAACATCAGTCCCTTTCATTTTAACTCCTATATGCAAAGTTGTAATCTTGGCTTATATGAAGTTCTTTGGTTCCCAGTCTACTCAAATGCTTAATTCTGTTCTTCAGATGGATCTAATGTCACATCCTGCAGAGAGTCACCCATGGCTTCTCCAGGTGGAGATCAGTGCATCAACTCAAAAGGACTTTATGCTGGATGAATGCAGCATCTCACTCTTAGAGAACTTAACACGTAACCGAGAGGATATATTCATGTACCTATCTGCCCTCCAAAGGACCCCTGGAAGGCAGGGATGAAGTTCACATCTTTATACGCCTTTTCACCGGTGCCAAGCCCTACAGTGGAAGGCAGCCTTTTGTGTTTCAATAATAAAATGAAAAACAAAGCCAGATGTTCTCCTAGATTCCAGCATTGCCCACCTTGTGAGAAGAAAAACAATATTTATCTTATTAATTCAGTATGTTTGCAGGACCTAGAACTGTGGCCCTTTCCAGTCTTATTTTATGGCACTTTTCCATCTGTCTGCAGGTCATTACACTATGACTTCCCTCCCAGGGAAGTATTTTATACACCTTTGCATCCCTAGCACCCAATGCAGTGCCTAGTACAGTTAGTCAATAATCTGACTTTAACACCTAATCATAGACTTCTCTGTTTGATGAACAAGAGGTTTTGTCTCTCTAGAACATAGACTGTCTTGGGTTCTATGATGCATAGCAGGGAAGAGCAGACAGGAGTTGTACATGTTGCTGGCCACTCAGTGCAGCAAATTCTAACTCCTCATGGTGATGAGTGGCTGTGACTCTGAGTCAGAAATGGGAGGGGATGAGTGTCGAGAGGTGCTGGGGGAGGGGCAAAGCCCTCATTATTCATGGCAGCATTTCCTAGGCTCATTAATTCTAACAGAATGAGCTAGGTTTGATTAATCGGGTTGTTAAGCAGCCATGTCAAGTCGCTGATCAGGTAAAAGACATCACTTCCGGTCGCTGGCAATGAAACCAAGTGACAGCAGTCTGCACCCTTGTTTCTCAAACAGCAGCAAGGAGAAAAGGCATGAAAGAGCTACTGGCTGAAAACAGCCCTTAACAGGATCTGGGCTCTCCCTCTTGGCTCTGGATGGGAACTATTAGCTCTCACTAGAGCCCTTTGAGAGTCACATACCTACCTACAGAGGGAGTATGCTTGGCCATGCCTGATCCAAGTACCAACAGGCCAGAGCTGTGGTGCTTCTGAAGTCATTTGTTAATTCCCTAACACCCACACTGGGCAACCAAAAAGGCAGCCTGGGAACTCACCATTAGCATTACAAATATTAGTAGACAAGGTATTAAAACTCCTTTAAAAATGTATATCTAGTAAAAAAATACTAGATTTTTAAAAAATCCATAAAGAAGCACTTTTAAACTTAGCATTAGTGCAAGTGCTATACCAATTGCCTAGGATATTCCTCAGTCTTTATATACCTCAGTCCTTTTACTGGTTAAGGTAAAATGCTAACTTATCCTGGATCCTTCACCATCTTCTCATTATACCAATGTGTCTTCAAGAACAATAGAATAGAAATAACTAGTAGCAAAAAAATGGATCATGTTAAATTTAATGAAGATGTTCTTCACAGTAAACTCCTTAAAGCTAAAATAAGGAGGTTTGCAGGGCGGGCAGGGCTGAAGATACTTCTCAGTTTAGCTGTTAAAGTGCTTGATGCATAAGTATGAGGAGTTGAAGCTTAGTCCTCAACATTCACACAAAAAAGCTTGGGCATAGTGGTGCTGAAATATCAGAGCTAGGGAGGCAGGGACAGGAGGATTCTCAAGGTTCGCTGGTTAGCCAGCCTCACTTAAAAATGACAATCTCCATTTGGTCTCACTGAGAGACTTGGTCTCAAAAGGTAAGGTGGATGGCTACTGAGACTGACCTTTGGCTCCATATACATGTGTATACATGTGCACATACAGTTCCTCTACACGCGACACACACACACACACACACACACACACACACACACACACAGGCGCACATGCAATCAAACACTTGTATGCACATATCTATACATGCACAAGTTTAAATGGTATCATAGGGAAACTGAGGTGGATATCCTTCCCCCAGGCTCCCAGTATAAAGACCCCAATACAAAGAGAAGATGTGATGTAGAGTCCACGTCATAGAACCAGTCAATGACGTGAGGAAAAGGAGGAATCAGGGCTTTCTGACCAGTATCAGTCCCTGAGCCTCACCACACTGATGCCTGGGCTGTGCATCTCCTCTTGTCTCCTTCCCTGGAGGAGGGAGGACTGTTTCTAGTCCACCTCAGGCCCCTCAGCCAAATCTCCCATGACGGCCAGGTGCAGCCCTGTCTCCTCTCCCTGCTTCATTACACACAGTCTGGTACTACATCATTTTCATATCCTCCGAGATTTACGCTGCTCACTATACCCCATTAACTAGGCAAACCAGTGATGCCCAGGAAAAAGTGTGGTCTAAACTACCCAGGCCCAGGGTGCTGGGAAAGCCCAGCTCCTGAGGCCCCTTTGGTGCAGATTATAATAAATTAATCTGCAGAGTGCAGCAAATGCCAGAGATCCAAGGGGGCTCACTAAATGCCAAGGGACCAGAGACTTCCTCGGTGACCTCAGGGCTTTGGAACAAGGAAGAAACAGGGATCTCCTCTAATTCTCTGACTTTCAAGGGAGAGAGTCTATGAGAGTGGCTAAGAGCACGTATTTTAGAATTCAAGGGGGCTGGGGATTTAGCTCAGTGGTAGAGCGCTTACCTAGGAAGCGCAAGGCCCTGGGTTCGGTCCCCAGCTCCGGAAAAAAAAAGAAAAAAAAAAAATAGAATTCAAGCACTTTGGTTTTGAATGTCTCTTCAGCCATTACTAGCTAAGCAAATGGAGGCAAGCTCCTAACCTCTGGGATACTGTTTCCTTACCTTCCATGTACAGATAAACTCTTGCCTCCCTAAAAGAAAGATGAAATGAGATGAAGCATACAAAGTGTTTGACAGTCCCCAGGACCAGTAAGCCCTCTTGCCAAATTACAGTTTTAACTCACATTTCTTTAAGCTTTCATTTTTCTTATTACAATTCCCTTTTCCTACTGTCATGCTAAGATAAGTAAAAAAGGTAATAAAGAAGCGAGAGGCTTAAAAAATAGTTAACTGGGTCACAGAGAGAGGTTAAGATTAAAGGGCATTCTACAAGGATCTGTTGTTCTGGGAGAGTACGCAGTATTCTAGATTCCCAGTCCAGAAATGTCCTTGTGTTACTACAGGACACTGTGAGTGTTTGGGAAACCTTTACCTTAGAGATGCTAGATAAGAGAAGAACATGGGTCTCTTGGGTTGAAATCATGCTATAGGCACAAGGTAATTTTCTAGCTGTGGCTGTGACTAACCCGGTGGGAGGGACCAAGAAGAGGAAGAAGAGTCTTCTCCCAATGAGGCCATTGGTAGCTACAGTTATCTCTCCATTCACAGAATTTTTTTCTTGTTTATTTTTTAGCTTGTTTAATTTTTTGCCTCTTTCAGTCTGAAGATCTGGCTTCAAGAGTCCTTAGGTTACCCAGTTGCTATGGAAATGCCAGGTAAGTCCAAGACTGCTTTTTTCTCCACTTACTCATAACCAAGCATCTTTGCCACGAAGCAGGAAGAAATACATACAGCTCGTGTGGCAAAGACAACCCCATGCTGGGCTGGAGTTAGCTGTTCTGGGAGATCAAAACAAGGATATAATCAAACAGCAGCCTTAGGGCACAGTTTATAGTTATTTTCCTTTATTGAGACTCATGATGATCAAGAGCCTGGCTCTCATCCTAGACAGTGTTGGCTCGATCCAGGCTCTGACAGTCAGTGTGACCTTGATCAACTTGTTAACCACTGGAAGCCATGCACAGTCACCCCTTTGTCCATTCAATACTCTCTATGTTCTCTCTTCTAAATGCAGGCATAAGGTTCTTTGGTAGCTAAAGACAATAAGTCAGATGAATCGAGTAAATCATGTCTACCTAAGAGAAGCTGCCTTGTGCTGTGGAGACAGTAAGCATAGAATGGGAAAGGAGCTGTGGACGAGGACATGTGGACGAGATCCTAAACAGGACTGTGATGGTTAATCCTCATTGTCATACTGACTACATTTAGAATCACCATGGGAACACACCTCTCAGTGTGTTTGTGAAGTTTTTTCCAGAAATGCTTAACTTGAGGGAAGACCCATCCTGAGTGTAGGTGGCAGCATCCCACAGCTCAGGACCCAGAGTGACAGAGAAAGGAGCTGAGGACAAGCATCACCTCTCTCTCTCTCTCTCTCTCTCTCTCTCTCTCTCTCTCTCTCTCTCTCTCTCTCTCTCTCTCTCTCTCTCCTTACTGCCATTGGCTGCAGGGGGACCAGATGCTTCATGGTTTCACGGCCCTGTCATTCCTGCCATGACAGACTGTATTCCCTGGAACTCTGTGGTGGCTTATCTTGCTTGTCAACGTGACTGGATCTAGAATCAAGTAACATTCCATATTTTTGTCATAGCAACTTGGAAAGAAAGAATATCCCATAGCTGATGACTATGGAGGCCCTCTGAGGAGGGGTATTTCAATTAAGATGCGAGCCATGCAGATTTATGGAACCAAGAAATCTGGGCAGGAAGATTAAGTACAAAGGATTTGAGGCAGAAAATGGCTGACATGTTTCAGGAAATCCAAAGACATTGGAATATTAAGATTGAGTTCTGAGAGGAAGGGAAATAGAAGATGTCAAAGTTGGGATCAAAGGTGAGAAACAGATAAGGAAAGGCTTGTGGGCAATCTTAAGGGCTTGGTATATATAGATGCGATGGGTACTCTTGAATGCTTTGAAAGAGAGAGAGAGAGAGAGAGAGAGAGAGAGAGAGAGAGAGAGAGAGAATGAACATGAGAGCGAGTTTCTCAGTCTCTAAGCCCTTCTACTCACTCACCTGTGTTGATCTGACTATGCATGACAGGATCACGAAGGCTTCTCTACTAAGGACAGACTAGAGGGGAATAAAACAGGATCTGGAGATGGAAGGCCATTGAAATAATCCAACTGGAGGATGAATATGTCCACACAAAACCTAAGAAATTGGTTTCTGGATGTATTTTTGAAGAGACAAATGTTAATATTGGTTGGTGAATTGGATGTGGTATGTGAGAGAAAAGCAAGAAAATAGGGAATTATGCTAGTTTTGGCTCGAGCGCTGGGAAGAACAGAGAGTTGGTTTTGGTTGAGTTAAGAAAGACTGAAAAGAAGCAGGTTTAAAGATTGGGTGCTGACTTTTGAAAAGATCCATGAGATGCCCATCAACCATCAAGAGGGAATACCAAACAAATGGTGCAGATGCATCAGGCTGGAATCTGGGCTGAGACAGGACAGGAACATGAGACTCATGAGAGAACCAAAGTGGTTAGCGAGTGCCAGAGAAGGAGAGGCACTAGGTCTGATCTTGGTGAGCAGCCATGTTTAGAAGTCAGAAAATGCTGGGAACCAGCAGAGGAGGCCGAGAAGAGAATACAGCATTCCAAAGCCGAGGAAGAACACAAAGTCTGCTAAGAAAGGGAAACCGCTGGCCTTGTCCAATGTTGATGGATCAACTTAGATGAAAACAAATAATATCCATAAATCTGACAAACTTTCTGATTTTTTTCATTTTTAGATGAAATATGAAAAAAAAGAAGGCGGGTTGAGCACGGAGGTGGAGGAAGAAGGACCAACCGGCCGAGATTGGCATGAAACACCAGGAGGGCTTTAGAGAGTTTTATTAAAGCAAATTACCTTGTCTATGAGACCAGGGGTGCAGGGGAGCAAGGGAGTAAGTTAGTTCTCGCTCAACTTAAATGGAGGCCAGTATGTAAGGGTTACAACAGGGCAGTGGTTCCCAACCTTCCTACTGCTGCAGCCCTTAATACAGTTCCTCACGTTGTGGTGACCCCCAACCATCAAATTATTTTTGTTGCTACTTCATAACTGTAATTTTGCTACTGTTATGAATCATACTGTATTTATGGAGATACAGGTTTGCCAAAGGGGCCTCAAGCCACAGGTTACGAACCACTACCGTAGGGGTTAGCACAACCACTTTCCCACCTCCTTCAAGTATTCATCCCCTTCCTTCTTTTCTTTTCTTTTTTTCCCCTGCATCTCTCTCTTCATGTCTGTAGATGTGACACCAACTGCCACCTCAGCACAGCGAGGTTAGTGATTATTGCTCCCACTTCACAAATGAATGAAAACGAATGAGTTGGGCTCTGAGACCAGTTCTACTTATCCAATCGTTACCCAAACCTCCCCTTTCCATTGGCATTGTTGCCTACGTCTTTTCTTCCACCCACAGCAGCCCGTCTTTAAAAACATTAACCTTTTGGTCCCGATATGACAGATGACCTTGTTGGGGACTGGACACATATCCACCCCATCGCTCTTTCCTTCCTCTCCATCTCTGGAATACATTCTAGGTCATGTTCGTAGGATACTAACTGATGTCTGTGCGTTGGGGGCTGGGGGAGAGGGACAGGTCAAAATAGGCTCTCAGTTCCTCTTCCTCTAGCCTCAAACTTCCAACCTTAGTGGGAAGGAGACATTTGTTGGAAAAGAGTTAAGAGACAAAGATTTTCATACACAGACTAATCCACTAAAGATTGCTCCTAGGAGTAAAGGAAATTACTACTTAAAATTTAGTGAAGGAAAGTCCAGCCTTGGAGTTGTTGTAGTGTAAAGACCGACAGGATCTAAACTTAAAGTCAGAATTTCCCTCCCAGGCTAGAACTTTGCCTTGTGATAGGGAGGATTGGGCCTAAGTGCAAGAATTAGGTCATAGGGTGTGTGTGTGTGTGTGTGTGTGTGTGTGTGTGTGTGTAGGAGGCATGAAGACAGATGCCAAAGAAGGTAGAGACTTCCTTCTCAGTGTCTGACCTAGGCTGACAAGAAAAGTCAGGCCCTGTTTTCTGTCGCTTCTTATAGCCTCACATTCTGGGACCAGCCAACAGAGAGGACTATCAGTAGCATGTATGTGAGATTATATACAAACATGCATACCTGTGTGTGCACATGTGCGTGTGTGTGCGCCCGTGTGCGCGCACACACACACACACACACACACACAACTATAGGCACAACAAACAATATCATGAGTCCAAGATGTTAATCAGTTGTTCGTGTGGCTGTATTCTGATTTTGTGGAGGAAGGCTGAGGCAGGAACAGACAATGCCCAAACAGGGAGAGTGAATAGAAGAAAAAAGCTAGGGTAACCTGGAAAATTCCAGTGTCTTCTCCCATCAGGACAGTAGACAATCATTTCCTCATTCTCCAGACTGTGGGAGTCAATGTATTCTGGCATCAGGATCAGGACAAAACTGACTTATCATGATGGCCTTCTTGCCAGCAGACTGTGAA